>NC_041387.1:430203236-430209371 GCF_002162155.2 Triticum dicoccoides | reverse complement strand
CGGATCCTCCCCGCGCGCCGTCCTAGCCTTCCTCCGCCGCCACGCACCACCATCCCCGCCCCGCGCCGCCACCCCGAGCCCCTCCGCCATGCGCCACCACTCCGAGCCCCACCGCCCGCCCTGCGCGTGTCACCCCCACCTTGCGCAGCATCCTACCGACCGGACCAGCCGCCGGCCGAATCTAGCCTCACTCCCGAGCTTCGTCTTCTTCCTCGTCGAGACACGCGACAGCCACCCCAGTTCGGGCATAGTAAGTACCTCAGTACGAGTTAAAAACGGTGGTCCGTTCGGAATAAAAGAAATGGCAGAAATTCAAATTGTAAAAAGTTCAAGCAAAAAAAGGAACCCCATGAAAATCCTGCTTAGTAAGTACCTCAGTACAAGTCGTAAAATGAGAGAAGTTCAGAACATCGTTGTCAAAAAAAACGTTGAGTTAAAAACAAAAAGAAACAAAATAAAGCATTTTCTTTTTGAATAAAATATCATTCAGTTCGATGATACAAACCATATAAGTACAGGGGCGACGATACAGTAAATCGTTGAAAACTTACGAGAAAAATATTACCCAAAAAACATAGCAAAGTGTAGTTAGTGAAAACACGCTTAGTACAAACCCATGCAAGTATCAGTACAAGTACCCTTTTTTGGAACCATTCAAAATTACTCTACAAAAAATAGCTTAGTACAAACATACACATATATCAGTACGACTACTCTGTTTCTTAGACAAGAAAACAACAGGATCCGTCATGCCGTATTCAAAATTACTCTTAAACGGCTGCGAAGTAGAGAAAACGTTCAACATGACTAAGTTTCGCATTTTCGATAGCTATCCAATGATATATTATTTGCCATATTTCGACAAAAAATTTAAAAAAATCATGTTCAAAATCAAATTTGACCGTATTTGAATCGTTTTTAAACAGTAAGGAATTAGAAAAACGTTTCTATACAAAAAAGTTGCGCATTTTTCATAGCTTTCCAAATCCGTATCATTTGGGTCAATCCGACAAAACCGTTTTCAAAAAATCGCGAAAATACCTTTCCACCAGAATTTCACCATTTTTCAAATTACTTTTAAATCATATAGAATTAGAAAAAACAATACATATATGGAAGATGCGGATTTTCACCAGCTTTCCAACGCCATCTTATTTTCTCAATTCCGACATACCATTTGAAAATTGAGTCCAAAATACGATTCACATTTTTGGTTTTGAAAAAAATGGTTTTTTCAAAATTGCTCCTAAACCATAATGATTTTGCAAAAACGTTCAATATAGTTGAAATATGGTTGTCAAGAGCTTTCCAAGGATATATTACACGCCCCGTTCCGGCAAAAAAATTACAAAAAGTTTCTGAACTAAAGAAGACAATTTTTTAAACACAACTGAAAGCATCAGTTCAACCGCTTCAAAAACATCAGTATAACCACCTGAAACTGTCAGTTCAAAAAGGGTAACAGAATAATATTCTGTTACGTGTAACAGAATAGCCTCAACTCTTGCTTTACTAGGGTTGCTCTCATTCACTCTCTCATGCTCTCTAGATCTAAATAAGTCATAGGTGGCCACTCTTTCTCTCTCTCTCTCTCTCTCTCTCTCTCTCTACTCACCGCTGCTCACATATCCGGTCGGACCATCTCAGCTGGGGTAGGGGTGTAGGTGCATTGTTCACGTGGTCGTCGGCAGCGAGGGAGGAGACCAACAGCTGCCTGCATGTCCTGACCGGGGGCTGTGTCGTTCTCTCCGACACAGCACCGGCTCAGGAGGACCTCCGACCCCTTCTTTCTCCCTGCAGTACTGTGGCCAAGATGCAACCTCGCGACTCCGTCCTTGCCACATCCCGATGACCCTCAGGTATATACACTACAAAAAAATACACTTCCGTGATGATACGTGTTTCTCACAGTACGTCATGTTTTCTGTCATGCATGTACATCCATGATGATTTTATGACAGAATCAAGATAGTCATACATGTGCTGTCGTAGAAGTGTTCCATGACATTACCAAAATTATTATCACGGCAGTATCCACTTCCATGACGATAAATCGTGCGTCACAGAAGTGCTTTCGTCAAGGGTGACCGACACATGGCATCCATCGTAACGGAACGCCGGTAAGCTATCGGGTCCGGTTTTGGATCCGATAACCCATTAACAACCCAGACCAATGGATATTTCCCACGTGTAAAATCATCATTGGCGCCGGCCCCTCCCCGCGCACCTCCCCGTCGACGGGTGTCGGATCCTCCCCGCGCGCCGTCCTAGCCTTCCTCCGCCGCCACGCACCACCATCCCCGCCCCGCGCCGCCACCCCGAGCCCCTCCGCCATGCGCCACCACTCCGAGCCCCACCGCCCGCCCTGCGCGTGTCACCCCCACCTTGCGCAGCATCCTACCGACCGGACCAGCCGCCGGCCGAATCTAGCCTCACTCCCGAGCTTCGTCTTCTTCCTCGTCGAGACAAGCGACAGCCACCCCAGTTCGGGCATAGTAAGTACCTCAGTACGAGTTAAAAACGGTGGTCCGTTCGGAATAAAAGAAATGGCAGAAATTCAAATTGTAAAAAGTTCAAGCAAAAAAAGGAACCCCATGAAAATCCTGCTTAGTAAGTACCTCAGTACAAGTCGTAAAATGAGAGAAGTTCAGAACATCGTTGTCAAAAAAAATGTTGAGTTAAAAACAAAAAGAAACAAAATAAAGCATTTTCTTTTTGAATAAAATATCATTCAGTTCGATGATACAAACCATATAAGTACAGGGGCGACGATACAGTAAATCGTTGAAAACTTACGAGAAAAATATTACCCAAAAAACATAGCAAAGTGTAGTTAGTGAAAACACGCTTAGTACAAACCCATGCAAGTATCAGTACAAGTACCCTTTTTTGGAACCATTCAAAATTACTCTACAAAAAATAGCTTAGTACAAACATACACATATATCAGTACGACTACTCTGTTTCTTAGACAAGAAAACAACAGGATCCGTCATGCCGTATTCAAAATTACTCTTAAACGGCTGCGAAGTAGAAAAAATGTTCAACATGACTAAGTTTCGCATTTTCGATAGCTATCCAATGATATATTATTTGCCATATTTCGACAAAAAATTTAAAAAAATCATGTTCAAAATCAAATTTGACCGTATTTGAATCGTTTTTAAACAGTAAGGAATTAGAAAAACGTTTCTATACAAAAAAGTTGTGCATTTTTCATAGCTTTCCAAATCCGTATCATTTGAGTCAATCCGACAAACCGTTTTCAAAAAATCGCGAAAATACCTTTCCACCAGAATTTCACCATTTTTCAAATTACTTTTAAATCATATAGAATTAGAAAAAACAATACATATATGGAAGATGCGGATTTTCACCAGCTTTCCAACGCCATCTTATTTGCTCAATTCCGACATACCATTTGAAAATTGAGTCCAAAATACGATTCACATTTTCGGTTTTGAAAAAAACGGTTTTTTTAAAATTGCTCTTAAACCATAATGATTTTGCAAAAACGTTCAATATAGTTGAAATATGGTTGTCAAGAGCTTTCCAAGGATATATTACACGCCCCGTTCCGGCAAAAAAATTACAAAAAGTTTCTGAACTAAAGAAGACAATTTTTTAAACACAACTGAAAGCATCAGTTCAACCGCTTCAAAAAGATCAGTATAACCACCTGAAACTGTCAGTTCAAAAAGGGTAACAGAATAATATTCTGTTACGTGTAACAGAATAGCCTCAACTCTTGCTTTACTAGGGTTGCTCTCATTCACTCTCTCATGCTCTCTAGATCTAAATAAGTCATAGGTGGCCACTCTTTCTCTCTCTCTCTCTCTCTCTCTCTCTCTCTCTCTCTCTCTCTCTGCTCACCGCTGCTCACATATCCGGTCGGACCATCTCAGCTGGGGTAGGGGTGTAGGTGCATCATTCACGTGGTCGTCGGCGGCGAGGGAGGAGACCAACAGCTGCCTGCATGTCCTGACCGGGGGCTGTGTCGTTCTCTCTGACACAACACCGGCTCAGGAGGACCTCCGACCCCTTCTTTCTCCCTGCAGTACTGTGGCCAAGATGCAACCTCGCGACTCCGTCCTTGCCACATCCCGATGACCCTCAGGTATATACACTACAAAAAAATACACTTCCGTGATGATACGTGTTTCTCACAGTACGTCATGTTTTCTGTCATGCATGTACATCCATGATGATTTTATGACAGAATCAAGATAGTCATACATGTGCTGTCGTAGAAGTGTTCCATGACATTACCAAAATTATCATCACGGCAGTATCCACTTCCATGACGATAAATCGTGCGTCACAGAAGTGCTTTCGTCAAGGGTGACCGACACGTGGCATCCATCGTAACGGAACGCCGGTAAGCTATCGGGTCCGGTTTTGGATCCGATAACCCATTAACAACCCAGACCAATGGATATTTCCCACGTGTAAAATCATCATTGGCACCGGCCCCTCCCCGCGCACCTCCCCGTCGACGGGTGCCGGATCCTCCCCGCGCGCCGTCCTAGCCTTCCTCCGCCGCCACGCACCACCATCCTCGCCCCGCGCCGCCACCCCGAGCCCCTCCGCCATGCGCCACCACTCCGAGCCCCACCGCCCGCCCTGCGTGTGTCACCCCCACCTTGCGCAGCATCCTACCGACCGGACCAGCCGCCGGCCGAATCTAGCCTCACTCCCGAGCTTCGTCTTCTTCCTCGTCGAGACACGCGACAGCCACCCCAGTTCGGGCATAGTAAGTACCTCAGTACGAGTTAAAAACGGTGGTCCGTTCGGAATAAAAGAAATGGCAGAAATTCAAATTGTAAAAAGTTCAAGCAAAAAAAGGAACCCCATGAAAATCCTGCTTAGTAAGTACCTCAGTACAAGTCGTAAAATGAGAGAAGTTCAGAACATCGTTGTCAAAAAAAAATGTTGAGTTAAAAACAAAAAGAAACAAAATAAAGCATTTTCTTTTTGAATAAAATATCATTCAGTTCGATGATACAAACCATATAAGTACAGGGGCGACGATACAGTAAATCGTTGAAAACTTACGAGAAAAATATTACCCAAAAAACATAGCAAAGTGTAGTTAGTGAAAACACGCTTAGTACAAACCCATGCAAGTATCAGTACAAGTACCCTTTTTTGGAACCATTCAAAATTACTCTACAAAAAATAGCTTAGTACAAACATACACATATATCAGTACGACTACTCTGTTTCTTAGACAAGAAAACAACAGGATCCGTCATGCCCTATTCAAAATTACTCTTAAACGGCTGCGAAGTAGAGAAAACGTTCAACATGACTAAGTTTCGCATTTTCGATAGCTATCCAATGATATATTATTTGCCATATTTCGACAAAAAATTTAAAAAAATCATGTTCAAAATCAAATTTGACCGTATTTGAATCGTTTTTAAACAGTAAGGAATTAGAAAAACGTTTCTATACAAGAAAAGTTGCGCATTTTTCATAGCTTTCCAAATCCGTATCATTTGGGTCAATCCGACAAACCGTTTTCAAAAAATCGCGAAAATACCTTTCCACCAGAATTTCACCATTTTTCAAAATACTTATAAATCATATAGAATTAGAAAAAACAATACATATATGGAAGATGCGGATTTTCACCAGCTTTCCAACACCATCTTATTTGCTCAATTCCGACATACCATTTGAAAATTGAGTCCAAAATACGATTCACATTTTCGGTTTTGAAAAAAATGGTTTTTTCAAAATTGCTCTTAAACCATAATGATTTTGCAAAAACGTTCAATATAGTTGAAATATGGTTGTCAAGAGCTTTCCAAGGATATATTACACGCCCCGTTCCGGCAAAAAAATTACAAAAAGTTTCTGAACTAAAGAAGACAATTTTTTAAACACAACTGAAAGCATTAGTTCAACCGCTTCAAAAACATCAGTATAACCACCTGAAACTGTCAGTTCAAAAAGGGTAACAGAATAATATTCTGTTACGTGTAACAGAATAGCCTCAACTCTTGCTTTACTAGGGTTGCTCTCATTCACTCTCTCATGCTCTCTAGATCTAAATAAGTCATAGGTGGCCACTCTTTCTCTCTCTCTCTCTCTCTCTCTCTCTCTCTCTCTCTCTCTCTCTCTCTCTCT
>NC_041387.1:430200900-430203153 GCF_002162155.2 Triticum dicoccoides | reverse complement strand
TCTCTCTCTGCTCACCGCTGCTCACATATCCGGTCGGACCATCTCAGCTGGGGTAGGGGTGTAGGTGCATCGTTCACGTGGTCGTCGGCGGCGAGGGAGGAGACCAACAGCTGCCTGCATGTCCTGACCGAGGGCTGTGTCGTTCTCTCCGACACAGCACCGGCTCAGGTGGACCTCCGACCCCTTCTTTCTCCCTGCAGTACTGTGGCCAAGATGCAACCTCGCGACTCCGTCCTTGCCACATCCCGATGACCCTCAGGTATATACACTACAAAAAAATACACTTCCGTGATGATACGTGTTTCTCACAGTACGTCATGTTTTCTGTCATGCATGTACATCCATGATGATTTTATGACAGAATCAAGATAGTCATACATGTGCTGTCGTAGAAGTGTTCCATGACATTACCAAAATTATCATCACGGCAGTATCCACTTCCATGACGATAAATCGTGCGTCACAGAAGTGCTTTCGTCAAGGGTGACCGACACATGGCATCCATCGTAACGGAACGCCGGTAAGCTATCGGGTCCGGTTTTGGATCCGATAACCCATTAACAACCCAGACCAATGGATATTTCCCACGTGTAAAATCATCATTGGCGCCGGCCCCTCCCCGCGCACCTCCCCGTCGACGGGTGCCGGATCCTCCCCGCGCGCCGTCCTAGCCTTCCTCCGCCGCCACGCACCACCATCCCCGCCCCGCAGCGCCACCCCGAGCCCCTCCGCCATGCGCCACCACTCCGAGCCCCACCGCCCGCCCTGCGCGTGTCACCCCCACCTTGCGCAGCATCCTACCGACCGGACCAGCCGCCGGCCGAATCTAGCCTCACTCCCGAGCTTCGTCTTCTTCCTCGTCGAGACACGCGACAGCCACCCCAGTTCGGGCATAGTAAGTACCTCAGTACGAGTTAAAAACGGTGGTCCGTTCGGAATAAAAGAAATGGCAGAAATTCAAATTGTAAAAAGTTCAAGCAAAAAAAGGAACCCCATGAAAATCCTGCTTAGTAAGTACCTCAGTACAAGTCATAAAATGAGAGAAGTTCAGAACATTGTTGTCAAAAAAAATGTTGAGTTCAAAACAAAAAGAAACAAAATAAAGCATTTTCTTTTTGAATAAAATATCATTCAGTTCGATGATACAAACCATATAAGTACAGGGGCGACGATACAGTAAATCGTTGAAAACTTACGAGAAAAATATTACCCAAAAAACATAGCAAAGTGTAGTTAGTGAAAACACGCTTAGTACAAACCCATGCAAGTATCAGTACAAGTACCCTTTTTTGGAACCATTCAAAATTACTCTACAAAAAATAGCTTAGTAAGAACATACACATATATCAGTACGACTACTCTGTTTCTTAGACAAGAAAACAACAGGATCCGTCATGCCGTATTCAAAATTACTCTTAAACGGCTGCGAAGTAGAGAAAACGTTCAACATGACTAAGTTTCGCATTTTCGATAGCTATCCAATGATATATTATTTGCCATATTTCGAATTTTTTTTTAAAAAAATCATGTTCAAAATCAAATTTGACCGTATTTGAATCGTTTTTAAACAGTAAGGAATTAGAAAAACGTTTCTATACAAAAAAGTTGCGCATTTTTCATAGCTTTCCAAATCCGTATCATTTGGGTCAATCCGACAAACCGTTTTCAAAAAATCGCGAAAATACCTTTCCACCAGAATTTCACCATTTTTCAAATTACTTTTAAATCATATAGAATTAGAAAAAACAATACATATATGGAAGATGCGGATTTTCACCAGCTTTCCAACGCCATCTTATTTACTCAATTCCGACATACCATTTGAAAATTGAGTCCAAAATACGATTCACATTTTCGGTTTTGAAAAAAACGGTTTTTTCAAAATTGCTCTTAAACCATAATGATTTTGCAAAAACGTTCAATATAGTTGAAATATGGTTGTCAAGAGCTTTCCAAGGATATATTACACGCCCCGTTCCGGCAAAAAAATTACAAAAAGTTTCTGAACTAAAGAAGACAATTTTTTAAACACAACTGAAAGCATCAGTTCAACCGCTTCAAAAACATCAGTATAACCACCTGAAACTGTCAGTTCAAAAAGGGTAACAGAATAATATTCTGTTACGTGTAACAGAATAGCCTCAACTCTTGCTTTACTAGGGTTGCTCTCATTCACTCTCTCATGCTCTCTAGATCTAAATAAGTCATAGGTGGCCACTCTTTCTCTCTCTCTCTCTCTCTCTCTCTCTCTCT
>NC_041387.1:430191325-430200593 GCF_002162155.2 Triticum dicoccoides | reverse complement strand
GGGTGTAGGTGCATCGTTCACGTGGTCGTCAGCGGCGAGGGAGGAGACCAACAGCTGCCTGCATGTCCTGACCGGGGGCTGTGCCGTTCTCTCCGACACAGCACCGGCTCAGGAGGACCTTCGACCCCTTCTTTCTCCCTGCAGTACTGTGGCCAAGATGCAACCTCGCGACTCCGTCCTTGCCACATCCCGATGACCCTCAGGTATATACACTACAAAAAAATACACTTCCGTGATGATACGTGTTTCTCACAGTACGTCATGTTTTCTGTCATGCATGTACATCCATGATGATTTTATGACAGAATCAAGATAGTCATACATGTGCTGTCGTAGAAGTGTTCCATGACATTACCAAAATTATCATCACGGCAGTATCCACTTCCATGACGATAAATCGTGCGTCACAGAAGTGCTTTCGTCAAGGGTGACCGACACGTGGCATCCATCGTAACGGAACGCCGGTAAGCTATCGGGTCCGGTTTTGGATCCGATAACCCATTAACAACCCAGACCAATGGATATTTCCCACGTGTAAAATCATCATTGGTTGGAGGAAACACATGTCGGCTCACCGTTGGGACAGATGTCATTCACTCATTGGACCGAAGGCGTCTATGATACGTCGACACGTGGCACAGCCCAACAAAGGCCCATTCATGTGAAAAGGCTGGCCCATTTGACTTTGTCAAAAGATGGTGGGTCGGCCCGCGAAAAGCGTGTTAACGGCCTGTTCGCATATAGCCCATTTACAGCTAGGTAACCCAGGGCCCATTACGACCTATCCGAATTAGGCCCAGTAGCATCATCTGGGCCGTCCAATATGATTCCAGCCCGTTTTAACTTCCGGCCCATGTATGGCCCATGACGCCTTTCGGCCCATATGAGGCCCTTTGTAACTCTTCGCCCATTAATGGCCCGTGGTGAAACTGGCCCGTAATGAATAGTGTATCACTTTATACCCATTAACGACCCATTATTCCATTGGGCCGTTTCCAGCCCATGTTATCTTTCGGCCTTCTTAGGGCCCATTTATTCTTGGGCTCATTTCCAGCATTCGGTTACTTACGGCCCGTTACTGTCATTTTTTGCTTGTGGGCTAAATTCAGCCCATGGTTATAGTCGGCCCGTTTGTGGCCCGTTAATATGTTGGGCCATTTTCATAGCATCATCAAATACGACCTATTAACGATGGCCTGGTGTGGTTAGCCCATGAAAGGACGATTCCAACTCTAGCCCGTTTACGACCATAATGCGGTGTGTTATTGGCCCATTTTTGGCCAGTCGATCATACTGCCCATATAAGGCCCATTGATGATACGGCTCGTAGAAGGCCCATTGTGTCTACGGCCCGTAGAAGGCCCATTGTTTCTACGGCCCGTAGAAGGCCCATTGTTTCTACGGTCCATAGGAGGCCTAGTGTCACTACAGTAAATATGTAGCCCATGGTTATTATGGCCTAGTTTTAAAAAATAGGTAAAAGAACTGCACTCATGACAAGCAAACAAATAAACAGGACAACAAGGAAATAAATAAGGAAGCAACTTACGCTAGGCTATCACGACTATTACACATATTACATCCACTGGGCATCAAACTTTGCCACCGGTGCAAATAAACGCACCAACAAAAGAATATACAAAACTAAGAGCACTTCAGAAGGCACTAGGCCTGGCCAGGTCGGGCCCCACAAACAGCCGAACAAGCTGATGAGACCTCAGTTGTGTCAACGATAGATGCTTCATCCCTAGCAGTATGGCACGATAGTGCGCAAGGCAGTCCTCTGACATCTTCATTACATGTTTGACTTCAGGTCGGAGCTGAGTTGAAGTAAGCCTTTCCGCCTTAAGTTGAGACTGAAGAAGTCAAACTGATTGAGCCAGTGAGTGCATAGAGGTTGTATCACAGCTGCTGGTGAGTAGCTTCAACTCACTATTTTCATCCAGACATGACCTTGGGGTCATCTCGTTGTCCTCAAGATGGTTTAGCTCACTATCTTCCCTAAAGTTCTGCCTGGCATAAGAGATATGACTCTGAAAGAGAAACAAGGAGACACGTAACAGGTTTCACAATTATATAAGCAAATAAACGGACCTGTTCTGCATAAGTAACTTGTTTTTACAACTACAATTTAAAACTGGTAGTTGTTGCAAACATCCAATCAGATGTAAATAGCAGTGGAGGAAATGATGCCTATCCAAATCTGTACTAGAACAAAGTTTGAAGGCTTGAGAAGGATGAACTTACATTACATGTTAACACGGGATGGACAAAGCCCTTCTCCATGTTGATGGAAGGATAATTCAATAAATTCCCCAAAGAAAATTCTTTTTGCCATTATTCTACATTTTGCAAAGAGTAAATATAGATCAAATAATATTGGAAGAAATAGAGGATAATGAAGCTCAGGTGCAGACTGATGATACATAATCAAATAGCAATTAATTAAGTACAACATTACAAGGAAAAAGGGGGAGAGGTACTGACAAGAGCAATGCAGAGCCCAATATTGTTGTGAGATCGTATGATCCTTTGAGCAAGGTGATTCACCTGAAATTAGTTTTCATAGAAGAGAGAAGGTATGGCACATGCAAAAATTTAGGAGTTCAAATTTTGAATTGATATCATAGACAGTACCTGATGCTGGGCTCTCAGCAGTTCTAATAGGGGTTTGGCCACTCGAGTAGGGGTAAAGTGTGGTACAATTGGGCATGTGTTTTCTGTGGCTGCTGATTTATCTGATTTAACAGGTATCACTACCTTTTCCATATAACTAGTTTGTACTCCTTGAGGATCTGCACTCAGCCTCTTCCTTTTGGACATCTATTACGAAAGAACAACATTTGACAGGAAAAACATAGTATGACGACACATGGAATAGGCACAGAAAATGGATAGGTATGGGATATACTCATATATGATGCTTAAACTAAGAAGATGGTGTAAAAAATTAGAAGTAATGCAAGAGGTCAGATGCAAAATATGTGCGGCCAATACAACCTTGCCAAGTTAGAGCAAGCACCTTGACGGGTGAATAAGATGGGCCATCCTCCACCATGCCAAGTTTGTTAGCTAGTGGATTGTTCCGAAATATTCCTCTCGTGCGTCCATTCTCATATTCATTTTGATAATGTTCAATATCTGACATGCATGAAAACAAAAAAACAAGTGAGAATATCTTTGTAATGCAGAGGTGATTCTAATCCAATACTGCCTCCCTATAAACCCCTTTGTGCTATCTCTAAAATTCTTCTAAGAGATGCCATGCATGTTGTAATTTGGTGTGTGCACTAATATAATGTGGCCTACTACTCAAAATATGAGAGCTCCAGAAGTGATGACACTTCGCAGATGACAGCTTCAACATATAGTAAAGAAGAACAAGTCGACCTGACCTGACAGATTCAAAATATACTTAGGGAGAACAACTCGACCTAACCAATCGACCGCAAGAGAAGAGGATCATCTTAAAGAAGAGCAGAAGAGCAAGTAGATTGAAGATATTACAAGTATTTCAATACAATGTCGGTTGGCCACCCATGATGAACCAGAGCAAACAGAGAAATACTATTCCTTCTGGTCTCTCCATATGTGGCTCACATGCATTTTGAAACTAAAGTTGGAACATTTAGCTCACCAATTAAACATCTCTCAGTTTTACTAATATCAGCATAATATCATATTTGAATTTGTACAACTAAGCTTGTTTAGCTTGATGGGTGGAGCAGTGCTATTACGACACGAACCACGTAGGCTGATCGTGGTCATCATAAAATGGGGAAACCGTAAGCATGATGAGTATAGTGTTGACCCTAGCAGTGGGATGGCAGATCTGAAGATGCAAACCGTGCAAAGGGTAGTTAGCAACCGATGTTTGCTTTGAAATAACAACTAAGATTTGGTATGGACAAGAAAGTATAGTCAACAAGTGATAAAGAAATGCAATTCTATTGTCTCTCTATATGTCGCGACATGCATTTGGAAACTCAAGTGGGACCTGTAGCTAACCAATTAAATGTGTCTATTAACTAATATCAATATCATATCACAATCATATTTGAACAACTAAGCTTTGGAATTTTGAGTGTTGTGTTGTTTAGCTTGAAGGGTGGAGTAATGATAGTACAACAAAAAGCACCTACGCAGATCATAGCAGAGTAGATAAAAGGGGAAAACCCTAAGCATCAAGAGTAAAATCAGGAAAGTGGAACTAGCTGGACCAGTGGGTGGCACACATGCTTTTTGAAATGAATATAGGAACATTAGGTGACCAATTAAACATTCTCTATTTTAGTGATATGAGCATCATATCAGATTCATATTTCAACACGTAAGCTTTGGGTTGAGGTCTTGAGGAGCAGTGCTAGCATGACATGAAGCACCTATGATGATGGTAGTGAATATAAATGGGGAAACCATAAGCTTTACGAGTATAGTACCTGTTCCATGGCGGATCTGAAGGTGCAAACCAGACAAAGCTACTTCGTAACCAATGTTTGCTTTCAACTAGCCACTACGATTTGGTACGGACAAGAAAAGTATAGTAAACAAATTACGATCTATTCTCCGGGTGAGATCAATAACTTAAGCACATATGGAAGAGTACCACCTCTCTTGCAATGTTGTGTAGGCCTTTGCTGATACGTTGAGGGTGCTGTGGGTGCGATAGCTGTCAGCGGCAGGGAAGAATACTTTAGATGGCAGACGGCCGGATCGGGGGATAAATCCTGTTGCCGTGGACGAGGTGGTCGTAGGAGCGGCAACGAGAAGGTGGACGACGGCGCCGATGAAGCAAGAGGACACGATGAAAGGATCCTGGTCCGGCGCCGTGGATGAGAGACGTCCATCTCTTGCAGTGGACGATGGGGTAGGGGTAGCGGCTCCAAGGTGGAGGATGGGGTGGCGGACGGAGGAGGCTGGCCATAGTGGGGAGGTTATCGTGGCGCCGATGGTGTATCAATTGGGAAATGGAGGGGGAGGGGGGATCTAAAACTTTGGGACGCACTTGTCTGAAATGTGGGAAAGTTATGAACTTATCCCTCGTTTAAAATTTCGGACATCACGCCGGTTGGGGATAGGACGGTAATCTCGTATCTCCCAAATATTTACTGGTGATGATTTCAGGCGAGGAGAGGGTGTTTTTCCACCCACGGTTGGCACCCACGGTGTATGAATGGGGCTGACAGGTAGGGCGGTTGTGTCACGTTTGAGGGAAGTTACACATATGCCCCTATTTAAAATATTAGCCTACATCGATTTCGGACGAGGAGAGTTTGTTTTGCCACCCATCGTGTATGAATGGGGAAATGGAGGGAGAGACACATGTCTTTTGGACGAGCTTGAATCAAATATGTTTTGCCACCCGCGTTTGGTGCCCACCATGTCTTAATGCGCTCAGAGGTCGTCGTGTCATGTCTGATTGAAGTTACTAGTCTACCCCTATCAACAGCAGTGTAAATCTGGTCGATAAGGATGTCAAGTGTCAGGGGTATATAGTAATTTCCATATTGCAAACACTTGCTTCGGGCAGCCCACAAATTATAGTGGGTGTTTAGCCGCTTTGTTCAAAACTCGGGAGAATTAGCATTCACGTTTGCCCTGGGCCCTAGCAACTAAATTGAAATTCAATTTGTATTCGATTACGAATATCCACAGATAATTCAACCTTTTGTTATTTATTTCTTCAAAACCACAACAAAGATTTATTCCACCTTTATATATGATTATGATTTAGAAATGTCGTGATCTTCAAATTCAGTAGGTTGGATACACTTTGAGTCAAACAGTTATTTCATCCAATGCAATATGCTCACACGAAAGATAGTTCACCTTATGTAAATCATACAAGTACTGAGGATTACCTCGCCTAAAAAATTCAGATCATTACAACACATGGACAACATGGGGGGTCTTACAACATAATCCATTCAGAGACATGACACAACATGGAAGTAGAATAATCTAATGACAATTTCAACTAGTATCTAAAGAAGAACCGGGATTACCCTGGGCTTCAGATAGCAGAAATAGCAGGACTTCCTCCATATTCAAATGCAACATTCTTACTTCCTCCAATTCTTGGGTTAGTTGCATAATGCGTGCCGCTAATTGCATAATTTCCAGCCTCAAGATAAAGATTACCTCATTCATGGCAGCCACACCATCTCTTTCTGCCTCTAGTACAACCTCAATAACTATAATACCTGTGCTCAGACTGCTCTCCGGCGGTGTTACCTCCGAACTGCTACCATCTGGTAACATGGATGGCGCACTGCTTCCATAAATATATTATGGGGTTGTACATTGTGTCCTAGTGTGAACGACATCCTGAAAGGTTTCCGCTATACATAAGTAAGAGATAGTTATCACATGATCCAGATAGTAAACTTACATGGTAAATCACATACGAATTATTGCCGAGCATTGCAAGCTATATTTAAATGGTTCGAAGCAACATAAGCCGAAAATAAATTAAAATGGTAAGATGAAACTAGGGATGTAAGTGGCAAATAAACGACATCTGCCAGTCCCATCTAGTTAGTTTTTGCTAGCTCCCTAGTTCATTTTCCTCAAAAAACAAAAAACTCTTTTGAACTATCATACCAATAGTGGACTTTAATCAGGATTAAATGGGACCTAGTTGATATCCCTAGTTGAAAGGGAGTGTCCACTACTATATTTAAGTTGCCAAGGCATCTAAGTAGTTAAAATAATCTGAAAAGCCCTTAACAGTGTTGCCTCATATAAACTACGAAGACAGTCTTGTGATGAAGTTCAGAGGAAAAGTTAAGGACTCAAATGTACTAGGCATGCATTTCTTTATGATAGTATAGCAGGCACTGCTGACATATTGGCCAACTCAGGTATAGCGTAACAAGTAACAAACAAGCATTCGAATCAAGCAATACAGCAAAGCAGACAACTGGACCATTTGTAATTCTGTAGGATTACAATTTGAGGGCACAAGCCAAGGAAGCAGCCCACTCGCATTACATTTCACATGTAATAAAACACACTGGCTTACCATATGTTGTTGTGAAGCCTCGCTACTGTTGCAATGTTCTTTGAAGATATCGTCAGCATCCCGTGGTTGCAAATCTAGTTGTTGTAGTTTATTCTGCACCCTCTATTTATGTAAAATTAATTTTAATCGCATGCACTGGTCTGAATTGATCATCAATGGTTCATCTAAACTAATGAAAGAAGGGTGTGTGCATACATGACAATATATCTGCTTCCCTCTATTTTTATGCTTATTCGAGGTGCCATCCCCAAAAGTACAAATATTTTGCTTGATGGGGTTGGCAGCTCCATAATTAATAGAAGCATCAAATTAGTCATGCAACTTGGGAAGATCAAGAACACACAAAAAAGTAATAAACAGAGGCTCGGAGTAGTGATGTAATAGCTAGCATCAGAAAATGTAGGGTAAAACAAACAAAAAGCAGCGGAACCACGTGCTAGTTTGCTGATGTGTAATTAAGCATAGAGAACATGAAGCAGTCTGATGGAACCAACAGGTGGCATCAGAACAACACCATTATCATAAATATAGCATGCAAGAATAAAATAGTAGGCAGTGATATCTAGGAAGTACAATAATAATTAGGACAAAACTAAAGCATATTCACTATATGTGCACTGGTATGTAATTTAGCACATGTAACATGTTCACTGCCGGAAGTATGGCCCTACAGGTGCAAGAAGAGTAACGCGTCTCATGAAAAATTGAATGATGCCCTGAAGAAATTCAAAGGTGTGGTGTTTATGCTAAGAAAGTGAATGTAGGTGCCGGACGTTGGATAATAGTACTTGATTCTCGGCGGCATATGGGTATTAATGTCATGCGTGATAGCTAAGGATCGTCGATGGTGCTCATGTTGTGGTTGAGTTTGGGCCGGCTGTCGTCTTCACTGAAGCGGCACCAGTGCTACGGTTGCGGCGCGTGTCGACATACAAGAAAGCTCATCTATGGTAAGTGAATAGTTGCATGATAAAGAGAAAAACCGAAGGAGTACAAATCGAAATAACTGATGAGGCTGCGACCTCGGTAAAGTAGTGCTGGTGGAGTTGAATATGGCGTCTGTGGAGCAGGTCCGGTGCAGTGGACGAAGGCTTCGGCGGGCGCATTGTACAATGCTTTCGGGGAGGCGGATCTGTTGCGACGGATGAGGGCTTGTATGAAGGGCCAGCGATGGAGTGGACGAGGGACTCAGTGAAGGGCCTACATTGTGGTGGACGAGGGCGTCGGTTAAGCAGATTCGGTGCGGTGGACCATGATGGTGGTCAAGGAGATCTGGAGCGGTGGACAAGCTAGTCGCTGAAGCGGCTCTTGTAAAGTGGTGAGTTGGCAATTGCGGGTTCCAAGGTGCGGAAGGTAGATCCGGCCGGGTGTGAGGTCCACTTCTGCAGCGGAGGACTAAATTCGGTGGCTTGCCGTGGTTGGGGGGTCGGGGAGGGGAAGGGGAGGGGATCTGGGGAAGAATGTTGGGGGCAAAGAGGGGAAAACAATGGAGTTACCAAAGCAGCCCTTTTCCGTTCATGTGCTAGGGGTAAAACAGGAATATCGCAGGGCTAAACTTTCAGGTGCTAGATATTTTGAGGTGAGCAGGAATTTTGAAAGCTTTTGGCGCCTGAAATTATATTATGCTCTTGTACGGCCGACTATGATATCATGGTCGAGAATTTGTTTGTTTTGCACGCAAAAAAGGTGCAAGTTTTGAAAATCAATGTCTCCAACTCGAAACTTAGATTGTCCATTCAATTCAAATATGGATCATTGAGCTAGTACAAGAGAATACCATCATACGGTCCAATTCATGTGAAATTCCAAATGTGTTTTATCCTAAATATGATGACAAAAGCAAAAAATGTGTATGTGTATGAATGAAGTGGATGATTATAAAGTTTGAACATGCCCGTATGTGTATATCTCTAGGTTTGATATATGAATTTGAAATCACGAAATCTCGGCTTAAAAAATGTACCTCCATTTAAATGAATTACAAAAGCTAATGATGGAGTCGAATTCCAAAATTTCAATCTTAGGTTTGTAATTCTGGTACCTCAAGGTATATCGCGCATGTTCAAAAGTATCGTTATCTCATAGTCCAAACTGTGAACCAAATTGATCAACCATGAGTGCACACACTATTGACCATATATATCTCAATTACTCTAAAGTCCCTCAAATATCGACACCTCACTCTTTATCTGAAGCCAACCCCCCCCCCCCCACCCACCCCCTTCGCCCCCCCACACACACAAG
>NC_041387.1:430179833-430191124 GCF_002162155.2 Triticum dicoccoides | reverse complement strand
ACACAAGTCGTTCTCTCCCCCAGACACGAACACACGAGCACATTAACACCCCTCTCTCTTCTAAAGTCCGGACCCCAATACGGGTCTCTATCACTTTGTCTCTCGCGCATGCACACATCTCTTCCCCCACTCTCTAGGTCTCCCGGCGTCTCTCTTTCCCAAGCACACGCACTATGTAGGGTGTATCTTTCCCATACATACAAAACGTCGCCCCCAAACGTCTATCTCCCTAGTTATGTGGTTCTCGCACACTCACCTCACACACCACCCCTACTGCAAACAAGCACACTTTGTCTCCTTGTGCACCACTCTCTTATTTCTACCTCTCCCACATGCAGACCCACCCCATCTCCTTCCCTGTATACATATATGTCGTGACTCTTTCCATAGCTCCCTAATGTATCATCGTTCTCAATCTCGCACATTGTTCTCCACACCATCTATTCTAGATCTCTCATGAAGTCCCTATCACACACACGATGACTCACTTCTCTTGCGTCTCCGTACATAGGCCAATTTCAAACAACATCAACATTGTCTCCCTATCTATACGCCATTTATGGACACAAACGACCCGTCTCTCGCCCCCTCTCTTCCTCTCTCTCTCTCTCCCTTGCTATCTCTCTCTCTCTCTCTCTCTCTCTCTCTCTCTCTCTCTCTCTCTCTCTCTCGCTCGCTCGTTCGCTCACGCCCTCTCCCACACACACTCGATATCTCTTCCAAATAGTCTGCTCCCCCCACCCGCACCCATGCTATCCCGCTACTACACATGTCACACCATTCCCCCTTCCCTTATACTAGGTTTACATCATTAGTGGTCTCTCTACTCCACATACACACACTCCCTCTCACACACAAACGCGCGCACAAACACACACAGACACACACAAACACCCATTTATCTAGATCCTCATCTCTCCCCATGTCCGCATGTGTATATCACACACTCACTCTCTGATTATGTATATGTGTCTCCACGTTACACAACACAAAGTCCCATGTACATGTCTCTCTCTATCCTACAAACACATAGACAAAAAGAATCTCTTATCATTGCCTCAGTCTCTAGACATATCACACACGCACACTGTCTCTCTCGCAAACACGCTCAGTAAGGGTTTCCCCGTGAATAACTTACCATCTTTCATCAACAGTCGTGGCAGTACGGCGAAGACGATACGTGAAAAAGAATAACTTTGCACGTGCTTAGACCACCTAGTATGACTACTAGGACTAGAGCAAGCGAAAAAGCGCGCTGTCGTCACCCCCTCCTTATCGGCGACGGGAAAACCTTTACTTTACACAGTCGAGAAGTCCTTGTGCTAAGGCCCCACATGCTGAGGCGTTGAATAGAATGTAGATGCTAGTTTATGGAAATGAGTATCGATATTACGTTTGTATCTCCATACTTATATTTCTTCTCTTCTAAAAAACAGAGTTGGTGATGATGGTACGTGTGCCATCTTGCAATATAGACCATCCGATCTATATCTGACGGATGGAAATTAAACTAAAAGATACCCGCACACCTCTACACATTTGCAGACAAGGCCTTCCCTCGTTCATCCTTATCTCCAACAACCTCATTGTTGAGCAATTAAAAAAGGAAGCATCTGGAACAAACTGGCCTGGTGGCCGCTATCGACGCCGTCCATCCCCAAGGCTCCGCTCAGTCCGACCACCAATCACCACCACGCCCCACTCCTCTTCACCTTATCTCCTATTTCTCGAGATATCATTAGTTTTCACACATGGGATTACTCCCTCATGGGTCAATCACAACAAGTGTTTTATAAAAAAATGCATCTTGATGTTCCGTGCAATGCACGAATCTTGCTAGCACTCCTACAGAAGACTAAGTTGGTGATGATGGTGCCATCCGTCATTTCTGACCATTAGATCTACATCTAACGACTGTGAGGTAAGTTGTTGCCTTTTCTCACCAACATCCCACTTCTCTACCAATTTGTAGAAAAGCCCATAATTAGTATCTTAAAACCAACCACATCCCTCTCCCACCTCACCAAAACAGCCCAAGGAATATATTCTGATTGAAACATAATATATCTCTAGTGTTATATGTATATCAAAATTAGAGTGTTTTGTATCAAGTTTGTGAATAAGTATTATTCTAATTATAATCCGTTGCAACGCACATGAACATTGCTAGTATTTCCAACCATGCAAAAAAAATCCTAGTATTTCCATAGTTTCGAGTTTTCCATCAAGATATTAGTCACTCATGGTTCATATTTACTTTCAATCTCGTACACATATGCACTATGTAACTAGCCTTGCTTATTGGCTTCCAAAGCTTAACTTCCGCTCCTACTTACAATATGTAGAGTATTTAACAAAAACTACCACTTTCAACCAGCCCTAGGAAGAAACTATTGTACAAAAATAGCAAAAACATACCCATAATTTCTTAATCCATGCCAAAAACTTCTACCTAGTGCTGATTAGGCTCGATTAAACCCGTTTATGACAGGGTTAGCCCACATGTCTGTGCTGACGAGGTAGCTTAAACCAACACATTTTGTTTGACCGTTTACACGAGGGACCCACATCTGACCTTCTATCCTGTTATTCCACCTCAAATCATTTTTTTTCCTGAACATTACTGCAAACAGTACTGATGCATGTTCGTTGGTGGCGCTGGTGATGAGCGAGTTGGCCGCCGCTCCGCCGGATGGGCCGGACGCCATGCTGGCCTCCGCACAGGTTGGCTGGCTGGCCCGAGCATGAGTCACGAGCGAGCAAGCCGCCTCGCTGGCCTTCGCTCGAGCCAGATGGTTGGCCTTAGCACAGCGTGCACGAGCAAGCTGCCGCGCCGCTGTGCCAATCTAGCTAGCAAACCTTGCAGACAAGCAGCTGAACGAAGCTATCTTTGCTAGCTAGCGGCCGCGAGCATCGGACGGAGCTGGCATCCGGGCTGCCGCAAGATGGGCTCCAAAACACCGGCGGTTTTGACCTTGGCTTCTGCCGACGGTGGTAGCTGCGTCCCATGGCCGAGGATGACTAGGTGGACGGGCCGAAGGTAGGAGGTCACCCGGGGATTTTTGTGCAGACTGACATGTAGGTCCCACAAGTCATAACGCCTAACTTCCCGGTCGAATAGAAGGCGTTGATTTAATGGGAGACATGGGTTGAAACGTGCCTATAACGACACTTTGTAGAGTAGTCGTTTCTTGGTAGGGCTGGTTGGTAATGGCATGTACAATGGTTGATAAGGTAGTCTTATCTTAAGTCTGCCACGTATGCAAGTGGTAGTAGTTTCTTGGCATTATTAGTGGTTTCTTGGCATCATTAGTGGTTTCTTGTAAGGAACAATGTACTACTAGCAAAAAAAGGCGATTCTAGATATGTATTGTACTCCAACTAGTACTACTAGTGGTCACGGGAGTGTATACCTCATTTTGTGGGTTCGATCCCGGCCGAACGCACGATGGCCTTTTTTTAAATAGTAACTTTGCCTCGAGCCAATATTTTACATGGGTAGTTTGAGTTTTGAAGTCGAATGGACGTGCGGCACCACAATCTGGGTGCACTTGATAGCCTAGCCACGTGAACGGGTTTTCCTTCACAAAATCTCATGGCTCGCGTGCTCACCCTAGCTGTACCTCGCTTGTAGTTTCCTCATCAGCTAGTAGCATATTTAAACTAGCGCCTCCCAATTAAGCCTGAGGAGCCGGAAAAGCCTGGTGGGGCATTGGGAACTGTGCAATATGGCTCTGTATGTAAAGTTCTACTAGTACTCTACTACTCTGTAGCTTGTGGTGTTGCACGCATGGACTTCACTCCATTATTGGCTCTATAAAAGAAATTCCTCTTGACGTGTTTTTTTGAAACAGAGGCAAAAGCTTTGCCTCATCTCATTCATAAAGAAGGAACTACTAACAAAGTTCGATGAGATCCATTACACCTGCACAAATGGAAGCGAAAAGCCTAGTCTCGTTGTATCAAATAACTCAAATGTTCTGCCCCCACAGTAACCATCGCTGATAAATAGGCTGCTAGTGTGTGCGAGGAGCGGCTGAGTAGGCCAGCTATGCGCTTGAATAGAGCACCAAGAGTACCCGCTACGCAGGTGTACTTTCCCTGCATTGATAGTACAACGATGGTTCTAGAGAATAGTAGTACTCTCCACTTCCAACTGTAGCTCCTTGGCCCTGAGATACAAGAGTTCAAAACTGGTGCACTATACTAGAAGTACAGTACTCCCTCCATTTTTATTTACAATGCCACAAACTCATATTACTGGTACCAAGATAAAATTTAATGCATACTGTGCAAGTCAATCTTTTCTTTCATTTACTGGTATCATTAATATGCAACATGCATGCAAGGAAACTGAGTGGATAAAGTAGGTAGTGTCATTATGATGGCATGCTTGCAAAACGTATATCCCATAGTGGCCTTGTATAAGTAAATGGAGGGAGTACATTGCACTACTAGTTGAGAAAGTAGTACTAGTACTGCTACAATACGAGTACGTAGTAAATAATAGCCTCACCCCTTTGCTAAGGAACGATCTACAGCTCGAAGGGACGAGGCCCTGCGGTTACTACACTCTTATCTCCTCCTCGCCAGTTCCCCTCCCCCCAAAGAGAAGGCAGTTCGTCGCTGCTCCCATGGATTCGGCAGGAGGTTCTCCTCCTCGTCGAGGCTGGGAGACCATGGACGATGATCCTTTGGGAGAAATCACACGCTGCTCCGATGTCCTCACCGCCGCAAAACTCGGTGCTTCCTGCATCGACTTTTTCAATACAATGCTTAAACATGCTTGGGAAAAGGCCATGCTTGTTGGTCTTCCATGCGTCCTCGAGGAGAAGGTTCTTCTATGGGACAATCCTTCGAACAGTCCACCGCTCTCTGGCCACGGTTGCAAGTTGACTCCACTAGAGTTGCCGACGTTGAGAGGTAGTCGGATTTTGTCCGATGAGCAGGTGAGTCATGGCGTTTGATCATGTAGTACTTAGTTATTCCATTTCCATCGCATACTTTCTCCGCTGCCCACCGTCTTATATATAGGTCTGGGTCAGTTCCAACGAAGATTGTCTTGCATACCTCCGGATGGATACCACCGTCATTTTGCACAACATCCACAGTAGTGCGGCCGTTCCCGTAGACACCTTCTCCGCCATTGGGATCGGCCTTCCGGACTGGCTGGGCTTGAATACGTATGATGATGCCTACATGAGATTGAAGAAGATAGCAATTGCAGACCCGCCGACAAAGCGACGTGACTACGACGATTACTATCTCATCACGGTGTTCGACATAAGGATTTCCATCAATGCAAGAGGCAGTAAGGCAGAGGCTGGCGCATCTTGGCGGCGGTAGATTTGTACCCCTACACATTCGAAGACATCGTGCACCATCTAGGACGCATCTTCGTGGTGACAAGTCAGGGGACTTGTTTCATTCTGTTGCCATCCTATGTTACGGGAGATTACAAACGGGATGCACAAACCATCATTTGCATCCCTAATGGTACTACATTATTTTGCAGGGACCAGTCATCCCCCGATCAAACTAAGATCGCCGATCCTAGATGTGCATTTGCATCCGCCATTCGATCTAACCTGGAATCTTGTAGCTGACTTTGGCATATTGGGATCACTGATGTGCAACATGGTCACACAATCTACCATGATAGGATCGTCACCATCTACCCAGGTATTCCATTTAGTAATATATTTTTTAACCCTCTCGCCTTCTCTTTCATTGTTGTACTACTTACTAGTACTAGTAGGAGTACTTTTTACCTTGGAGGACGTGTATAGCTAGCTAGGCCCTTGAAGGCTTGAACCCACTAGCTGCCACCATTTTTGTTTTTCCATGTCTTACTATCTCATCCATGTAGCCAAGAGAGGCTATATATAATAAGCCGGTTATTTTACTTCCTCTATACCGGAGTAGTACTATTTGCTGCACAGTATTACTGACTGCCATATTTGAGCACAACATTATTATGCATGGACCTTGACTATGTACGTCACCACGTGTCCAGATCTGAGATGCCGCGCGTACCAGATGAACAGCGCCGAGTTCGACCCCCATGATGCTACGTGGGTGCCGAGGAACACTCTTGGAGAGTACTCGCTTTTCATTGGGGACAACTAACCCATTGTGAAGCGGATGCCACCTTCCGTGCACGACACAGAAGGCCTAGCGTTCATGAAGCATGGTTGTGTCTTTAGTGCGCACCGCCGCATGAACGACATGCTGGGACACGCTATCCCTGATTTATGCTGCTTCAGCTTGGATGAGTCTCCATCGTGTGGAACCGGACTAGAAAGATGTGACAATGATTCCCGTTGCCCACCGCTATGGATCGTGCCATCCATGAGGAACACCTGGGAATGGAACCTGGAGGAGGACATGTAGCCCCTCTATAACGTGTAAGTGGAGTACGGTAAATTTGAATGGTAGCACTGTGAATATATGTAGACTAGTCGTGCACAAATTTATCACATGAATTGGAGATGAACTTGTGTGGCATACTGGCACTTGTCCTTTAGAATTTATTACTAGTAAATGTGTTATGTGTACGTGCAAATTGTGTGGTTGTTGCACGGCCTCTAACATGCTCTTTGAGAAAAAAAGGTGGCATGGCTTTGGATATAGGTGACGTGGTGGCATCATACAGTAGCATCGTTCGCTATAGTTGTACTCCTACTAGGACGACAACTCCTATAAAACCTTGCGCTTGGATCTTTGCCTCTTCGGGAGGTTCAATAGTTCGTACTCGTGTGAACCTTGCACTTGGCTCTTCACCTCTTTGGAAGGTCCTACAATGATGATACTACAATACAATATGCTTCTGGCAATCTGACACCGATTGAACTGCTGCACGTCCATTGCGAGGGAGAGGGAGAGGGAGAGGGAGAGGGAAAGGACGCTATAGTCAAAACCCTCTCCTCGTCCTGCGAGCCACCACGCGCGAGGGCGAGGGAGAGGCATAGTAAGAAAGCTTCTCCTCGTTCGGCGAGTCGAGGGGACACATAAAAGAAGTAGTCCATACTGTGTCCTTTCCGGTTAATATGGCTTAATTTGAAACATTAAAAATACACTGGCGGAAAACGTATGTAACAATACGCTCTTTATGGTCACTATATATAGTTTTGCGGTGATTATATGATCACTAGCTCATCGTAGAGCACCGTATTGCACCCTATTGACCGGCCACATAGTCGATGTGGCACTTTGTTGACTGGTTAAATTGTCACCTGGTTTCTGGGTCCCACCTGTCAGTTGGCAGATCAAAGAAATCAGTTAAACAAAACTTTATGAAGGCGTGACATGAGTCCAACCCTTGCATGCGAACCACCCTGGCTGTGTATGTGAGTGCATGCACGTCTACTCCCTCGGTCTTCCAACAAAGAGTGTACATTGGCTAAAAAACAAAGAGTGTACATCTACACTTCCAATGCATTTAGCCTTTAATCTAAATCGATATTGATTGACTAATGCACCAACTTGTGCTCTAGGTATAGGCTACATGTCTATCCTAATTACAGCATGCAACAACCTTCATTTAATCTTCTTCTCTCAATGGTCGCATGCACACATAAGTCTCCTACTTTTGGGCGTTAATTATCCCCTGGTCAATGTGTAAATCTCTAAATGTACAGTCTTTCACGGACGTAGGGAGTAGGTTGAGCACTTGAGCATGAATGTGTGTGTTGCGTTGTGTGTTGTGCGCCGCATGGGTGTGTGAGTGTTGCGTGCGTCCATGTGTACGCGTGAGTGTTGCATGTTGCATGCATGCATGCATGCATGAGGCTTTTACTCCCTCCCATTGACATGTTCATATTTCAAGCTTCCTCTGTTCCCTCCATATGGTGATACTCCCTCTGTTCCCAAATATGGAGTAAAAGCCTCCCTCTGTTCCCAAATACAGAGTATTTGTCTTTCTAGAGATTTCAACAAGTGACTACGTACGGAGCAAGATGAGTGAGGTGAGCGTAGAGGCATTGGGATACTGTAGATAGGAAGCCTTCGCGATCCATTATTCCCCATCTCGGTCAGAGAGAACTATTCAACTAGTCTTCCCAGTGAAGTGACAATACACGCTGCAGCAGATGGGACACTTAATTAATAAGCTCAACCAACGTGTTGGTGTTACTAAATCAGCCTTACCCAGTACTGCCATCATGTGTGCCAGTAGAGCACGCTTTCGCAAATATGCCTATGCACCTCTCTCCTCCATTAACTTACATATGGGCCCTCTTGAGGTAGACCCACATGTCATCTGTGTAACTATTTACACTCTGAAGGATGGTATATCCTGGTAGTAGTACTAGTAGAATTGAGATTTACTTCACTTTCTTCCCCGCCTTTCACTCTTCTTCCTCCTCTCTTCTTCTTCCTCCTCTCTCCCCCATCGTCAGCCGCACACCATTTCCCCCCACTCACTGCTCGCTCGCCCGCACCATCTTCCTTGGTAGCTCGCGCGTACCATATCCCCACGCTCACTACTCGGCCACACGAGGAGAAGCTTCTTCGCTCGCCCGCCCGAATCCACTTCCCCACTGGCTCGCAGGCACCGAAAACCCCAATGGCAGAACTGACTGACGCGCAGAGCCGCGATTGGAATTCCCTCCCTGATGTTCTCTTGGAGCAGATCTGTAATCGTATGGACCTACTCAGCACCGTCCGTCAGGACGCATGCTCGGTGTCTTTGTACCGTCTACTCGTCTGACACCGTCCGGCTCTTTTCAAGACACCCTTCTTGCTGATGCCTGATCCTCGCAGGTGACCCAGACACCAAGTTGACGATCCTATGGAGGTTGCCGTGGTGCCCCTCGACATGCCACCACTACCCGTCCAGCCGACCTTCATGCGCGGCCACTACTGGGTGGGCATGAAGGCCAACTGGATCGTCCTCATCCACCAATCCGGTAGTCCGTGGCGTCTCGTGGATATCTACACCCAACGAGAGATCACCCTTCCATCGTTGGATACCGCTGCCATCGAGCCTCGCGGCCCGCTGGACACTCCTGCCTACTATGCATGAGACGCGTCAAGCTTTTGGCTCGACCTCTGTTTGCTGAAAGTTGTAATCTGCGAAGTGCTCACACCATCAGAAGACTACATGGATTACAAGCTCATTTCCTTGTTCAACATGGGATTAGTCTATTTGGAATCAGATCGCCATACATGGTTATGGCTCATCATCAATCATGTTGAGGCAACATTTTTGTCTGATGCTATAGTGCACGATGGCATCGTTTACACGGTCGACACACAGATTGGCTGCCTATACTGGTGGAATCTATCGTCGTGTACTTGTTCTATCTCATCTCATCTTTACCTATGAATATGACTGCTTGTTCATTGTTCCAAATTTAGAATAGATAGTATGTCTATAACCACATCATTGTTATATGTTCCTCTCATTTCCTAGATTTTTATGACCACACATGTTATTGCTAGAGTTGATATGAGAACAATTGGCATCTAATGATTGTTAGAATAGATATTATGAACATAACCTCATGATTTCTATATGTTACTCTCATTTCCAAGAATTTTTATAACAACACATTTTATTGCTTAGAGTTGATATGAGAACAGTAGTAAGTGCTATGGTAGAATATGAGTAGGCCCTGTCATAGCTGTTTTCCTCTCATTGTTACATGATGTTGGCCTTCATGATTCCAGGACCTGGAATCATACCAGCCGATTGGTGGTGGTTTATCGCTCGTTCAGCTGACGGCGGTCATTTGATGCTCATTCACACATACCAAATTGACCAAACCATTACATCAAACAACATGCAGTACAATGCCTGGGGCATTCGTGACATTGATGGCTATGGCTGTTTCGTGTTCGAGAAAGATCCCAGCTTTGTTGGGCCAGGCGTATTCAACTAGAAGCAGGTTTACAGCCTCGGCAACCACTCCATGTTCCTCGGGCTCAATTATCCAATCATCTAACCAATCATCGATCATATCACTGGCGATGATTACCGTGCTATGCAACTTCCATTTGCCAGGGGGCCTGTGTTTACACATCATACCATGGGTTTCATGAATCACCATATTCAGAGATTCGTCGACATAGCTTGTTGCCAGATAATCTTCAGTGTGTGAAAGGCATAAAGCTTCCATGCGATGGATGGCTTTTGCAAACCCGACATGCGGTGATGTGGTTCATGCCAACAGCAAATATGCACAACTTGATTCGTACTAATATCTAGACTAAGCCATGTATTCTGCTCTTGTAGCACGACCCTCTTTTGTTGGATATTATGTACTGTTGTTAGTTTGAAGCACTCCTCTGGTTTGAAGGATATATACCTTTCTGGGATCAAGTGCATCCTAACTCACCTGCGTAGGATGTACTAATAATGATGATGGAGATGTTGTGCAGAAGCCATATATATATATATATATATATATATATATATACACACTACAAAAAAAAGACACATCCGTGACATTTTGGGCCGAACGAATTTTTTTCTGTCATACATATGACACTTCTATGACGATAATTGTGACAAAACCCGGTATCATCATAGATGTGGTGGGCTCCTACTTCTATGAAAAAAAATCGTGACAAAAAATGGGCTTTTCGTCCTGGGCGGGCCGGAGACGCAGTTGCATGACATTCTTTGGGCCGTCCATGACGGAAAAACCCATGGTAGAAGCGAGGGGGAGGAAAATTTCGGGGAGTTGCCGGTTACGGTGGGAGATCGGGGGCGGAGCGATGCGCGTTTCTCTCGTATGTACGCGCGTGTGTGCGAGGCGTTGGCTCTAACTGAAGCCGAGCGAGGCGTTGGGCTCTAACTGAACCCGAGCGATTGCACTGCAGGCTACGCGTTACTGAACCCGAGCGATCGATCGATGGCTGTTAACTGAACCTGATGGAGCGATTCCTTCGCTACTGCTGCTAACTGAAGCCGATCGATGCTGCCTCTGGGATGAACAGTGAGTGTTGCAGGGGGGATTGGATGAACAGTGAGCGGTGGCGTTGCCTCTGGATGACCAGGAACCCGTGGTGTGGAGTGCTGGATGAACAGTAGACGGTGGAGGGGTGGCCGTGGAGGGGTGGTTGAACAGGACCTCGTGGTCTGGAGGGCTAGATGAACAGTAGACGGTGGAGGGGTGGCCGTGGAGGGGTGGTTGAACAGGACCCCGTGGTGTGGAGGGCTGGATGAACAGTAGACGGTGGAGGGGTGCCCGTGGAGGGCTGGTTGAACAGTAGCCGGTGGAGTAGCGCGCGGTGGAGGCTAGATGAACAGGAGCCTGTGGAGACTGGAGGAGGTCGACGGTAGC
>NC_041387.1:430163600-430179492 GCF_002162155.2 Triticum dicoccoides | reverse complement strand
AACAGGACCCCCGTTTCGACCGTAGGAGGTCCATTTCCTCCGTTTTGCGGTACGCCAGGCCCCTCCCGATCAACAGGACCCCGTTTCGAACGTGGCCGGTCGAACACAAGGCCGTTTCCTCCGTTGTGTGGTACGCCAGGCCTCGTTTCCATCGCCTGTTCCGTCCAAGCCCTCCCGATGAACATGACCACGCATTACGTTCCGACCCAGCCGGTTGGCTCCCCATGAACACGACGATGACGCTGTTTCTCCGTTCCGACCCAGCCATGTACGTATGCGCGATAGGCATTAGAGACCCTGCCCGTTTGTATGTACATGGTCGTATTTTCTTTCTTGCATCCTTGCCGCTGTACGTACGTGTACATGCTACGTGCGCGCGTCTACTATGACACGTGCGCGCCTCTACATCTACGACACGTGCGCGCCTCTACATCGACCAGTATGTACGTACATGTTCGCGACCAGAATGACAACGCTACATACGCTTCGACCAGGTGGGTCCCGACTGTCAGGCACTTCCTTGCGTGCGAAGATGTAGCTGGTGGGTCCCAGCAGTCAAGGGGGTGAATCGTTTTTTTACCCGGACACACTTCCTTGCATGCGAAGATGTAGCTGGTGGGTCCCAGCAGTCAAGGGGGGCGAATCGTTTTTTTTTGCCCGGACGCACTTCCTTGCGTGCGAAGGTGTAGCTGGTGGGTCCCAACAGTTAGGGGGGAAACGTTTTTTCCGTGAAATATGGTGGCCCGTCCGGTGGGTCCCCGCTGTCAGGTGGAGGAATAATTTTTTTGCGCGTAATAAGGAGGCACTTCCTTGCTGCGGCCGTGGACCCAGCTGTCAGCCTCTCCACATACATTCCACGTCCAATGGAAGCCGTTCCTTGACCACGTTGACCATGCCGCACCGAGAGCACCAGGGCGGTGGACGACGGCGAGGCCTAGGAAGGGGACGACGTGGAGCCGGGGAAGACGCGGTAGTGGATGCCCACGCGTAGAGGAGTACGAGGGTTCACTGGTTCGCTGCGGCGTGACGTTGTCGTCGCCGCAGAATAATAGGGAGTGTGGGTGAGTAGAGGGATGGCCTGGCCAACGGTGGGAGTAGTAGGGGGTGGTGAGGCCTCTGCCGCATCGCAGCCGGCCACGAGAGGCAGGAGCACGAGGCACAACCGGCGCTGGTTTGGGCGGCTGGAGCAAGAAGACTACGGCCGTTGGATGGACATCGTACGGTCACTTGAGCTGGAATCGTGCATATTGACTAAGTTAACAAAGCCATCCGTCCCCGTCAACTTAGTAGGTCCACAAGTCAGCCTGCCACTATACTCGATCCCAGCTAACAGGGGGGTATTCTTTTTTTTTGCATAATAAGGAGGCACTTCCCTGCGTACGAAGATATAACTGGTGGGTCCGAGCTGTCAGAGCCGGCCGCGGGGAGGAGGGAGCAGGCAGTCCCGCCGGCGGTTGTTTGAGCGGCTAGAGCAGGAAGAGCAGAGATTGAAGAAGCACGACGGCCGTTGGATGGCCATCCAACAGTCACTGCTTGTGCGTCAACCTTTTTTTAGGAAAGCCTCAAATCTGTGGAAAACAGCATACAGCCCATCTGCCATTATTTTTAATAATTTACAGCCCATTTGCTAATCCTTAAGGTTTTTTTGGAGCCCATATTCTTTTTGTTAGCATTACAGCCCCTATTGTGGCCACAGTTAAAAACTTATACGAAATTTTGCATATTTAGGTGCGGTCCGAACTATTTTTAATCCCGAAATTTCGACTCGCATTCAAACTGATTTTGAAAAATAAATGTATATCAATATAAAATCCAACAAATTCTCCACGCATAAAAATTAATGTAATTTAAAATCTCGAAATTAAAAAAAAGATATTTGAAACTAACTGCCGGTTTGATGTGTTTTAAAAATGTACAACCCATTTCTCATTACTGATAGGCCATTTTCTCGGCCAGCCGAATGAAAGCTCTCCTCGTCTTGAAAGATTTGAAGCCCAACAGGCCTGACAAAGCGACTTACTTGGCAAATCACAAAAAAATTGGGCTGTGGCCGTGGACCCAGCTGTCAGCCTCTACATGTACAGTACTCTCCCGATGGAATGTCGTTGACCACATTGACCACGCCGCGCCGAGAGCACCAAGGCGGTGGACGACGGCGAGGTCTAGGAAGGGGACTACACGGAGCCGGGGAAGACGCGGCAGTGGATGCCCACGCGGAGAGGAGTACCAGGGTTCACTGGTTCGGCTGCGGTGTGAGGCTGCCGTCGCCGCAGGGCCTGGCTAGCGGTGGGAGTAGTAGGGGCGATGAGGCCTCAACGGCAGCACAGCCGGCCATTGGAGGCAGGAGCAGGCGGTCTCCCCGGCGCTGGTTTGGGCGGCCGGTGCAAGAAGAGCAGCGATTGAAGAAGCAGCAGCACTGTTCGATTCAAATCCAGCGGTTACTGCTGCTAGAATCGTTTGTTGACTAAGTTGACAAGCCCTGCGTACGCGTCAACGTAGTAGGCCCACAGGTCAGCCTCCCAACCGGTGCACCCCAGATGTCAGTTGGAGGAATCTTTTTTTCAAGTAATAAGGAGGCAGTTGATAGCGTGCGGCTAGGCCAGCGGAGGGAGTAGGGTGGGCCGGGGAAGCCTGCGCGGCATCACAGCGGGCCACAAGAGGAGGGAGCAGGCAGTCTTGCCGGCGCTAGTTTAGGCGGCTGGAGCAGGAAGATCAGAGATTGAAGAAGCACGGCGGCTAGAATCATGTGTTCACTGACAAAGCCTTGCGTAAACAAGTCAGCCTCGAAATCTGTGGCGTGTACAGCCCGTTTGCTATTATTTTTATAATTTTTACTCATTTTCTAATTCATATGGAATTTATTGCAGCCCGTTTTCCATTTTTAGAATTGCCGGCCATTTTATGGTCAGTACTAGGTGTTCACACACGAACACGTCACCGTGTACCCTCGACACCGGGGGTGATGCACCACAGCTCATGTCGAAGGAGACCCGCCGAAAGCGCGGTACGCAAGACAATCCAGCGGGCGCTTTTGTAGACCCGAAACCCCACACGCCCGGGAGGGACCCCTTCAGGGCGCGCGGCGGCTATGGGTTGCCCTAGGTCGACCTGATCGCCCCTAGGGCTCGAGTTTTGCCGCCCTGCAATGAAGAATAACGAACGAAGAACGAGGAAGAAGAAGAGCTAGGGTTAAGGAGAAAAGATAAAAGATAAAAAGTGGTAGATGAATTGATCGATTGTGTGTTGTTCAATCGGCCGTCACCCCTTAGGTATATAAGAAGCGGCTGAACTTCCCGTGCAAGGAAAAGTCTTGGATTCACGTCCAAAACCCTAGTCAAATTCGGAATGGTTTTGTCCGAACTTTCCAAAACTGTTCGGTTTAAATTGGCTGCACCTTGTGGGTCTTTCTTGTGGTGGTAAACGATCTCAGATAGAAATGAGCCCAAAAGCAAACTTGACCGTTTCGACGAGACGAACAACTTTTATGTTGAACGGTTTTCGATCAGAGGTCATCTTGAGGGTCAAATCGGTCGCGCAAAACTGGCTATCCCTCGCGCTACCCATCAGACACGGTGTCTGGTGGGGCGCGCCAGTTTTTGCCTCCTGACAGGGCTGTATTCCGATGGCTCTAACTTTTGCATACGGACTTGGATTGGAATGATCTTTATATCAAAATCGATTGTTCGACGAGACAAAGACAATCCATGTAGATAATTTTTCCATTTGAGGTCGTCTTGGGTGCTTAATCAGCCAAACTGTACTCTGAATATAAGATCTTAGTACTTTGAGCATAGTTTCGGCCTTCGAGATGAAATCAGACTGCGATGACCCAAACTTCAAAGATGTTCATATCGACAATACGGAACTCTTTCATGAAGATCACTTCTCCATTTGAGGCCATCTTAAATGAGCTATTGACCGTGCCAAAATCTGGTGTCAACACCAGGGTCAAAAAATTAACTAACTATGTGGGAAATTTTTGCTAGGGAACGAAATATTCTTAATCCAAAAATTAATAGCCATACTAAAACAAATTTAAAAATAAGTTAGTACTATTTCATGTTAAATCCAATGAAGTACGTATAACATATCAGTGAAGAACAAAATTCAAAAAAAAACTAATATCCCATTTGCTCGTCTTGAAAGATTTGCAGCCCAGTAATTCAGAGAAAACAAATAGGCCTAGCTTGGATATTCTTCAAAAAGAAATATTGGGCTACCTATTTTCCCAAAGAACTGGTGCATGAGCATTTAGCTTTATTTATTTATTTACTTATTTATGTTTAGGGGACCATGAGCATGTACCTGGGCCGGATTCATGTGAGAGCGTCCCTTCCAGTTAATTATGGGCTTCTCTATTGGGCCTTCATCAGTGGGTTGCATGTTATCAACAAGTGGAAAATGTGTTCCATACGAAAAATAGTATGAGATACGTACGGTACGGGGCACTAAAGGATCGAACCGTGCAACGACTTCCAAAACATTGTGTTTGCCGTTCTAACAACACATTTATATTCAACCAACAGACGAAATATACTACTGATTGTACATTGAAAACAGTAGCAACAACAACCAGGGCTGGGGGTGCAACAAAAGCAGTAAGCAGGCCAGAAGAGTGAAGACGCAGCTCTCTCTTCCAAACCAAACATCAGCCATCATTACAAAAGGCCTACCAAAAAAAGAACAAGTGTATGCATCAAACTAAATAAAGATCCTACTACACCAAGTGTACGCATCTAACTAACTGGCTCAGTTAGACGTTACTTTTTATTAAGTTGTGGAGATTGGCTGAAGGCTTGAACCAGATGGGTGCCTGATGGGGGAAACTCCAGCCAGCAGGTCGAAGTCTGATACTTGCGACCCTCTCTCCTACTTTGGGCTGCAGAGTGTGGCGGCACATATCAGGGTATGGTGCATGCAGAGACGCATGGTACACTATGTACACATAGTTTTGCCTGATGAACGAAACCGCGCTGCCATCATGATCCTTGCCGTCGGTTATCTCCTGGTTAATCAGATAATTCAGTCCGACAAACAGAGAGCGTGTGCCAAGGCTACTTACCAGCCTCCAGTCAAAAATTCCTGAAGGCCCAGAGAAGCTGGGATCCTGCTCAAAGACCTTGCAGTGACTGTGATTGTATTCCACGAAACAACACGTCCGGTACGTGCAAACGATCATCAATCTTTCGCCGTCGTCTGATCGAGCCAGGAACCACTTGCAACTGCCATGCCGCTTTTCTTTGAAAGGTTCTGGGATTAGGAAGGGTAGGGACACCAGGCGGCCTACAACATCATATCAAGTTGGAGTCAAATAAAAAAGGGCTCTTGATTTAGTCAATCTTAAGAACAACATGTTATGAGCATGAATATTTTTTCAGTAAATGTTGACAGTAATATAAGCAAGCCATCATGATATCATAAGAAAGTAACATACTGCTGTAACAGCCATTTGTAGCGATGAATGGAGTAGGCCAGCAATATGTCCAGCCATAGAAGGAGTCGACAGCGTAAATGAAGCCCTTGTGTTCAATGGCATCAGAGAACCATGGAGGATGTATGATACTGCGATGGACGTGCAGATTTATCCACTTACCGCAGTGACCTATCAGATAGGCGAGACCGCGGTTGAAGAATGCAATTAGCCTAAAATCTTTATAATTCCTAGATCTTGTGGGCACTTGGCAGATTACAACCTTGAGCAAATCAAACTTGGTATCATGTTGGCTACTGTAAGATTCCGAGTATTCTGGGCCGTGCTGCCAAAGCAGTGCAGTGTTAATCGAAGGAAGGGGGATCAATCGCCGGGTGTAGACCTCCACGAGCATCCAGCTGCCGCGACCGTCGACGAGCACCATCCAAGACGTGTTCATGCTGACCCAGTACATACTGTTAATGTAGCTGAGGCTGACGGGGATCGGATCGCAGTGAAGGGGGTTGATGCTCGCCACCCTACGATCGTTATGCTGCGTGACACGCCATTTCTGAAGATCAGGCGGCATCAGCAAGCAAGGAGCTGGCTTAAAAAGCTCTGGCATGAGGGCTTTGAGTAAACGGTACAGCCCCGACGAGCACGCGGCGAGCGGCATGGTACTGAGATTGTCCACATGCGAAACAATGAGCTTGATTACCTCCGTGGGAAGCGAGTTCCAGCCACTCTTTCGACGGACGCTGCTCGGTTCTGCCATTATTAGTGCTTGGGTTTCGGACGAGGGGGGGAGGCGCCTTAGCGGGGATGGAAGCTTGGACGAGATTATGTGTGGAAAAAGATGGAGAAGAGAATATGTGTTGCGGGAAGTAGACAGGTGATGATGACTACAGCACGCCGCTTGACTTACGAGACACATACCAGCAGCATAGGGTCATATCGATGCCAGACAACTTGCTCGAGTACCTACTACAGTACTATGCTCTAGCTTGCTAGAGTAGAGTAGTAGAGTAGGACTCTGCTCTACTACTAGCACTGGAGGAGTAGTGTATTCTAATCTAAAATAGTTACAAACTTCGATGCCCGATCGTGGAACGACTACGAACCGTGCTCAAAGACCGTGTCTACATGGTGTTTGGACTTATATGCAAAAAAAAATAGCAAGATGCCCGTGCATTGCACGGCACACCATCATCACCAACTTGGTTTTCTATAAGAGTAGATATATATAGATATAGATAGATAGAGACTAGGGAGTACTAGTAAGGACACCATCTACTGCTTCGTGTGCTACTCCTGCGCTCCATTCGGAGGCCGCAACGTCCCCCCCTACAGCCACTCCCTCCTGTGCTCCATTCGGCGGGCGCTGTTGAAATATGGGGAGCGCACTCTCGCGACTGCTGGCAGCCATGACTTCACCGACGACGACTTCTTCCCCAACCTCGGCAACCTCTTCCTCAATGACATGGGCGATAACCTCAATGCCAACAGTGCTGCTCCCGTTGCACCGTATGTGTTTTTGTCCTTCCTGTTTGAAATCCTTGTAGAATTCATGTTTCTACTCTGTATCCTACTACTATGGTAGTCCACATGATTAGTTTCATCTCTGTTATAGCCGTCATGATTTATTTTGTGCTTATTCGGATTAAATCTCGTAGTAACTTGCTCACATATTCAACTGGCGCAACGTCCCCTACAGCCACTCCCATTTCATGGACAGCTTGGTCGATGCCTCCAAGGAGCCCTTCATCCACTGCTATGAGTGCACGATGCTATTTTGTGGCTTGCCGGTGGACATGGTGCATCACCTCACGGATGCGTGCAACGATCACTGCTGGCCCTTGGCGGAGAATATCAAGTACGACACGTGCTACCGGTTCACCATGCCGGAGTCGCTGGAGGATCACCGCCGCCTGCTAGTCTCGGAGGAGGACGGTAGCGTCTTCCTCTTGATCGTGGGCACCGGCGAGGCCCGCGCAGGCCGCCGCCCCGTCTTTGTAGCATGCGTCAGGGGCGTCGCCGCTGACGCTGACACTGACACGAGGCAGATGTATGGGTGCAAGGTCAATGTTACTACCCCTCCGGGTCACGTGGGCGGCAAAACCGGCCTCATCGGACAGACTTGGAATCTGAGGAGCTGGGACTATCCTGCCAATGTGGACTTGGAAAACCCATGGCATCCATTCTATCCTTTACCCACCGACTCGGTGCACGGGGACTCCAAGGAGGTTCACCTGGACATACGCATTATCAAGTGCACTTAGAAAACATGTAGTGTGTGTGTGGGCGCTTATGGCGCGTGTCTTCGCCGTTTTTTATTCTGTAAGCTTGTCATTAAACTTGAGTGGCTTTCGCCGCAGTCCTTCCTTTGAACTGCTCCTCTTAGTGAGCTGATATAAGACACTTTGGGTTTCATTTGATAATGGAACCGGGGAGGAGCCTCCCTGTTCTTCTAAAAAAATACGCATTATCAAGTAAATGTTGATCATTAGTCTTCGCTCAATGTAATCCGCTGTCTAAGCATGTGGAGACTTCCATGCAGGATCTTGCTCTATTGGAGTATCGCACATGAATAAAAGTGTATCCGTTTATGGTTTATTCGAGAATCTTCCATGTATGAATTTTTATTACAGTACTGGTGAAAGACTTACGATGAACCATTTCTTACATCTCCTCTACCCCCTTGCAAGTCATCCTAATTTAATCCCTCCGTCTAGGTGTATAAGGGCATGGTTAATATTACTTAATAGTATAGCCAACTGTTGACTATAAGAAATTGCCATGTCATCTGTAGCCAACATGTATAACAATCGATACTCAAAAACTAATTCTTAAAGATCATTTGTTGCAAAGCATAGTAAGTGTTATTTCTTCACAAGTTTTGGATGCAGGTTGAACAGTTGAATGCTTTTGTTTGCAAAAGATACCTTTTTATCTATTTCACCCGGATGTTTGTGAGCTCTACAGATGAGATAATATCTGAAGAAACCTATCGATACCCATTACACATGAGATGACCCCCACATCCTTTGTCAAAATAAACAACTCCCCGATCAACGCATTTCACTCTTCGGTGCAACGCACGGGCACCTTACTACTATAGATTAGTACGACCAAAAATTGAACTAACATTATATATAGTACGATAAATACTGATGCATGTCACCTAAAATTATATCATTCAAAACTATGTTCAAATACGAATCCAATGATATAGTTTTTGTTGACATGCACTAACATTTTGTCAGTTAAATCTTCAGTCAAATTCGATGGGGGACTAATAAACCACGATCGATGTAGTACAAGTGTAGAGGGTGGCGCTGCACGGGAGTCTCACCTCTCACCCCGCTCGAGGAGCGGCAGTAAAGCCGTCATATCACAAAACCCAACCACTCCCAGTAATAAATGGCCTAGTAAAATAAACGGACAAGCAACCATCACATCCCTCCGTCTTTCTTGCATTTCATCTCTCTGCATTTACTTTCTCCGGTTCATCTCCCACGCTCGATCCGTAGCTACTACTCCTAGGGCCAGTTCTTTTGGCGGCTTCCCCAGCTTTTCCCACAAGATTAGTCAAAGTGGAGAGTAACAATAAGGCGCCTCACTCATTTATTTGGGCTTCTAAACTACTACTCCGTCCTGGTTTATTCCTCACCATTGTAATTTGTGCTAAATTTTGACCAAAGATTTAACTGATAAAATGTTACTCAAAACACTTAGGCGTGATGCATCTAGGTGTGTAAGACTAGCCATAGTGGGAGTAACTTCAGCAGTAACATAGAGTCCAACTCAGTAAATTTGCTTATGTGGCAATGAGTTAATGATGAGAGAGGTAGTTATAGTAACTTAGCTAGTTACTGTAACATCACATGCCCCAATGCAATATGAGTCTATAACCTAATAAATGAAGCTTTGCATGTTACCACACTTACGTTACTACCCACTATGAAGGCAGTAACAACGCCTAGGGATATGTGTATGTTACTAGTGTATGTTACTCACCATTGTGGCTAGTCTAAGTCATCTTACGAAAACCAAATAATCCGAAAACACTTAGGCACGGTGCATTAACTTCTACCTCGTTTCTTGTTTCTTGACATATCAACCAATAAGAGATAAAGAGTGTGCATGCTTTTAATGACTTGAGATATCAAACACGACATGCAGTGGTTAGTTCATTGCATGCAATACTATTAATTAGCAAATAAACATTAACGTTTCTCGTTTTCTCCTCCTCCTTGGTCACGATGCACAGAGAAATAACCACAGAGAAGGAAGCTAAAAGTAAACAATCAAACGAGCATTTTTTGCATTTGTTTTGCATTGAATCGTTTCACAAGCTTGACTAGTGTTGTTTTTCCACTTTTACAAAAGCCGCATCGTAATGTTCAAACGTGCATTTGCACGTACATAAGTAATAGTAGTACTCCCTCCGTCTAGGTGTACAAGTCTTCCCTCCTTCTTGGTCACCGTGCACAACCAAAGATGACTTATTGACCTGGACAGAGGGAGTAGCACAGTCTGCAAGCATATATCTAGAGAGACGTGTAGTCCGATAGTATATAGTAAAGTTTGTGCTATATGCACGTACATGCAAAATGCGTAATAATACACAATGTTTCCAAACTTTCCCTTTTACATACTTAATTAAGGACGCTAAAATTTCCTGAACATTCGGGATTTATCATTTGCGTCCCAAAACTAATGAGATCGCCTTACGAAACAAAAATTATACTCCTAAAAGCCACGACGCTCGCAGGAGCACTTGCGGCGCGCCACGAGTGCCCTGGTGCGGGGCCGTTTCCCAGCACGCGGACACAACGCCTCTTCCTCAGCCTCGCAACTCGCGAGGTGATGATTGGCGGCTTGCCGGCGGGCGAGCGCGATCTCACTGGTGTGGTGATCCGGCGCCAACAGGTACTCCTCCTGGCTGGAAGCGTGCACCCGGTCGACGTACCGCAAAGCGTAGATGAGGCGCTTAGGCCCGACTGCATTCAGGGCGTCGGCACGGGCGTCCTCCGCCACCCTCACGGCCCTCGCACGAGCCTTCTGCCAAAGAACCAATTGCTTGACTCTCTCGGACGCGACATAGATCTCCCAGAAAGCTTGTTGCACGGTGCGCTTCTCTTCCTCGGCCTTCTTCTCCGCCTCTATTTTGGCGCGCTCTGCTGGAGGCAAAGCCTCCCACAAGGCGGCATCCATTTCTTTCCAAAGCTCCTAAAGGCTGGGGGGCTCGGCGGGAGGCACGGTGTTCTCCTCGTAGCGGGGAGCCGACGCGTCCTCGGACGCGCGTGCCGCCGAGATTGAGAACACCGACGCGTCCACCTCGACGCGTCGCGGCAAGGAGCGGAACACCGACACGTCCTCCTCGACTAGTGGCGGCGAGGAACGGAACGGCGACGCGTCGCGTCGCGGCGAGGAGCGGAACACCGACGCTTCCTCCTCGACTAGTGGTGGCGAGGAACGGAATGGCGATGCGTCGCGTAGCGGCAAGGAGTGGAACACAGACGCGTCCTCCTCGACTAGTGGCAGCGAGGAACGGAAAGGCGATGCGTGACCGTCCGTGCGGTGCAGCGAGGGGCTCCTAGGGCTTGGGAGGGGAGATGCCATGGTGGTCGACATGAGAGGCAGGGGGAGGAGAGGGGGAGGAGATAGCGATGTCGTGGGAGGCGTAGTATTTATAGCGAGCAATGGCACACCTACGTAAGATATGGATTGAGCTGCACTGACTTAACTGCAGGTCCAGTTGCGTCACTGACATGTGGGCCAGTACACTGCTGGGCCCGTATGTTAGTGACCCAATGCACCTGAAGTTAAGTAAAAGCTACGTGGGCATATTTGTTGGAGTAAATTACGGGGGAGTGAAGGGGTGGAAATATTGCTGGTCACAACGGATTGGACGAGCGTGGGGGGAGGAGAGTCATGCATGCAGATTTTTTCACACGGGGTGGAGTGGTGGGACCGCCGGAGGGAGAAGGAGAGTTTGGCAGGCATATTGTTTCCACACATGGAGAGGAAAAGATTTGGAGACGAACGGGCTTCCTGCAGGTATGGGGAACGGTGCATAATAAGTCATCTTGCATGCCGGGCTAGGTATAGTCTCAAGTCATTGAAAACATACACGCCCCACACATGTTCATATTTCAAGGTGCACTAAATTATTGCATGTGATGATTAAGGCTGGCCATCATGGTGGTATCTTAGCTGGTACACGGGAATAGCAAACATGCTGATGTGGCAAAGAATTAAAGAAGAGAGGGGGGTTAGACTAACTAGTGTTCATGCATGCATTGGTAAATACATTTTGTTGTGAAGAACGACAGCATTAGTTGAGTACATTTGCAGACTTCAAAAACTATTCCACCATCTCTACTATCTTGCTAAGAGTAGGTGAAATTTTTGAGTCGAGCCATTTAAACTAGAAGGGAGGTAGTGGTACTCTAATAGCTAGGTGTGTAAGTCATCTTACGAAAACCAAATAATCCCAAAACACGTAGGCGCGGTGCATTAACTTCTACCTCGTTTCTTGTTTCTTGACATATCAACCAATAAGAGATGAGGGTGTGCATGCTTTTAATGACCTGAGACTATCAAACATGACATGCAATGGTTAGTTCATTGCATGCAATACTATTTAATTAGCAAATAAACATTAATGTCTCTCGTTTTCCCCTCCTCCTTGGTCACGGTGCACAGTCTAAGATGACTTACTCACCTAGACAGAGGGAGTATCAACATTCACAATGTCAAATCAATATTTTTACACTCATTATAAAACGTAGTTCTTATACTCATTATAATAAGTATTGTAGATATTGATATTTTTGGTATAAATTTGGTCGTGGGATTTCATTGATGCCTGTCAAAGCGTGGAGGAAGCGGAGCTTAGGGCTTGCATTGCCGGTCTCTACATAGGTATTTCTCTTCATAATCCTGTAACTTTAGAGACTGATTGCGCTTGTGTGGTAGCGTCTCTTGCATCGGGGGACTATGACAGGTCTGCTACGCGTGACCTGAAGATGAAAGCGTTGAGCATCTCGAAGTTGATCAACAATCTTCAATTGTCAAAGATTAGCCGTTCGGCTAACAAGGTGGCACACTTAATTGCTAAGTATAGCTTTGACAATAGATTAGATGGTATTCTTGTAAATAACATACCGCCATGTGTGGTGAATATTGTATCGAATGAGTGTACTGGTGTGGCTGGTTAATTAATATAAGGTGGTGTTTAAAAAAGTATATATTTGATGAAACACTTTGCAAACAGTTGACGGGGGTAAAAAGGACCAGAGGGGGTATCATGCATGCGGAGTAGGCAAAAAAAATTGCTCATTTTTAGCAGTTCGAAGTCTCAAAGGGCGCGACCGCGCGAGGTAGGCGAAGGTCATGGGAGGCGCGACGGTTGACGGAATTAAGTGAAGTTACATCCACGCGCCAGCATGGCATGCGAACAGGGAGAAGCTATACTATCAGGCCTACGATATGGGTCTAGTAGACATGACATCTAGTGGGTCCCGCATAGTTCTCGAGAACTCTTTGGGGGCTTGCAGCCGTTTATCCACTGGGCAAGCCATCAACCCCATGCTATTCGCACGCCATACTTGTCCCTGTATTCTACCTCGAAACAGTTCGCTCCCAGTCGTCCCGTCCTTTCACATTAGTTCGCTCCCAGTTTTTGCGGGGTACAACAGTTCAACGTCTCCTAACCCTACGCATGTTCAACAGTTCAACGGATGAGTGGGTCGCTGGGCTAGATGTTGAGTACACCACAGTCGTGGGATGAGAGAAGGATCTAAAGGACGAAGAGAGGAAGAAGCCCGCCGTGATCCAGGTTTGCGTACATAACGTTTGCTTGGTCTACCACATATGCCATGCCGACGTTGAGTGCCAGGATTTTAAGAACTTCCTCAAGGACAAAAGAGTGAAATTCGTTACTGTAGGCTTTAAGAACGACAAAGAAGTCCTGCATCGGATAGGTCTCATTGTAGGCCAGCCCTTAGATCTCCAGAAGGCAAGCCTGGTGTCCTCCTCTCAACCTTCAATGCTGACCCTAGCAGCAGCCATGATTGATCCTTCATACGCTAAACTGAAGAAACCTCATCACGAGTTTCATCATGCATGGGAGTCGAAGACATTAGATGAAGATCACATCATGTATGCAACAATGGATGCCTACCTTTTTTTAAATATCTACATTGGTTGGATGAAGAAGCAGAGCCCAGTGTCCGGTTCAAGCAAATAAGCGTCGGCGAAGAGGAAGAGGAAGAGGGACGAGGACGAAGTCGGGGACGTGGACTCGGACTCCGAGTAGGTGGCAGTGTCGTCTCTCATGCTGGTTCTACTGCAGTGTCAAGCTGAATAGTTGCTTAGTTTATTTTCAAGGGTGTGTTGTGCTGAGGCCCCAGCAGAACTATGTTTATGTTCTTTCTCGTTATTTGAACTGTCTAGTACGTAGAGTAGTACTAGTACTATGTCTTACTACTGTTCTTCTTGCAGTTGGTACTACTGCTTGTACCTTCTTGTTCCCACTGTACTTAATACGTTCGTACTATTAGTATAATTTGGGTCAGTCGATTTGTGAAAGAAGTTCGACGGAGTGAAGGAAGGAGACGACAGAAGAGGTGGAAGAAGCCCCTCTCTCCATCCATGTTGCATCAAACGGCTCGCATGAGTTGACTGACCCAAATTGCTCCTTCAGATTGCAAGATCCATGTGGCATTCAAGGTCCCGAAGGTAGATTCCGCGTTCGCACCCGGTTTGCGGGCTCGACGCGCGCGTGACCGGCTTCCGCCGTGACAGCCACCATGCGCGCCTCCTCCGCGCGGGCGGAGATGACAATGACACGCTAGTTCCTCCTCGTCGGCGTGCTGGAGCACGCGCTCGTCCTCCTCTTCGTACGCTGCATGCATAGACGCGGCTCCACCAGCTGCTCGCGTGCTTGGCAGCGCAGCTGCATGGCGAGGAGGGACTGCAGAGGACGTGAGCGGGCGAGCCTTCGGCTTCATGGCACAGGGATGGCGGCGACACGGCGGTGATGGGCGAGAAATTGTTGGCCAGAGCAGGCGGGCGCCGGCATGCACAACGGCGGTGGCGGCATATTGATGAGTGCGCGTATGGGAGCTTACTTTAGTTTTATATGAGGTTGGTCAAACTTAAAAGAAAACCGTACTAGTACATGTAAACATTAGACTTAGGCAGTGCTTTTATTATTTATTTATTTTGAAGTTAGTACCACTTCCACGATACGGAATCCTGTGCAAGCGCGTGAACCGCGGCTGCGCGGTCGATCGAACGGTGCGCCACCATGTCGCGCTCGAAGGACATCCACTGAACCTTTTTGTGTGTGTGAAAACAATCCTCGAATATTACTCAAGTTTTTTTCCTGGGAAAGTTCTTGACACTACAATATTTCCATATATTTGAATTTAGCTCCAGTTTGTGTTTATTTGCATTTGGACGTTTGAGGTGCGCCCTAGTTTTTTTAATACTTATTTTGTGTGTCTGACTGAGAGAGAACGTGTGTATGTGTCCATATGTGTGTTGTGGCGGAAGGGCAATGTGGAGACGGTGTGCGTGTGATACAGACATAGAGAGGTGTGAATGTGCAAACGATCATGCATGAGTGAGACATAGACAGATGCCGATACGTTTGTATACATGAGAGAACGGTCTTCTAGTTCACTTGTGTGTGTGTGTGTGCGTCTGTGTGTGTGTGTGTGTGTGAGAGAGAGAGTGAGAGAGAGAGGGAGAGAGAGGAGCATCTGTAACACAACAACCATCTCTCTCGATTCGTCCGTCCCTCGCACGATCGCATGCAACATATGCCATCAATGCGCACATTTTGACACCCTCACTCGGCCCCTTCCCACCTAAGGGCCCGCGCAATCTCTTCGTGAATACCCATTTCTCTCGTTAGGTTTGTTTTCGCTCAATATCTGACACACACACACGGACGCACGCACGCACACACACACACACACGCACGCACACACACACACGCACGCACGCACGCAACACAACACACACACACTCCCCCGAGCACACAATTCATCCCCATCCAAGGTTATACGGCGACCACTCACGCTTGTGCTTCTTTGCACCCCCAACATGCACAACACCTCAATCTTCAAAGAGGGCATCGAGCAGATCGAAGACGGCGACCACACCGCGCTAGAGAATGCGGGGTCATTTGGAAGCAGGGTGATGTGACGACGGCTGACTGACTACTCCCCCCCCCCACCCTCTCTCTCTCTCTTGCACAAAATTACCAATCCCTCTCTCCCCCGCACAAAATTGTCAATCCCTCAACCCATGAGATCCTTCCCCTCTCGTCCATGTTTTTCCAGCTCTCTCATCAAACATGTTGTCTCTTCTCCTTCCACGTATACAGAATCACGTATATTACATGTCTCCATCTTTCTCACAGACCTAACTTCTTCCTCTCTCTTTCTCTTTCTCTCTCTCTCT
>NC_041387.1:430157207-430163115 GCF_002162155.2 Triticum dicoccoides | reverse complement strand
CTCTCTCTCTTGCACAAAATTACCAATCCCTCTCTCCCCCGCACAAAATTGTCAATCCCTCAACCCATGAGATCCTTCCCCTCTCGTCCATGTTTTTCCAGCTCTCTCATCAAACATGTTGTCTCTTCTCCTTCCACGTATACAGAATCACGTATATTACATGTCTCCATCTTTCTCACAGACCTAACTTCTTCCTCTCTCTTTCTCTCTCTCTCTCTCTCTCTCTCTCTCTCTCTGTGTGTGTGTGTGTGTGTGTATGTGTGTGTGTGTCTCGTTAGGTTTGTCTCCTACTCTCTCGTCCACATACATACACTCTTTCCCGCCCTATCTGCTACATCTTCAAAAGCTCTGCGTGCACGTTTCATTCACACAATGGGATATGTCAAAATGTTGCTTCTATAATGGCTAATGTAGAGTTTTGGTTGTTTTTGTTACATCCTACAAAGTAATAACTATGAAATGCATTTAGATTCTCATTTGACTGGGATTATGTGAGTTTGAGCATGTTGTGAAGTACTATAGACCTTGTATACATCTTGGGATTCGACAATGATTGTAACTATTGAATTGTATAGACCATTACATTCGAAGTCAATAGCCTAATATATTTATTTCACAATTTCAACAAATGATTAGTTCACTACAAAGTAAGAAAACAAATGTGTACTCCCTCCGTTTTTATTTAAGTCCACGTATTAGCATTGGTCAATGTCAAGTTTTGTAATCTCTCAGAAAGCTTATAACAAACAATATTAACACATACAATAACAAATAAATACCATTGGATTCATTATTGAATGTACTTCCACATCATACATATTTGTTATGGTAAATGTTTATATTTTTATATAAACTTGGTCAAACTTTAGGAAGTTTGACTTAGGTCAAACCTAATATGCAGAGTTTACTACTACTACTCGCTAGTTGCTTAGCCGAATCACTCAACACGCCACACGGGGAGTCCAGTGTCACAAAATTTTGAGGTCGGCGGGAAAATCTCCCGCGACACTAATTCGAGCAGTGGGAAGTTACCATCATAGCCTTTGGAACAGGCCTACGTATGACGCTTAGTAGGGGGCTGTTTTCGTAACTTCAGGTTCACCCTACCCAGCCAGCCCCACCCCGGCACCTACAGTAGTACACCTGAATACTCCCCATTTTCTATCCCCACCGCAAAATAGACTTCTCCACGGCACCTCAGCCTTCGTGATCCTCCCCTTTACATCGGCGCACTCGTCCACCGCAGTGCATCTGCCTCATCGACGACCTTGTACGCCGCACTAGAGTCGGTCCACCGTCGTCGTCGTAGACGGAGCCTCTTCCACGGCATCGTCTTCCATGGTCTCGGATCTGCTTCCCGGAAGCCGATGCCAAGCGCAGAAGTACCACCGTCGTGGACAATGAACTGACTCCCGTTGCCGACCATGACAAACAGATGCCGCCGCGACCATCGTTCTCCTCCTCGATTGATAATGTGTGTATTGAGTCACTTAGCAGTACATGTACAGTTCCAATTTTGTTCATACCTACCCTTCAATTTTCCTGGGTGTTATTGTTCTCGTAAAAGTAATTGGTTATAGCCTCCATTGTCCAACAGAACATCATCTTGTAATTGTGCGTCGCTCCTGTATCGCGCTGTGCTTGGGTAGGTCTTTCATCTGCAACCAGCAATGTGGCAAATGATGCAATGGTTTTTAGAACTAGCAAGATGCCCATGCATTGCACGCATCAAGATGCATTTATATGAGTAGTTTATCTTGTGGGAGAAAAGGATGAACGAGGGAAGGCCTTATTTGCAAATCTGGAGAGGGGTATGGGTATCTTTTTGCAAAATTCCCATTTGTTTGCTTCCTATCTGTTAGATATAAATCGGATGGCCTATATTGCAAGAAAAAAAAGTATAGAGAAAAAAAGTAGACAGTAAAGGAAGTAGAGATAAATATTAAATATTAAATATTAAATAAATATAACCGTAGAGAAGAGAGTAGAGATAGCAGAGACGTCGGGAAAGGATCGCGCGTGCGGGAAAAAGCGGCCGGGCGTGCGCTAGTTTTGGAGCGCGGCGTCCGGTGCGCTTTATAAAATCCAACGCCCTCCCGCCGCTCTGTGCCTTGCCACTGCTCTGCGCCTCGCCACCACTCTCTCCCCGCTCTTTTCCGCCTCGCCGCCGCCGCGCCAACATGTCGCCGCGTTGCCGGGAAACTTGGGGATACCGCGGCATCCGATTCCGCGGGATGCGCCTCGGCCTCAGCAATTTAGACACCGCCACCAAGGTCGCCCACGCGTACGACACGGCGGCGTGGCGCCTCCGGTGGCCTCATAGAACATTGAACTTCCCCAATGTGCCGACGCGGGAGCGGGCGCAGGAGATCGCGCCTCTGCCACGGCTTAGCACCGACGAGGATCGTCGCGACAACCGGAGGCGGGAGCACCATCTCGGCATCACCGAGAAGGACGAGGAAGCCACTGCGCTGTGGCGCCAACACTTCCCGCGGGACATTATCAACGAGCGTGAGTTCTACGCGCAAAGGAGGGAAGAGAGGGATAAGAGGAGGGCGGAGCGAGCCGCCTATCGCGAGGACAAGCGTAGGCGAAAAGCGGACGCTCAATTCAACATGAGGCTAGGAGCAGTGTCGCCCTGGGAATCCGACGACGATCGATATCTTCACGCCTACAGTCAGACATCGGAGGAGGACATCACCGAGGAGCAGTCGGATGACGAGGAGTAGTTGAATTATCTTTTTTGTATCTATCTATGCTGAGAACTATCCTCTACTCTCTAGTATCTACTTCTCGATCTCAGCACTGTAAACGCTTTTTTAAAGCACCACGCGTTGCGATTCTGTTGGAGATGCTCTAACATGGCAGACGAGTGCTTTAATGTTGCCCACAAGATGCGCGAGTATTACTAGTAGTATTTTTCTTGCCATGTTGAGATTTTGAAACCACGAGTGTGAACATGTAGAGGAGCAATGAAGACCAAACACGGGATATTCGGGACATCTTCAAGGAGCATGGCAAGTTAAAGAGGAGCTGCACTGAACCTGTAAAACGAGCTTTGGTAAGTAACACCCTTTCAATTACTTTCATTTAGCCTCGTGTTCTTCGATGTGTATATGTTGTAGTTTCTGTTTCTCTTAAGCGTGGTGTTCTTCGATGTGTAATAAGAAGAGTCTTAATCGTCCTAATGCTTTCGTTTTTAACATGATGTAGGAAGTGGGTCTTGTCACCGTGTAGTCTGTTTTTATATTTCTTTTCCTTTTGAATTCACTTCTCCGAGTTCTGTTTATCTGGATTCTACTAAATGGATCTAGGTTTCTCTGAGTATTGATCTAAAAAAGAAGTAACTTCATGTCAGGATGAAATTCCTGCGAGGAGGGAAGTATGGTCAACCTCGAAATCATGTTTCCAAAATGAGGTTGGATTACACACAAGGTGCCAGTTCCCTAATGATGCTAGATTAGACACAAGGTGCAAATTCCTAGATGATGCTGGATTACACACAAGCCAGGTGGAGTCGTCAGCTGTTCGTGTCCTCGTGGCATTAGTAAAGGCTGAAAGAAAGCGTGCAGCAGCCCTTGAGAATGTAGCTGAGTTCTTGAAGAAGCGAAAAGAGCAATCAGATGCTCTCTTCACCCAAGCCAAAGAAGAGATGGAAGAAGCCAGAAATAAGCTAGCAGAGGCAGAGCAGGCTAGGCATCTCCTGCTATCTAAAACAGTTGTCAATACAAAATTTCCTTCATAATAGCTAGGTTCAAATATTTATCCAGTTAGCATGCCTGTTGTGATGTCTGTGCATCTACTGATGTGGCACAAAATGTTTTTTTCGGGTCATGTAATAACAGCAATTACTTTCCAAACAATAACAGACGAAGCATTGGACATGGTATAGTTCACGCACAAGCCCGACATTCCAAGTACAACTTCCACATCAAACTCATGTTCATAGATATCTGCACATTCATACACAATGTCCACAACCATGATTCACTTCAAAGCCAAAAAAATGTGAGGAGAGTTATAAATAAAGAAAAACCTCTACTAGTTCCTACTACCAGTGCGAGCACAACAAGTCAACACCATGTGTAAATTAATTATATTTTAGTCATTTTTTGTGTTCTAAAATGCCTGCCGGCTCGTGGAAGGACGTGTTGCCAGCACACGCGCGGATTCAATGAAGGCAGGCGGGGCAGTCTTAAGCTAGTTGCACTCGGCGAGGAGGCGTGCTCAGCCGGGCCTGCAGCGAGTGCGGCCCTCTTGGCCGGCGTGCCGGTTCAATGCCTGCGCTATGAGAGGTCGTGTCCGTGTCAGAGCAATCACTCCCTCCAGTCCTTTTTTGTTTGGGTATAACAAAATCTCGTTTTCCATTCACATTTTACAAGTAAAATTCATGGACAAACTTTGACCCAAAGTACGATGGGGACTAGTAAACCAGAATGGAGGTAGTAGTTTTTTTAATCAAAGAAGGGTTTCCCCTTCCGATTACTGAAAACCAGTATCTAAATCTAAACCATAGTATTTGCCCTATAACTGCCAGGTTCAACATCTCGTAACATAAACCCATACAACCATACGCCAAGGAGGTACGTAGTACTATGAATTCCATTTTCGCTCCATACCAATCGTTCTAAAAACTACTTACTACTTATAACATGCCATTTAAAATCGGAACTCTTAACCCCGCTAAAAAAATGATATTTTAAACGTGGCTACTTGGTCTGTGGCAACTGGCAAGCCACCGCGCTCCAAGTCGTTCACCTGTGGTCCCGACCATCAACTCCTACAAAGGTGCTCCACCACGTACCCGGTACCCGCGAATGCAGCAATCATGCACCTAGGGTTTTAGGGTTTATTTGTTAACGTCGCCTTTATGTAACACTCATGTGTGCGAGACAGCGAGAGGACGACTGCGTGCGTGCGCCTCTTCTCTTCGTATATGTACTCCACCGTTTGTCTGGTGTCCAAAAAATTATAATAACTACTAGCAATGTGCCAATGCGTTGCCACACGATCAAAGTAGATTAATACATATTCACCGATTTGATAGAAAAAAAAGTCTATGTGGGGACCGATTCTCCGGGTATTAATTCCCAGAAAATGGCCCTTGTGCTCATCAGCCCCAGGATAACTGTTAGCCGATGAGGCACCAACTTGATACAGAAATTCCAAGCAAATACAAAATATGCAGTACAAGACCATTCTGGTCTGTGAGTACAACAAATGGTTTCCAGTGGTTGATGGCGGAAGCAGGCTGTAAATCATCGGTGTCTATGGGACTCCATTTCCCACGGGAACAGCTGACCAGGTTAACTCCTATCTTCGCGAGGCTGCTATCACCATTACGTGGGTTCCGGGGCTGTCCTCACGGTCGCTCCTCTTCGCGCAAGAAATCTGGCCAAGATAATAGCCAGGGACAAGCCAGTGAGTACTTTGAATGTACTCACAAACAGTATGAACACAGGAATAATATAATAATGATGTGCTAAAAATTATTTTTATGCTCATGACGTCAGTCACAACGGTAAATAAATCTCTGATGCATGTAAGCAGGTTATTTATGGAATTGCAATGACATATTAATAATAAAAGGCACCGATCGGGCATCTGAAGCGACGCCACATAAAGGGCTTTAAAAGAAATGCCACCGTCGGGCGTCTAAGCGACACCACATACAGGGCTTTAAAAGAAATGCCACAGTCGGGCGTCTGAGCGACACCACATACAGGGCTTTAAAAGAAATGCCACAGTCGGGCGTCTGAGCGACACCACATACAGGGCTTTAAAAGAAATGCCACAGTCGGGCGTCTGAGCGACACCACATACAAGGCTTTAAAAGAAATAATCATAGTGAATCTCCCGGAGGTAGAACCATCCCAGGAGTATTCGATAATACCAAAAATATCACGGG
>NC_041387.1:430123794-430156798 GCF_002162155.2 Triticum dicoccoides | reverse complement strand
CCACAGTCGGGCGTCTGAGCGACACCACATACAGGGCTTTAAAAGAAATGCCACAATCGGGCGTCTGAGCGATACCACATACAAGGCTTTAAAAGAAATGCCACAGTCGGGCGTCTGAGCGACACCACATACAGGGCTTTAAAAGAAATGCCACAGTCGGGCGTCTGAGCGACACCACATACAAGGCTTTAAAAGAAATAATCATAGTGAATCTCCCGGAGGTAGAACCATCCCAGGAGTATTCGATAATACCAAAAATATCACGGGTTAGTCCACAACAAAATAATAATCATCATTATCACATGTCACAAGTTGTAATATCCGTTCTGATTTAACAGTTTCACCTCCGAAGACCGACACTAAGACCGACACTTGACCCATCCCAGACTGTAATCCTTAACCATGGACACGGCTATTCGAATAGGTTTAATATCTGCAGAGGGTGTACTCTTTACCCACGAGTAATGTATTTCTTTAATCCATCGGGACTAATTCCGTCTACGGTCCTTTTGTTGAAAACACACCTAACTTGCACACACCAGCTTAACTCACACGTGTCTGGAATCACCCATGACACCTGTCAAGCAAACTCTAAGTGGGGAGGCTACAACCTCGCGTAGCATGGGATCAAATTTATATTGTGCGCTCTAAGGGGTGGCCTCCCCTCTCGGTCTCAACCGAAAACACCCATGCCCCCGGACCAGGTGGCCTGCCTACCAGCTACAACCGGTATCTTCCACCCTGGCCTCTCTGTATGGTGTGTGCTAGAAAGAGGTTGACAACTTACTAAACCGTACTCTAATTGTTGTAGAGACGAGTGGTAGTACGAAACAAGTACGGGGGTTACTGGAACAAGACTCGATCTATGGTCGACTTGGGAGGTTTAAGTATTCCCTGCATGATTAGCATAACGAATATATTTGAACCAACAGAGTCACCGCTCATATCACCTTACCATGCCATACCAGACATAACCGTCCCGACGGAGACCGGCGACAAACTCATGCCTACCCAAGACAGAGGTTTTCCCGGGTTCCTGCCGGTATGCATGTAAGGCATATGAGGATGATTATCATCACAAGTGTGATCATTTCCAACAGCATGGAAATCACTAACATGCACCCATGCATAGGATCATATCACATGAAATAACAAGTTTCTCCAAAGTGAGGTGATGTTATAAACGTGTCATCAAACACACAAAAAGATTTATGCCGGGGTTCAGAATGCTTGCCTTCAATGTGTGGAAAGGCAGGGTGCACTCCAAAACTTTTTGAAAGGTTTCTTCTCTCTCTCCAAGGTCCTATTTTAAACAAATTTGAATTAACACACAAATTCAAAAACAGCACAAAAAGTTGTTTGAAATTTTTTCAAGTAAATCTTAAAATAAACTAGGTTAAATTTGAGAGAGGTAGGAAAAAGAATCAATTCATTGGAGTTATATTTTAAAAGATATAGCCAGTCAAAGTTTGGTCAAAAATCTGTTTTTAAAATAAAACAAAAAAGAAAATGTTTTAAAAGAAAGACACGTCGAAGGCGTATTCGGAAAAGGCGCTTCCACTTACTCCTGCGTGGACAGGCGCTGGGTCACTGACGGTGGGCCTGCCTGGCCCATTGGTCAGGTTTGACCAGCCACGCCCGCGTTGTTCCCCTCTGACCGAATGGAGGTGGAGCTCCGGCGAGGTTTTGCCGGCGAACGGGGGCGTCTCTTGGTGATCTGAGGATATGGGTGTGCTCAGGGGGTCGTGACGAGTTTGTGGGTACCCGCCATGGTCGCCGACGTGGACGGAGTTGCCGGCGACGAGCTTCGCGACGGAGCAGGCGTTTAGGTGGATAGTGGGTTTAGGGCTACGGTGGTCTCCGACCAATATTGAGCGCGGGGTTGCACTCATGAGAGGGAGGGGGAGTTCTTGGTGGAGAGAAAGGAGAGGGAGGGGCACTAGTGGCGACGGAATCGGACGGAGCGAGGCGGCGACCGAACCGACCGGACTCGGGGAAGAAGGCCTTCCCCTCCTCGACTGCTGGCCGTGGTAGCTCTAGGGGGATCAGAAGAGGTTGCCCGAGAACTTGATTGGTCTCCGGGGCCCTTATATACGTGGTGGTGGTCGGTTCCGCGGTGGCCGGCGATAAGTATGATGGCGAACCGTCTTTCTGTAGCAATGGCGACGTGGCGGCGACGCACGCTAGAGGACGAAGCTGCGGCTGAGTTGGAGATGCTTAAGGGGGCAGCTGGCGAGCGGGGGAGGTTTGGGCGGCACCATCCATGGATGCGGCCGCAAGCGTGCCGCCAAGAAGCTTGCTGCAGTGCTGCTGTAGCGAGCCAGGGGCGGTCGGGGCTCTTGGCGTGACGCGGCAAGGGTGAAAAGATCAGGACGAGCTCGGGGAAGTTTATCCAGGGGCGCGCTTGCTCGGGCGCGGGCACGTGCAAAACGCGTGCTCTGCTCGCACTCCGGGCGTGCACGGCGTCTGCTCGACGAAATGCCAAGATGGCCAAAACTGCTAGAGATCAAAGGCAAATCCATAGGTCTGGGTTAGAGACCATTAGCAGTCTACTAGACAACTTGGTTTGGACAGATGGGAAAGTTCACAACCCAAACTTACAATCATGCCAAAATTGTTCATGCCTACAGGGTGTTTGACAAAATGCCAGAGGCACTTAGGCATTTCTTGGAGTGACCAAAACTTCCAGAGTGGGGTCTCTTTAGGTGAAAGAGAGGGTGGTGAGGTTAGTTTGTGAAAAGCACAAACTTGCTAGTGCAAGTTTTGCAGAACTTCAAATCTGGACAGGATGTGAATGGCATTATTTCATGAACCAAAAATATGCCAATGCTTGCATGCCCCTGGACTTAGGGGTTTAGCATGGAGGACTACAAGTAGGAGAAAGAGTCAAGGGCCAAAGAGCAAGCAATAATATGGTTGCTATACAAACCATCATGACGGACCAGAATGAAGATGAGGTTGGTTCACTCAAAAAATTCAAAGAACATCCCTGGATTTTTGCATATAATGGAATCATATGCTCCTACTCACATCCCATAATTTTGGTGGAAGCTAGAAACAAATATTTAAAAGGGTTGCAGTGCAAAATTGTCCACTGGACCAGAGAAGAAAAACATGTGTAATACTCAAAATATGCAATGAAATAAATATATTAATGCACAAAAGTGATTTAGAGGCATCATAGGACATCTCCAAATTTTTGTGGAATTTTTAGTTAAATTTATCAAATGGTTGTAGTTCAAAAAGAGCTCCAAAACCTAAAGCAAGTCATTTTAATGAATATAGCTCAGGGTGAAATAATTTAATAAATAATCCTACTGACTAGGAAATTGTTTTAATGAGATGGCATAGAAGTTCAATATGTTTGGAAGGATCCACTTGAAAAAAAATCCTTAATAAGAAAGGTTTTGAAATCAACAGAAATAATCTTGCAGGCAAATTTTTTAACTCTTGGCAAAATTTTAGTAACTAAAACCTGGTTAAATTTTTGGGGTGTTACAGTCTAGTTTTGAAATACGTATATCACTAAAAATATGTTATGTTTCACTCAAAATATATTCCTTTGGCGCTTTTGATGAGATAAGGGAGGCATGTTGTTGGTTTCAAGATTTGAGAAGTGGTACATGTCTAATTTCTACTCTTACTAGCAAGATACCCGTGCGTTGCACGGAACATCAAAATTTCGTGGGAGAAAATGATGAACGAGGGAAGGCCTTATCTGCAAATGTGGTGAAGAGTGTGGGTAAATTTCCATATTTTCCTTCCTATCCATCAGATATAAATCGGACGACCTACATTGCAGGATGCCAGGCCCACCATCATCACCAACTCTATTTTTTATCCCTACTCTTATAAAAAGCATTGTCAGTGATGATCGTGTGCCTACCATCCTGCAATATAGGTCGTCCGATCTATATCTGACGGATAGGAAGGAAACTATGGCAATTTTGCAAAAAGATACCCACACCCCTCTCCACATTTGCAAATAAGGTCTTCCCTCGTTCATCCTTTTCCCCCACAAGATAAACAACTCATACAAATGCATCTTGATGTTCCGTGCAACGCATGGCATCTTGCTAGTTGTTGCAAAAAGCCCATGTGTGTGTGAGAGAGAGGGAGAGTGGAGGAGGACGGAGTGCATGTGCGACAAAGACACAAGTAGTGTGTGTGCGATAGGTATCAGCTTAAAATGAGGCGATAGTGTGTGTGTGCACGATCGAGAGGGCGTGTCTCAAGAAGAGAAAAAAAGCTACATAGATACAAGGAGCGGGAGAGAGACATGTATGCGATGGTGGAAGCATGAGTGTGCGGGTGTATAAACCTATCTAGAGGCTAGCTAGTCGATAAATGCTTGTGAGAGAAATACGAGTCGGGGTGCGAAAGCAAGAGTTTTGTGTGTGTGAGAGAGAGACGGTAGTCGGGAAGGGGGTGGAAGCAGGAGTTGTTGGAAATATGCCCTAGAGGCAATAATAAAAGGATTATTATTATATTTCCTTGTTCATGATAATTGTCTTTTATTCATGCTATAATTGTATTATCCGAAAATCGTAATACACGTGTGAATACTTAGACCAAATACGTCCCTAGTAAGCCTCTAGTTGACTAGCTCGTTGGTCAACAGATAGTCATGGTTTCCTGATTATGGACATTAGATGTCGTTGACAACGGGATCACATCATTAGGAGAATGATGTGATGGACAAGACCCAATCCTAAGCATAGCACAAGATAGTGTAGTTTGTTTTGCTAGAGCTTTTCCAATGTCATGTATCTCTTCCTTAGACCATGACACCGTGTAACACCCGGATACCGTAGGAGTGCTTTGGGTGTACCAAACGTCACAACGTAACTGGGTGACTATAAAGGTGCACTACAGGTATCTCCGAAAGTGTCTGTTGGGTTGACACGGATCGAGATTGGGATTTGTCACTCCGTATAACGGAGAGGTATCACTGGGCCCACTCGGTAGTGCATCATCATAATGTGCTCAGAGTGACCAAGTGTCTGGTCACGGGATCATGCATTACGGTACGAGTAAAGTGACTTGCCGGTAACGAGATTGAACGAGGTATTGGGATACCGACGATCGAGTCTCGGGCAAGTAACATACCGTCTGACAAAGGGAATAGTATACGGGGTTGCTTGAATCCTCGACATCGTGGTTCATCCGATGAGATCATCGAGGAGTATGTGGGAGCCAACATGGGTATCCAGATCCCGCTGTTGGTTATTGACCGGAGAGTCGTCTCGGTCATGTCTGCATATCTCCCGAACCCGTAGGGTCTACACACTTAAGGTTCGGTGACGCTAGGGTTGTATGAATATGAGTATGCAGCAAACCGAATGTTGTTCGAAGTCCCGGATGAGATCCCGGATGTCACGAGGAGTTCCGGGATGGTCTGGAGGTTAAGAATTATATATAGGAAGTGCTGTTTCGGCCATCGGGAAAGTTTCAGGGTCACCCGGTATTGTACCGGGACCACCGGAAGGGTCCCGGGGGTCCACCAGGTGGGGCCACCTATCCCTGAGGGCCCCGTGGGCTGAAGTGGGAGGGGAACCAGCCCCTAGTGGGCTGGTGCGCCCCCCTTGGCCCCCCTGTGCCTAGGGTTGGAAACCCTAGGTGGGGGGCGCTCCACTTGCCTTGGGGGGGCACTCCACCCTCCTGGCCGCCGCCCCCTTGGGAGATTGGATCTCCCAGGGCCGGCGCCCCCCCTGGGGGCCTATATAAAGGAGGGCAGGGGGGAGGGCAGCCGCACCCTGTGCATTGGCGCCTCCCTCCCCCTGCTACACCTCGTCCTCCTCCCGCAGTAGCTTGGCGAAGCCCTGCCGGAGTTCTGCTCCATCCACCACCACGCCGTTGTGCTACTGGATCATCATCAACCTCTCCTTCCCCCTTGCTGTATCAAGAAGGAGGAGACGTCATTCGCTCTGTACGTGTGTTGAACGCAGAGGTGCTGTCCGTTCGGCACTTGGTCATCGGTGATTTGAATCACGGCGAGTACGACTCCATCATCATCGTTCTCTTGAACGCTTCCGCACGCGATCTACAAAGTGGTATGCAGATGCAATCTCTCTCCCATGACTCATTGCTTAGATGAACTCATAGATGGATCTTGGTGAAACCATAGGAAAAAAATTTAATTTTCTGCAACGTTCCCCATCAGTGGCATCATGAGCTAGGTCTATGCATAGTTCTCTATTGCACGAGTAGAACACAATTTTGTTGTGGGCGTATATCTTGTCAACTTGCTTGCCGCTACTAGTCTTTTCTTGCTTCAGCGGTATTGTGGGATGAAGCGGCCCGGACCGACCTTACACGTACGCTTACGTGAGACAGGTTCCACCGACTGACATGCACTAGTTGCATAAGGTGGCTAGTGGGTGTCTGTCTCTCCTACTTTAGTTGGAGCGGATTAGATGAAAAGGGTCCTTATGAAGGGTAAATAGAAGTTGACAAAATCACGTTGTGGTTATTCGTAGGTAAGAAAACGTTCTTGCTAGAACCCAATTGCAGCCACGTAAAAGATGCAACAACAATTAGAGGACGTCTAACTTGTTTTTGCAGCAATTGTCATGTGATGTGATATGGCCAGAAGTTGTGATGAATGATGAATGATATATTGTGATGTATGAGATCATGTTCATGTAATAGGAATCACGACTTGCATGTCGATGAGTATGACAACCGGCAGGAGCCATAGGAGTTGTCTTTATTTTTGTATGACCCGCGTGTCATTGAAGAACGCCATGTAAATTACTTTACTTTATTGCTAAACGCGTTAGCCATAGAAGTAGAAGTAGTCGTTCACGTGACAACTTCATGAAGACACAATGATGGAGATCATGATGATGGAGATCATGGTGTCATGCCGGTGACGAAGATGATCATGGAGCCCCGAAGATGGAGATCAAAGGAGCTATATGATATTGGCCATATCATGTCACTATTATATAATTTCATGTGATGTTTATAATGTTTTATGCATCTTGCTTACTTAGAACGACGGTAGTAAATAAGATGATCCCTTATAACAATTTCGAGAAAGTGTTCCCCCTAACTGTGCGCCGTTGCTAAAGTTCGTCGTTTCGAAGCACCACGTGATGATCGGGTGTGATAGATCCTTACGTTCACATACAACGGGTATAAGACAGTTTTACACATGCAGAAACACTTAGGGTTAACTTGACGAGCCTAGCATGTACAGACATGGCCTCGGAACACAAGAGACCGAAAGGTCGAACATGAGTCGTATGGAAGATACGATCAACATGGAGATGTTCACCGATGATGACTAGTTCGTCTCACGTGATGATCGGACACGGCCTAGTCGACTCGGATCGTGTAACACTTAGATGACTAGAGGGATGTCAAATCTGAGTGGGAGTTCATTAAATAATTTGATTAGATGAACTTAATTATCATGAACTTAGTCTAAAACCTTTGCAAAATATGTCTTGTAGATCAAATGGCCAACGCTCATGTCAACATGAACTTCAACGCGTTCCTAGAGAAAACCAAGCTGAAAGATGATGGAAGCAACTATTCTGACTGGGTCCGGAACCTGATGATCATCCTCATAGCAGCCAAGAAAGATTATGTCCTAGAAGCACCGCTAGGTGAAGCACCCATCCCAGAGAACCAAGACGTTATGAACGCTTGGCAGTCACGTGCTGATGATTACTCCCTCGTTCAGTGCGGCATGCTTTACAGCTTAGAACCGGGGCTCCAAAAGCGTTTTGAGCGACACGGAGCATATGAGATGTTCGAGGAGCTGAAAATGGTTTTTCAAGATCATGCCCGGGTCGAGAGATATGAAGTCTCCGACAAGTTCTATAGTTGTAAGATGGAGGAAAATAGTTCTGTCAGTGAGCACATACTCAAAATGTCTGGGTTGCACAACCGCCTGTCCCAGCTGGAGATCAACCTCCCGGACGAGGCGGTCATTGACAGAATCCTTCAGTCACTCCCACCAAGCTACAAGAGCTTTGTGCTGAACTACAATATGCAGGGGATGGTGAAGACCATTCCTGAAGTATTTTCAATGCTGAAGTCAGCAGAGGTTGAAATCAAGAAAGAACATCAAGTGTTGATGGTCAATAAGACCACTAAGTTCAAGAAGGGCAAGGGTAAGAAGAACTTCAAGAAGGACGACAAAGATGTTGCCGCGCCCGGTAAGCCAGTTGCCGGGAAGAAGTCAAAGAATGGACCCAAGCCTGAGACTGAGTACTTTTATTGCAAAGGGAAGGGTCACTGGAAGCGGAACTGCCCCAAATACTTAGCGGACAAGAAGGCCGGCAACACTAAAGGTATATTTGATATACATGTAATTGATGTGTACCTTACGAGTACTCGTAGTAACTCCTGGGTATTTGATACCGGTGCCGTTGCTCATATTTGTAACTCACAGCAGGAGCTGCGGAATAAGCGGAGACTGGCGAAGGACGAGGTGATGATGCGCGTCGGGAATGGTTCCAAGGTCGATGTGATCACCGTCGGCACGCTACCTCTACATTTACCTACGAGATTAGTTTTAAACCTCAATAATTGTTATTTAGTGCCAAGTTTGAGCATGAACATTGTATCTGGATCTTGTTTCATGCGAGATGGCTACTCATTTAAATCCGAGAATAATGGTTGTTCTATTTATATGAGAGATATGTTTTATGGTCATGCCCCGATGGTCAATGGTTTATTCTTAATGAATCTCGAACGTAATGTTACACATATTCATAGTGTGAATACCAAAAGATGTAAAGTTGATAACGATAGTCCCACATACTTGTGGCACTGCCGCCTTGGTCACATTGGTGTCAAGCGCATGAAGAAGCTCCATGCTGATGGACTTTTAGAGTCTCTCGATTATGAATCATTTGACACATGTGAATCATGCCTCATGGGCAAAATGACCAAGACCCCGTTCTCTGGAACAATGGAGCGAGCAACCAACTTATTGGAAATCATACATACTGATGTGTGTGGTGCAATGAGCGTTGAGGCTCGCGGAGGATATCGTTATGTTCTCACTCTCACTGATTACTTGAGTAGATATGGGTATGTCTACTTGATGAAACACAAGTCTGAGACCTTTGAAAAGTTCAAGGAATTGCATAATGAGGTAGAGAATCAACGTGACCGAAAGATAAAGTTCCTACGATCAGATCGTGGAGGAGAATATTTAAGTCACGAATTTGGTACACACTTAAGAAAATGTGGAATCGTTTCACAACTCATGCCGCCTGGAACACCTCAGCGTAACAGTGTGTCTGAATGTCTTAATCGCACTCTATTGGATATGGTGCGATCTATGATGTCTCTTACCGATTTACCGCTATCATTTTGGGGATACGCTCTAGAGACAGCTACATTCACTTTAAATAGGGCACCGTCTAAATCTGTTGAGATGACACCGTATGAATTATGGTTTGGGAAGAAACCTAAGCTGTCGTTTCTAAAAGTTTGGGGATGCGATGCTTATGTCAAGAAACTTCAACCTGAAAATCTCGAACCCAAATCGGAAAAATGCGTCTTCATAGGATACCCCAAGGAAACCATTGGGTATACCTTCTACTTAAGATCCGAGGGCAAGATCTTTGTTGCCAAGAACGGATACTTTCTGGAAAAAGAGTTTCTCTCGAAAGGAGTAAGTGGGAGGAAAGTAGAACTCGATGAAGTACTACCTCTTGAACCGGAAAGTAGTGCAGCTCCGGAAAATGTTCTTGTGGTACCTACACCGACTGGAGAGGAAATTAATGATGATGATCAAGGTACTTCGGATCAAGTTGCTACTGAACTTCGTAGGTCCACAAGGACACGTTCCACACCAGAGTGGTATGGCAACCCTGTCCTGGAAATCATGTTGTTAGACAACGGTGAACCTTCGAACTATGAAGAAGCGATGGCGGGCCCAGATTCCAACAAATGGCTTGAAGCCATGCAATCCGAGATAGAATCCATGTATGAAAACAAAGTATGGACTTTGACTGACTTGCCCGATGATCGGCGAGTGATATAAAACAAATGGATCTTTAAGAAGAAGACGGACGTGGATGGTAATGTCACCATCTATAAAGCTCGACTTGTCGCTAAGGGTTATCGGCAAGTTCAAGGGATTGACTACGATGAGACTTTCTCTCCCGTAGCGAAGCTTAAGTCCGTCCGAATCATGTTAGCAATTGCCGCATACTATGATTATGAGATATGGCAGATGGACGTCAAAACGGCATTCCTTAACGGTTATCTTAAGGAAGAGCTGTATATGATGCAGCCGGAAGGTTTTGTCGATCCTAAGAATGCTAACAAAGTATGCAAGCTCCAGCGATCCATTTATGGGCTGGTGCAAGCATCTCGGAGTTGGAACATTCGCTTTGATGAGATGATCAAAGCGTTTGGGTTTATGCAGACTTATGGAGAAGCCTGCGTTTACAAGAAAGTGAGTGGTAGCTCTGTAGCAGTTCTCATATTATATGTAGATGACATACTTTTGATGGGAAATGATATAGAATTCTTGGACAGCATTAAGGCCTACTTGAATAAGTGTTTTTCAATGAAGTACCTTGGAGAAGCTGCTTACATATTAGGCATCAAGATCTATAGGGATAGATCGAGACGCCTCATAGGTCTTTCACAAAGCACATACCTTGATAAGATTTTGAAGAAGTTCAAAATGGATCAGTCCAAGAAAGGGTTCTTGCCTGTATTGCAAGGTGTGAGATTCAGCTTGGCTCAATGCCCGACCACGGCAAAAGATAAAGAAGAGATGAGTGTCATCACCTATGCCTCAGCCATAGGATCTATTATGTATGCCATGCTGTGTACCAGACCTGATGTGAACCTTGCCGTAAGTTTGGTAGGAAGTTACCAAAGTAACCCCGGCAAGGAACACTGGACAGTGGTCAAGAATATCCTGAAGTACCTGAAAAGGACAAAGGACATGTTTCTCGTTTATGGAGGTGACGAAGAGCTCGTCGTAAAGGGTTACGTCGATGCTAGCTTCGACACAGATCTGGATGACTCTAAGTCACAAACCGGATAGGTGTATATGTTGAATGGTGGAGCAGTAAGCTGGTGCAGCTGCAAGCAGAGCGTCGTGGCGGGATCTACATGTGAAGCGGAGTACATGGCAGCCTCGGAGGCAGCACATGAAGCAATCTGGGTGAAGGAGTTCATCACCGACCTAGGAGTCATACCCAATGCGTCGGGGCTGATCAAACTCTTCTGTGACAACACTGGAGCTATTGCCCTTGCCAAGGAGCCCAGGTTTCACAAGAAGACCAGGCACATCAAGCGTCGCTTCAACTCCATCCGTGAAAATGTTCAAGATCGAGACATAGATATTTGCAAAGTGCATACGGATCTGAATGTCGCAGATCCGTTGACTAAACCTTTTTCGCGAGCAAAACATGATCAACACCAGAACTCTATGGGTGTTCGATTCATCACAATGTAACTAGATTATTGACTCTAGTGCAAGTGGGAGACTGTTGGAAATATGCCCTAGAGGCAATAATAAAAGGATTATTATTATATTTCCTTGTTCATGATAATTGTCTTTTATTCATGCTATAATTGTATTATCATAATACACGTGTGAATACTTAGACCAAATACGTCCCTAGTAAGCCTCTAGTTGACTAGCTCGTTGGTCAACAGATAGTGATGGTTTCCTGATTATGGACATTAGATGTCGTTGACAACGGGATCACATCATTAGGAGAATGGTGTGATGGACAAGACCCAATCCTAAGCATAGCACAAGATCGTGTAGTTCATTTTGCTAGAGCTTTTCCAATGTCAAGTATCTCTTCCTTAGACCATGAGATCGTGTAACTCCCAGATACCGTAGGAGTGCTTTGGGTGTACCAAACATCACAACGTAATTGGGTGACTATAAAGGTGCACTACAGGTATCTCCGAAAGTGTCTGTTGGGTTGACACGGATCGAGACTGGGATTTGTCACTCCGTATAACGGAGAGGTATCATTGGGCCCACTTGGTAGTGCATCATCATAATGAGCTCAGAGTGACCAAGTGTTTGGTCATGGGATCATGCATTACGGCACGAGTAAAGTGACTTGCCAGTAACGAGATTGAACGAGGTATTGGGATACCGACGATCGAGTCTCGGGCAAGTAACATACCGTCTGACAAAGGGAATAGTATATGGGGTTGCTTGAATCCTCGACATCGTGGTTCATCCGATGAGATCATCGAGGAGTATGTGGGAGCCAACATGGTATCCAGATCCCGCTGTTGGTTATTGACCGGAGAGTCGTCTCGGTCATGTCTGCATATCTCCCGAACCCGTAGGGTCTACACACTTAAGGTTCGGTGACGCTAGGGTTGTATGAATATGAGTATGCAGCAAACCGAATGTTGTTCGAAGTCCCGGATGAGATCCCGGATGTCACGAGGAGTTCCAGAATGGTCCGGAGGTTAAGAATTATATATAGGAAGTGCTGTTTCGGCCATCGGGAAAGTTTCAGGGTCACCCGGTATTGTACCGGGACCACCGGAAGGGTCCCGGGGGTCCACCAGGTGGGGCCACCTATCCCTGAGGGCCCCGTGGGCTGAAGTGGGAGGGGAACCAGCCCCTAGTGGGCTGGTGCGCCCCCCTTGGCCCCCCCTGTGCCTAGGGTTGGAAACCCTAGGTGGGGGGGCGCTCCACTTGCCTTGGGGGGGCACTCCACCCCCCTGGCCGCCGCCCCCTTGGGAGATTGGATCTCCCAGGGCCGGCACCCTCCCTGGGGGCCTATATAAAGGAGGGCAGGGGGAGGGCAGCCGCACCCTGTGCATTGGTGCCTCCCTCCCCCTACTACACCTCGTCCTCCTCCCGCAGCAGCTTGGCAAAGCCCTGTCGGAGTTCTGCTGCATCCACCACCACGCCGTTGTGCTGCTGGATCATCATCAACCTCTCCTTCCCCCTTGCTGGATCAAGAAGGAGGAGACGTCATTCGCTCCGTCCGTGTGTTGAACGCGGAGGTGTTGTCCGTTCGGCACTTGGTCATCGGTGATTTGAATCACGGCGAGTACGACTCCATCATCACCGTTCTCTTGAACGCTTCCGCACGCAATCTACAAAGTGGTATGTAGATGCAATCTCTCTCCCATGACTCGTTGCTTAGATGAACTCATAGATGGATCTTGGTGAAACCGTAGGAAATTTTTTTAATTTTCTGCAACGTTCCCCATCAGGAGTTGTGTGTGTGTCTATGAGAGAGAGAGAGAGAGGAGACGGTAGTCGGGGTTGTCTGATCGGTGTCAGTCTGGGATGGAGACGAAAATGAGACCGCAACAAATGTTGTGTCTACAGGAGAGAGAGAGAGAGTAATTTTAGTGGTAGGAGTCATATGTAGAGACATATAGGGTATGTGAGATAATCCCATAGAGAGAAAGACAAAGTGAAAGACGAGTGGAGATTGTGTGTGTGGCGGTGAAAAAGAAAGGTTAGGTACCGAGTGATACCAGAGAACAGTAGAGATGTGAGAGATAATGAAAACCGTGTAGTGTATAATGATAGGGAGAGTGTGACACTTCTCAAGGGAGACGTCGAGAGACCATGTTTGCGAGGATAGGAGAAACATGAAGTGAGCGTGCGGGTGAGCTGGAGAAAAGAGAGTGATGTCTACCTGAAGGAGCATGCATGCGAGAGAGATGGGCGTGAAAGGAGTGAACAAAAAAGGGATTCAAATATTTGAATTTGAGATGATGATACATGTAATCCATACTCGAACCAAAATTGATCTATCAAACATGCATACTCATATGAATTCACGCACATCTATGTTATTTAATATGTAGATATTACTGATCCATACATTTTAGTAGAACATAATTTGGTTAAATTTTTTCGAATTCAACCTTAAGATTTCGAGATCGTTGTATTTGTAAATCATATTATACATATAAAGGAGCAGAATTCTTTGTTGTGCTTTTGAAAGTATATATGTAAAAAAATGATGTATATAGAATGTAATTCCAATTGAAAATGGATCCCGCCCAAAAAAAATAGTAGAATACAAACGGGATTCGAATTGAGTTGGCACGGTAAACATGCACTGTGCAAAATTTGAACGAAGCGCGGAAAGTCGCAGTAACCGCCTGAAACCAAAATCTATGAGATGGAAATCACTACTGCGTATCCCTGCCGCGCAAAGCCTATCTGCTCGATTTCTATAGGTTTCGATAGGGGTAGGTTTGTAATTTCACCCAAACGTGACGTAACCGCCTCTCACCCGGATTCATACACGGTGGGCGCCAAAACACAGTGTGCCCTCGGCCGAAATCGACTCCCTCCCTGATTCATATTCATACACGGTGGGCGCCAAAAACAAACTCTCGTCGGCAAATATTCGGTGTATGCGAGATTACCGTCCTATCCCCAACCGACTAATGTTGCTGTGATGTAGTAGAAATTTGAAACGGGGGCTAAGTTTGTAAATTTCCTCGCATTTGAGACAAGCGCGCCCTGACTACATGGTTCCCCCCTTCCTCTCTACCTCCCTTTTCCCCATTCGTACTCCGCGGGCGCCAAAACACCCTCTCCACCCCACCCTCCTCCGTCTGCCGCCGTCCGCCACCCCATCCACCGCCGTCCTCCTCCACCATGCCAGAGCTAATACCCCGACGCCGCCGTCCATTACAAGAGATCAACCTCTCTCATCCACGCCTTCGGACCGGGATCCTTGCATCCCGTCCTCTCGCTTCATCCCGCTGTCGTCCACCTTGCCGGTGCCGCTCCTACAACTGTCTCGTCCACCGCGCCCCGCCGCCACCGTCTACCCTCCTAGATCTACTTCCACGCTGCCGACAGCCATTGCTACCGCAGCACCGTCAAATTCTCACCAAATGCGTACACGACGCCGCACTAGAGGCGGTACTCTTTCGTATCTGCTAAACTTATTTATCACAACAAGAAAATAGATCGCCACTGCTTTACTCTGATTTCTTGTCTTGGTTGCGAAGTTGCCTTTGTCCGGTTTGCACCTTCAGATCCGCCATGGGATGCTCAACACTATACTCCCAATGCTTATGGTTTCCCCTTTTATATTCCACACTAGTTAAATCATAGTAGACTAAATTTCAAAATTGGGTCAGTCGATTTTTCAAAGCTCGCCGAAGTTCGCCGGTGCGATCCAAGGGGCTCGGGTGGTTGTGGGGCCTCGCCGAACAAAGAAAACTCGACGCGGGTGGGGGTGGGGGTGGCGGAGGAACACAGGCGGTGGGGGCCGGTGGTCCGGCCGGCGTCCCGTGCGGTGTTCTGTATGGGAAGAATCACAGACGAGGAAGAAGAAGGGTTAGGAGACGTAGGATCTTCATCCAACCGCGTGAAATGGTCGAGAGATAGCTGGGAGTTGCATTCTTAATGCGCTCTAGTTCATCATGTGTGGGAACTGCGCAACCAACATTTTATTATCCAAAATCTGCTTGCTCTTCTTTACCATGTTCGATAGAGCTGTGACACAAAATGTAGGACCGACTCCAGCAGACTGTACCCATACTTCACTGGCCACACCACTAGCCCCACCACACAGGACCTGCACTCCAACAAAAGGTATACCGATTTCATTTGCCATAGCACCTGCTGTACCACAGAAAATCCCACTCCAGCAAAAAGTACAGCAAGTCCACCGGCCGAAGACCTATCCCAACTACAGAGACGGCCAATTCCTGCAGATTGGCACCCCATTCCATTTATTCCCAGTTTAAAAGACAATGCTTTCAATGTTGTTAGGGACTACGTGCATATATTCCCATCATGGGAAGATTATTGTGAAGACAAACACCATTTTCACATCTTCCTGTCCAACTTATGTGTAAGTGCTATTATTCATGGTTATTATTTTCCTTTTTTCTGCTGATTGAACACATCAATGATTTACATTACATTGTTGTAACTAGGCGAGGGTTAATCTGGATAGTCATGACGAGGAAAGCTTGCTTGTGCTTTTCAACGAAGCATTGCACCAGTATCGGTGTTACCTGAGGAAATCACACTTTGGTGGCAAATCTATAAACGAATTTCCGGTGAAGTCTCCTGTGCTAAATTTAGAAGAAATAGAATGGAAAAACATTGTTATGCACGGGTCTCGTTCCCAGGATGAGGTACTATCTATGAAATCACAAGACAATTTGAACTTCTACTTTTCAGCATGTGCCTTACGGATCTTGTTTGCAGGAAATCTGCTCGAAGAAGAATTCCGGTTTGAAAAGAACGACAGGATATCGCAAATATGCTGCCCGCTGCTTTGCTCTTGTTAGTACCTGTTATCCTGTATCACTGTACTTGCATACATACCTGGTTCATTATGTGACAGCAGTATGCATGATAACTTGCTTATCAATTGTTCGCTCCAAATTCTTCAGTATCCAATGCCAATGTTTTTTTAGCTCTGCATTGTTCTTGTAAGTACATGCTGTCCTTTATCAGTGTACTTATAATGATAGGTAGTTGTTCATGTACCATCACTCTGCAGCTTATTTTCCTTTGCCCTCCATTTTCTACACATCAGATCTATATTTACTCTTACCATAAGGTTAGTACTGAAGAAGTTTAGTTGTGCATTGCTCTTGGCCGTACCTTTTGCCTATATCATTGCACTTACATTTATAGCTACTTGGTTATGTAGCATCACTCTTCATCTTATCTTAAATATTCTCCATTTTTTCGTATATTATCACATCTATATTTACTCTTAACAAAATGTAGAATAAAGGCAATGCTTATGAAGAAGATTATGTGGTAAACTTCTTGAATTGCCCCCCCCCCCATCAGCATGGACAAGGCCTTTATAGAGCCTGTCTTCACCAATAATGTAAGTTTGTCCATCTCAAGCCTTCAAACTTTGTTGTATATATTTGGTTAGGCATGACTGCAACAACTGTTTATTTTTGGTGTTTGCATCAAATTGCATGTTTAAAGTTTATTATGTACTCCCTCCGTTCCAAAATAGATGACCCAATTTTGTACTGAAGTTAGTATAAAGTTGGGTCATCTATTTTAGAACGGAGGGAGTAGTTCATAAACAAAAGTTTGTCCTTTCTCAATTTAAGTTTTCAGTTGTACAACCAAGTTCGTTATTCATACCATGTAAATTAAAGTATACAGAGCAAGTGATCTTCTTTTGCACTTCATGTATGCTTCTGTTCTTCATCCGTAATCCAGTGGTATGGTGAACCTACCCACTACAGCACAATGTCATATTCTGTAGTGTCTTAACTATGAACAATGTCATATCATTCTACTACTCCCTCCGTCCGAAAATACTTGTCATTGAAATGGATGTATCTAGATGTATTTTAGTTCTAGACACATCTATTTTGATGACAAGTAATTCCGGACGGAGGGAGTATTATTTAAACCGTCTCTTTATTTGCCAATCTGAAATGGGATAAATTGACAGCACACTAACCATTGATACTTATGAGTTCTTGATCTGTAATCCAGTGGTGTCATGAAGCTGCCAACTCCTTCACAATGTCAGTTCCTGCCATGTCTTGACCTGAACAATACCATATTGTGTTAATGCAATTATAAACTGTGTCACTTTATTCGTCAGTAAGAAATGTGATGAATTGTCAGCACTGATACTTTTATGTGCAAAACCTGTCGTCTGTGTGCTTGTTTATCTTTCAGAGTGAGGAAGATTTAAGTGTTGAACAAGCGCAGTCTCATCATCTTGCTCAGCTGCTTGCACTGTAGCTCCCCAGCAGGGCTAACCTTTCTTGAACTCTATTGAAGTGCTGTCAGTTTTGTATATTATTTTGTCGGCGTGTTTATTTGCACTGGTGGCGATCTTTGATGCCCAGTGTATGTAATCTGCTGTCTGCTTGTGCTTTATTATCATAGTGGTGAACTTTATGCCCAGTGGATGTAATATGCTGTAATTTCTTTATTGTATAGTCTCAGTTTTTTCTTATTCACGATGCTGCAGTTATTTTACTATCTTCGCAGTAAACCGGCCAAACCGTAAAATTATGGTACATAATCGGGCCGTCATGCAATCACGATGTAGGTTGGGCCTGAAACGTGTCGAACAGCTAACGGGCCGGCAGCAGCCCGAAATGAACCCCGGCCCATGATTGTGCGAATCAAATCACGGTCTTTTAACAGGCCAAAATTGTCTCGGTCCTTCTTTGGCCCAATCAGATATCGGCTGCGAGCAGGCCGGATGCAAACCGGGCCGTAGTTAGGCCCAACTATATGATGGGCATTTAACAGGCCGAAATTAATATAGGGCCGAAATGTTAAACGGGTCCTTAAGAGGCCAAAACTAATGTCAGGCCGAATTACTAAGTGGCCCTCTAGCAAGTTGGCCCAAAAGCATAGTGTCCAGTTGACGGGCCGAATATGATATGGGCCATAATTGAGCCCATAGCCTCTTAAAGGGCCGTACCCGATCTGGGCCGTAGTTTGGCCTAGAACGTGGTAGGCTTTTAACGGGGTGGATCTCATATGGGCCACTATTAGGCCCGGAACGTGGCAGGCCATTAATGGACCGGATCAAATATGGGCCGGCATTTGGCCCAAAACATGGCAGCTAGTTAATGGGCCGGCCTACTAGGGCCCTCAAATTCTTGTGGGCCTACAGCTGGGCTGGCCCGTTAATGTCGGTGAAATCTCGTGGGCCTTTAGCCGGGCCGGCCCATTATGATCCGCAAGAATCTTGTGGGCCTTTACCTGGGCCAGCCCATTATGGCAAACAAAAATCTTGTGGGCCTTTAGCTGGGCCAGCCCATTATGGCCCGCGAAATCTTGTGGGCCGTTAGCTGGGCCAGCCCATTATGGCCCGTAAAATCTCGTGGGCCTTTAGCTGGGCCGGCCCATTATGGTCCGCAAAATCTTGTGGGCCTTTAGTTGGGCCGGCCCATTTAAACTTGATGGGCCGGTCCACGTGTCAACATATCATAGGCGCGTCTCGCCCATTGGATGAATGACACTTGTGCCAGCGCGGACCGGACACATGTCTCCTCCAGCCAATGATGATTTTACACGTGGAAAATCCCCATTGGTCACGGCTGTTAACGGGTTATCGGATCCAAAACCCGACCCGATAGCTTAACGGCGTTCCGTTACGGTGGATGCCACGTGTCGGTCACCCTTGACGATAGCACTTCTGTGACGCGCGATTTATCGTCATGGAGGTGGACACTTCCGTGATGATAATTTTGGTAATGTCATGGAACACTTCTGCGACAGCACAGGTATGACTATCTTGATTCTGTCATAAATTTGTCATGGATGTACATGCATGAGAAAAAAAGCGACCTACTGTGACAAACACGTATCATCACGTAAGTGTATTTTTTTGTAGTGAAATATATATATATATATATATATATATATATATATATATATATATATATATATATATATATATATATATATCAATTAGGCTTCAAGTGCGTACTTGTTGGTTAAACCTATGGCTAAAATGTGACACTAAATACGACTACTAAGTAGTACAGTAGCAGTACTAGTATACGTCGGTCAAATTATTCATCATGTCCACACATTGAATTGACGTGACAACACGCTGCGCATGAGGTGACACAAGAATCCTGGCGGCATGTTCGGGTATTCTGGACATCATATTTGGAGTACCACTTATCTGTCGAAATCTTCCATCATTCACTTAAAACATTCGATTGATCATACATTGAGTACCATATAATTGGAATTAACCGATGCAAGTCCAAGAAGGATTGGTCGGTGCTGTCGGCTGGCGTCAAGTTCGATCCCACGGATAAGGAGTTGATCGAGCACCTTGAGGCCAAAGTGAGTGCTGACAGCGCGAGATCTCACCCTCTCATCAATTTGTTCATACCAACCATCGACAGCGAGCACAACATATGCTACACCCATCCCGAGAAACTTCCAGGTAAGACACCGATCGGCCGTCTACTTGCACAAACATATTCCTTTGTTTATAGCTCTGTTTTTCTTTTTAGACGCAGACCTACGAAAGCAATTATAATTTGACAGTTAATAAAAAGTGAAACAAGTGACTGCAACATGCCAATGATGTTATGAAACTGCCAACTACGTACACTAAAACCTGTATTCGACAAAACTTTAGGTATCACACTGAGTGGCCGAAGCAAGCATTTCTTCCAGCGCAATTCCTGAGCCTTCAAAAGGGGCACGTGGACGCGTCGCAAGATACAGTCGGAGTGCGGCACAAGACCGGAAATACCTCACTGGTGATGGTCAACGGCCGGCAGATGGGCAGCAAAAAGGTTCTGTTGCTGCACACCAACAAGAACTTCGACTAGTAGAGGACCAACTGGGTGATGCACCAGTACCACCTTGGGGACCTCGAGCAAGAGAAGGAGCGGGAGCTGGTCCTCTGCAAGATTTTCTACCAGACAAACACTAAGGCCAGGAGTAAAAAGATTATAGGTTAGTTTGGTATTGGTACTTGTACTACCTTGTCGTCCGCAAGTTGGTATTGTTGTTAACGATCTTTCGGTATGAACTTGGCATTTGCTTCCAACCATCATGCCAAGGGTCGACGTGGATATAAAGTTGAATCATTTGTTTCGAAACGAATTTTCAGGCACCTGATTTTTATTTGATGGGTAGCATAAGCACCTACCGTTCGAATTCCCAGTTCTCCAAATTTTTCGAAACAAGTGCATGCACTTATTATCACGATTAAAAAACAATATACCTGCTGCATCCCAGTTAGCAGTCTGTACTTGCAGAATTCTCTCGTTTATTGAGCAGGTATATTGGTTTTTCAAGTCGAGCAAGTTTCAACTGGGTTATAGACTACCCAGGCTTGGTTTTGTTTTTAACAGGCCCAGCCCATGACGACAACGAGGCACAAAGATCCAGCAAGTGTCTACTAGCCTCTGGCCCACCAGCGTTAGTTATATTTTGTCTTACAACATCCGCATGTAGTTTTTTTACTGAATCAAAGACACAGCCCAGTTCTATTTTCCTCTTGAAACATCATTTCCTACATCCGCTTTCTAATATCTACCTATAGTTTTACTAGTTCATATACACATATCATTTTTTTGCGGAAACACGTATCATTATATTGAAAATACATAAAATTCCCTTTTCATATTTACATCCTTGTTTTTGTTGTTGTTTTCCCTCCCAGCACAGATTTTTTTACCACTGGTTTTCCCTTAAACCAACTCAATTGTCCCACATCTTATTCGCTTACAAAAAACAACATGATTTTTTTGGCATATCAATAAGTTCTTAAAAAATGTTTATCATTTCGTGATTACAACAGTTCGGACTCCACCGAAATATGCAAAATAAGGTTGAACTTTTGGACCGTGGTCCTGGGAAGAAAATGGGTTGTAATAAATTAGTTAAGAATTAGCAAATGGGCTGCAAATTATAGAAAAAATAGCAAATGGGCTATATGTTGTCAGCCACAGATTTGGAGGCTGACTTGTGGGCCTACTAAGTTCATGCGTACACAAGGTTTCTCAAAAAAATAAACTTAGTCGACAATCGACTCTACCAGTGTCAGACCGTTAGATGTCAATCTAACGGCAATGGTGCTTCTTCAGTCTCTGATCTTCCTGCTCCAGACGCCCAAACCAGCGCCGGCGGAACCGCCTGCTCCTGCCTCCTGTGGCCGGCTGTGCTGCCGGGCAGGCCTCACGGCCCCATGATACTCACATTGCTGGCCTGTCTATCCCTTTACTCACCCACACCTCCTATTATTTTCTGGCGACGGCAGCCGAACCAGTCAACCCTCGTACTCCCCACTGTGTGGGCAGCCACTGCCGTGTCTTCCCCGGCTCTGTGTCGTTCTCTTTGTAGGCTTCACTGTCGTCCACCTCCCTGCTGCTCTCGGTGCGGCGTGGTCAATGTGGTCAACGAACGACATCCATCAGAAGTGGACTGTACGTGGAGAGGTTGACAGCTGGGTCCATGGCCGCACACAAGGAAATGCCTCCTTATTACGCGCAATATAATGATTCCTCCACCTGACATCTGGGACTCATAGGAAGGGCCTCTGTACTTCGTGAAAAAAACGTTCCCCCCTTTGACAGGTCGGACCCACCAGCTATATCTTCGCACGCAAGGGAATGCCTCCTTATTATGCACAAAAAAAATGAATACTCCCCCTGCTAGCTGGGACCTAGCATAGTGGGAGGCTGACTTGTGGGCCTACTAAGTTGATGGGGACGGAGGGCTTTGTCAACTTAGTCAATATGAACGATTCTAGCTCCAGTGATCGTACGATATTCACCCAACAGCCATAGTGCTTCTTCAACCTTTGGTCTTCTTGCTCCAGCCGCCCAAACCAGCGCCGGTCGTGCTGCCTGTTCCTACCTCCAGTGGTCGGCTGTGATGTCGCGGAGGCTTCACCTCCCCATACTACTCCCACCGCTGGCCAGGCCATCCCTCTACTCACCCACACCCAATGTTATTCTGCGGCGACGACAGCCTCACACCGTAGCCGAACCAGTGAAGCCTCGTACTCCTCTCCCCGTGGGCATCCACTGCCGTGTCTTCCCCGGCTCCACATCGTCCCCTTCCTAGGCCTCGCCATCGTCCACTGCCTTGGTGCTCTCGGCGCGGCGTGTTCAATGTAGTCAATGACCGACTTCCATCGGAAGAGTATTGTACGTGGAGAGGCTGACAGCTGGGTCCACGACGCAGCAAGGAAGTGCCTTCTTATTGCGCAGGAAATAATGATTCCTCCACCTAACAGTAGGGACCCACCGGACGGGCCACCATATTTCATGAAAAAAGTTCCCCCTGACTGTTGGGACCTACAAGCTACATCTTCGCACGCAAGGAAGTGCATCCATATTACGGGCAAAAAAAATTGATTCGGCCCCTAACTGCTGGGACCCACCAGCTACATCTTCACACGCAAGGAAGTGCCTGACAGTCGGGACCCACCTGGTCGAAGCATACGTAGCGTTGTCATTCTGGTCGCGAACGTGTACGTACATACTGGTCGATGTAGAGGCGTGCACGTGTCATAGTAGAGGCGCGCACGTGTTGTAGTAGAGGCACGCATGTAGCATGTACACATACATACAGCGGCCAGAGTGCATGAAAGAAAATATGGCCACGTACGTACATACGGGCGGGGACTCGAACGCCTACTCACGCATACGTACGGACAGGGCTCATGTACATGGCTGGGTCGGAACAGAGAAACTGCGTCATCGTCGTGTTCATGGGGAGCCAACCGGCTAGGTCGGAACAGAATGCGTCACCGTGTTCATCGGGAGGGCTTGGACGGAACGGCCGATGGAAACGAGGCCTGATGTACCGCAGAACGGAGGAAACGGCCTCGTGTTCGACCGGCCACGGTCGAAACGGGATCATGTTCATCGGGAGGGGTCTGTCATACCGCAAAATGGAGAAAACGGACTACTGTTGGACCTCCTATGGTCGAAACGGGGTCCTGTTGATCGGGAGGGGTGTGGCGTACCGCAAAACGGAGGAAACGGACTTGTGTTGGAGCGCTAGGGTCGAAATGGGGGTCCTATTCATCGGGATGGGTGTGGCGTACCACAAAACGGGACTCCACGGGATACTGTTCATCTCCACGGTCAACCTCCTCCAGCCTCCACAGGCTATTATTCATCCACCGTCGACCTCCTCCAGCCTTCACCTGCGACTGTTCATCCACGGGCTCCTGTTCATCCAGCCTCCACCGCGCGCTCCTCCATCGGCTACTGTACAACCAGCCCTCTCCATGGGGACCTGTTCAACCACCCCTCCACGGGCTACTGTTCATCCAGCCCTCCACTAGCTACTGTTCAACCAGCCATCCACGGGGTCATCCTATTCATCCACGCCCGACCGGCTCGATCAATCGGGGTCTTGTTCATCCAACCCCCACCGGGAACTGTTCATCCAACCCCTCCCCCCAGCAACGCTCACTATTCATCCAGAGGCAGCATCGATCGGCTTTAGTTAGCAGAAGTAGCAAAGGAATCACTCGATCGCTCGGGTTCAGCAACGCGTAGCCTGTAGTGCAATCGTTCGGGTTCAGCTAGGCAATGCCTCGCTCGGGTTCAGTTAGAGCCCAACGCCTCGCACCCACGCGCGTACGTGTACGAGAGAAATGTGCATTGCTCGGCCCCCGACCACCCACCGTAACCGAAAACTGCTCGATATGTTCCTCGCCCTCGCTTCTACCACGGTCTTTTCCGTCATGGACGGCCCAAACAATGTCATGCAGCTGCGTCTCTGGCCCACCCAGGACGAAAAGCCCATTTTCTGTCATGATTTTTGGTCATATAAGTAGGAGCCCACCACATCTATGATGATACCGGGTTTTGTCACAATTATCGTCATAGAAGTGTCATAAGTAAGACAGAAAAAACATTGTTCAGCCCAAAACGTCACAAATGTGTCTTTTTTTGTAGTGATATTCCTTCGAAACCTTCCTTGCTCTACTACCCCAGCTCCCCACGTGGCTGCATGTGTATCTTTCTCTACTTCCATCGGTTGTTCCAAAGCAACCTAAACTTTTACTATTATTAGAGGTAAAGCTAGTTCACACAGTTGAATCTAAGACTTGGTTAAAACATGGAAGAAAATGGGAAATCTGTAGCATAAATCTAGGACTTGGTTCTAAGAGGAAACGGGGGAAAGTAGTAGAGACTGGCATCCCAACCAGTCTCTCAGTTGAAAAGGGGAAGAAAGCGGGGTGGATGGTGAAGGGTCAGGGGAAGTGGACCTGTCTCTTGGTCGAAAAAGGAAAGAAATTGAGGGGTGTTGGGGTGAAAACACAAATGAGAACGAGCGTATCTAGATTTCCTATGCTCACATTGGAAAATGTAGTCGAGGAGATAAAAAATGGGATAAATGCGGACATGCTACCTGAATATTTCCTGCTCTCGGCAACAACATCTGTCTCGCCACTTTATGCCCTTGTTGTCTCTATGCCCTTATCGCTACTATTAATGTAAAATCACATGAAACGTGAAGCAATGCCACCTAATGTCACTACTAAGCAATGATGTTGTCAGTCTAGTGCCATCGATAAATTGAAGCAATGACACCACCATTTTATCAAGTGCTTATGTCTTGCTTTATTTCCCATGAATTGTGTTTTGTAGTTACACTTAAATCTCACACCGGTAAAATTGCTTCATCCCAGTGGAACTACACAAATTTGATTGCACATTTTGGTTGCACCAAGCACGAAGCTACTGACCATGTGCTACTCTCATGATAGTAATACTAATGCTATTGTTCTGCATGTTAATCTAGTGGCAGTGTCGATGTGATGTGATTCTACTTCTTACTTAATGGCACTTTTTCATATTGTCAATGTGGTGCCAGTTATAACACAATAAATGCCGATGTTAACCGTATTCCACTGCAAATAACTATCACTGCTTAAATAACCATATTTCATATTTGAGCAAACAGGGATGTCGGTCTCCATATCATTTATATTTGTGCAATCAAAAGTACACGCCTCAATTTTGGTAGAATTGCACAAAATCATATGGTTATTCCTAGTTGTCGTCGTCTAACCACCCGTGTTCCAGGTATTCCTACATTGGTAGTAACTAGGTAGAATGACCAATGCAATCTAAAAGAAGTTGATTCATATGTTTACTTCCTGGTTGCAGTGCAAGGACGAGCCTGTCATGTGTCGCAGAAAAAACAAGCACTGCGTCCTAGTCAGGAATGCACTTTTCCCCAGATCAAGGATGACCAGAGGACTAGCTGGCACGACTACGTGGAGGTTTTTGGGACAGGTGCGCGGACAAGAGGCGTTGTGGTCTGCTTATTTCTGCAAATAGTTTTGCTTAAATTTAGTGGAAATGCATAAGAAGTTTGATGGTCAGTCTAGTACATGGTTCAGTATAGTATTCCAATTAAGAACACAATTATAATTGGTTATTCTGGAATGAGAGAACCTAACCTTGGATGGTGGCAACAAGAAAAACCAGAGTGAACTCCAGGAAATTAAAGCGTGCGTAGGGAGGCCCTTTACTCACAGAAGCCTTGCTTGATTTTTCCTGATTTGTAAACCTTCTCAGAACTTTGTCTTTTGTTGTGAACTAGTAAATGTTGGTTATGTTCTATGAATCATTGATATGTATAAAATTGTTGAACTTATGCTTTTCAAGTATTTTATGAAGTCGAGTTCAATGGGAATGTTCCACATGAATACCAGACTAGCGTGTGAATGTTTGGAATTTACATTGTGGCCTTAGTTAACTGCATGAGCCATTGTAACAAGATACATAGTTGATTATATGTGAGACACTAGAGTATTGATTGTGAGCTAGTCGAGAGCTGACTTTTGTAGTGTTAAAGTGAGTTGCGCCAACGTGTCGTGTTTTGCACAACTACTTGCAAGTGGGGTACACCAACAGTGTTTACAAGTACTTAACCAGCCATACGTACCCTATGTATACATCGGCACAAAGTTGTTGAACAAGTAATAAATTTCATCAAACATACACTGCTCGTATGATAAACTGTGGCAACTTATGTCTTAGCATGCCATATTACATGGAAAAGCTAGTGAGGATGCATCTGTTTCGCAACAATTATGATGGTTCTCACATGATTCACGGGCACGCGAAAGTAGCAGTAGTTCCCATAGATGGATTCAAACAAAGTACTACCACCAGAGGGCTCAATAATAGGCAAGGTTCAGGTAATTAAACACAATCCAAACTACTTTGAAACACTAGCTGGGCCAACTATTTCATGCCATCGATCTAATTTGGGATGGACACAAGACGGACCTTACCATGAACATCATTAAGGACGTTCGGCAACATCTCAATCCTGCCAACCTTCTTGAATATAACCTTGTGGCCTTGCCACTCATAAACTTGTCTGTCGAGGCATGCCACGTCATCTTCCTACGTAAGCTTGACAAGAACAGTATGCTTCACAAATTAAGGAGTAGCTTTGAACTTCTTGTGCTTCAGTAAACCCTAGACAACACGCATGACAACAGTGCGGCTAGAATACATATCATCTTTGGTATAAGTGCAACTAGCGTCCAGGATCGAACAACCTAAGAACTTTGTTTTCCTAGTGCATATATTTAGGTCATCTGCCTCATCACGAGTGACATGTACAACCACACACTCCTTGTCTGCATCAGGGCTCTAACTGAAACAGAAACAAATTCTGAATAATTTTCCAATATAAAAAACACAACTTATTTAAATCAATATGTAGAGTCAAAAGTATGCATGACAGGGAAGGTAGCATGGCATCGGAGCTAATAAATCTTGCATTATTTATCACCACATACTTAGATGAAAAACCACAATGGAGATCGGCAAAGAAGAAAATCACCTTGGGCAGCTCAACGGAGGGGGGGACACACTCTCGAAGGGGGAAAACTACTCCTGCAGGGCCACGGGGGCTGTAACCTCAAACGTGGCATTGACCATATAAGTAGTGGCCATGAGCATATCTGAGGTCGGCTTGGTGGTGGCCTTCATCTTCATGGAGCTCTTTGTCTCGTGAGGATCAGCCTCCCGCGTTTGCTCCAACATCAGCAGATCTTTGTCTGGTTCTCCTTGATCCATCATGAAACTGACGAATAGAAGACAACTAAAAGGAAAACACAATCGACAATGAAAAAAAGAGAGTGAGGATTGGTTACTGCTTTGCAAAAAAATTGGAAAGAAAATATACCAACATCACGGATCCTCTTACCTTCCCTTCGTTGGGAGATAAGAACAATGGCAGAAGAGAGTGTTGGCTTTCTTGAAGATAGTGAGGGAGAAGCGGATTCAGTGAAGAGTGCAATGATGGTTTCTTCATCCGTACAACATAGACTGCGGGGATGTGGGGTTTTGTGATATGAAGGCTCATTACTACCGCGCTACAACCGGGGTGACTCTCTACGTGTAACCTACCACACAATCTGGTACAAAAGCTTCGACTCACACTTCTCAAAAAACTTTGACTTTTGCAGGTTCGTATGTCGGAGGCCTCATTGCACAACATCATCCACTCTAGTTGCCCCACCCTGGAGTGCTTGCTGCTTGTTTTGATAGTTAGAATCGGTTGTTGATATGTCTCCAATGTATCTATAATTTTTTATTGTTTCATGTTGTTATATTATCAATCTCGGATGTTTTATATTCATTTACTAGCAACTTTATATCATTTTGTGCGACTAACCTATTGACGTAGAGCCCAATGCGAGTTGATGTTTTCTGCTTGTTTTTTACTTTGCAGAATATCAATACTCAATGAGGTCCAAATGCCACGAAACTTTTTGGAAATCCTGGACAGAAGACACCCAGGGAGCCAAAGAAGTGCACGGGAGGAGGCCCATCGGGCCCACTAGGAACCAGGGCGTGCGAGAGGCCCCATGCACGCCTTAGTGGGTAGTGGAGCCCACATGAAGCTTCTCCACCGCCATCCACCTCTATAAATACTCTAAAAAACCCAAAACCCTAGGGGAGTCGGCAAAACACAATTCCAGCCACTGCAAGTTCTAGAACCACGAGATTCAATCTAGAGGCCTTTTTCGACACTCTGTCAGAGGGGTCAACAATCATGGATGGGTTCTTCATCATCACACTTGCCCCTCTGATGATGCGTGAGTAGTTTACCACAGACCTACTGGTTCGTAGGTAGTAACTAGATGGCTTCTTCTCTCTTTTTCATCCTCAATACAATGTTGTCCTCGATGTTCTTGGAGATCTATTTGATATAATGACTTTTTGCAGTGTGTTTGTTGAGATCCGATGAAATGTGAGTTTATGATCAGATCTATCCATGAGTTTTACTTGAGTCTTTGTTGAACTCATTTATGCATGATTTTTATAGCCTCGTATTTCTTCTCGGATACATTTGTTTGATTTGGCCAACTAGATTGATTTTTCTTGCCATGGGAAGAGGTGCTTTGTAAATGGTACAATCTTGCGGTGCTCAATCTCAGCGACAGAAGGAGACTTGACATGCATGTATTGTTGCTGTCGGTGTCAAAACCAGCGGATCTCGGGGTGGGGGTCCCGATATGTGCGTCTTAGGCTGATGGTAAAAGGAAGCAAGGGACACAATGTTTACCCAGGTTCGGGACCTCTTGATGGAGGTAAAACCCTACTTCCTGCTTGATTAATATTGATGATATGAGTAGTACAAGAGTATATATACCACGAGATCGTAGAGGCTAAACCCTAGGAGCTAGCCTATGATGATTATGATTGTAATTGTGATCGGCCTTCTAAGGACCAACCTCTCCGGTTTATATAGACACTGGAGGAGGCTAGGGTTTACATGGAGTCGGTTACAAGGAAGGAAATATAATATCCGTATCGCCAAGCTTGTCTTCCACGCAAAGGAGAGTCCCATCCGGACACGGGACGGAGTCTTGAATCTTGTATCTTCACGCTCCAATAATTCGGACAAAGTATACAGTCCGGCTGTCCGGATACCCCCTAATCCAGGACTCCCTCAGTAGCCCCTGAACCAGGCTTCAATGACGATGAGTCCGGCACGCAGTCTTGTCTTCGGCATTGCAAGGCGGGTTCCATCTCCGAATACTCCAAAGTAATTATCGAACACTTAGACCATGTCCGGATCTGCGAGATGATTTTCACACACCACCGTAGGGAACATAGCATAAATCTGATCTGCTGGCAATCTTTGTACGTCGTGCCTTTGCATCGTGTCCTGGCAAAACACGAACCGGTATTTCCTGGCCCTACCTCGACTCGCGTTGCGATGCGGTTTTATTGGCATGCTCTGCCAAAGCAGAGATCGTGTTCCTCTTATTACGGGATCTTCCATCAATACGTGCGTGCGTAATCCCACGACGACCGTCGATACAACTCCTTGAATTTTTAGATAAGTCTCAAGCGGTCATGCTGAGGACTCTTGATATTCACGCCCTTTATAAAGGGGCCAAGGACTATACCTCTTTTTCACCACCCTTGCGCCCTTTCGCATCTCAAGTTTCAGCACCCGAGACTCAAGCTCAAAACACCCCAGATCCTTCAATATGTCCGGATCCAACCCTCAAGGCCGGTGGGTGTCCTCCTCGATCCAAGAGGAGGATATTGCGAGGCTTAGGGAGGTCGGATATCTGACCTCCGACATCCAGCACAGGCTTCCCGCTCCAGGGCAGGTCATCCCTACACTAGAGCCCAATGAGAGCGTCGTGTTTGTTCCTCACTTCCTCAGCGGCTTGGGCTTCACCCTTGATCCCTTTGTGAGGGGGCTCATGTTCTATTACAGGTTGGATTTTCATGATCTAGCTCCGGACTCTATCCTCCATATCTCGTCGTTCATCATTGTGTGCGAGGCTTTTCTCCACGTCACTCCCCACTTCAGCTTATGGCTCAAGACCTTCAATGTGAAGCCTAAGATGATCGAGGGGCAACACGCGGAGTGCGGAGGTGCCATAATAAGCAGGAACGTCGATGCCCCATGGCCAGAGGGTTCTTTCCCAGAAGTATCCGATGTATGGCAACGGAGGTGCTTTTATGTCACGTCTCCCAGAGGCACAAAGTGGGTGGCCGCCCCCGAGTTCCGCTCGGGCCCTCCATCACAATTGGCGTCATGGACCAATGTAGGACGGAGTTGGGGGCCTTCTAGTGATGTTCCAATACTGCAGAGTTGTATCCGGGAGCTTCTTGAGAAGGACATTAACCCTGTCAGCATAATTCAAGTGATGTTAATCCGACGGATGTTGCCGTGCCAACGTCGGCCTCTCCGGATGTGGGAGTTCAATCCAGAGGGTCCGCAGACTGTTAAGCACTTCTTCGGCCTGAAGCTCGAAGGGATGTGTAAATTATTCTTCGGACCACAAGTAGAGTGTCCGGACACCACCGAGGATGCGGGCCTAAGCTACAATCGCCTAGATACCCAAGTAAGTAACCTTGATACCAGACACTTTGTTTTATATTTGTCATAGTTGTTGTTCTGAAAATCATCCGTGGCCAGGAATGGCTCAGCAAGGCGGAGAGAATCAGGTGTCCGGCGCCACTTCCCGAAGGCTCGCCTAGTGCCACCATTGCCAAGATGCTTGACTGGGTGCTTAGCAAAATGCCCTCAGGGAAAGACAAGGGGAAGAACAAAGAAACCGAACTTCACACGCTGCGCATTCGAACCGGGGGAATTGTTACCTCCCCCGAGGAGGATAGTCGGGAAGGGGAGGCTAAAGCCACCTCCCGGCGCGGGAAGAAGAGGGCCGCCTCCGAAGACTTGGAGACGGAGATGCCCAAACCAGGGAAAAAGGTATCACCAGGGGGCTCTACCCCGACGGGCACCCTCACCGCGTCATGCCCGCCAATGGGCCAGCCCTCCACCGAGCTATAAGTTAACCGTAAACTCCAAGGCACTATTTTTCTCCGAGTACACTAACCAGGATCCATTCTTTGCAGTCCGGCTAGCAGCTCTTCTCAGTAGAGTTCATCTTCGGGGGATCTTCCTTCGGAGATGGTGGAGAGTGAGACCCCACCAGCCTCTCCGCCTCTTGAGGCGGGCGACACCGAGGTGTCATCACAGAGGAGTCCGGATTTGCCGAAGTCAGAAGCTAATCCGTCAGCCGCCCTGAGCCTGGGGCGTTCGGCTCCCATGGGGGGCGATGAGAAGGGTCCGGCATAGTTCGATGCCTGACCGGACATACTGATGGGCCTTCTGGAGTGAGCTGCGCTCTCGGAGGAGCACCGCTCATTAATGAGCACGGTGCTCAAAAAGATTGCGTCCGCCACAAGCGGTTTACATTAAGCATTTACGAGTCTTCTTAGTGGCTTTGAGGTATGTTGTGAAAAATACACGATTTTTTGGCTGTGAGGCAGGCGCTAGGTGTGCTCCATATGTATAGTATCCCCTGAGACTCTGGTTGCCCGCCCTAGGCAGCAAACGGAGGATCATATTTCGTGAGTAATGGTTGCGCTGAACATATGCGCAGGTATCTAAGGGTCCGGCAGCTGACCAGTCCGTTGAAGTTGCCGAACTAAGAAGGCAGATCGGATCTATTGATGTCGATATCACGCTAGTGAACGAGCGGCTGAACGAGTCACAAGGTATATGCTCTGCTTTCCCTTAGTATGTTATATAGGAAAATATGAGAGGGGCATAATATGATGCGACATGTTTGGACTGCAAACGGAGCTGCTGCCGTGGAAGCCCTGAGGGCGGAACTTTCCCAGGCCAAGGAACTAGATTGGGCTAGCAATGTGGCTGCCCTAAAGGCGGCTGAAGAATTGAGAGCCGAATAGGCTGCTCATCGCCGAAGCGAGGAAAAGATAGCCGAAATGGTTATGGAGTTGAAAAATGCCGCCGACCGGTATGAGCTCCTTGAAAAGGAGAATCAGGTTAATTCGGCTGATATGAACAAGGCACTTAATGCCACCAAGGAGATGCGGACCGAAGTCAGGGGTGTGCGGGAGGAGCTTCGACGGGCCGGTAAAATCGTGGCTGGGGGCTCCTACTTACTGTGGACGAAGTTTTTGGATCCGAAATATGCTCCCCTGGATGGACGCTGGAGTCCTGCAGACGCGTATGCGGACTTGGCGAAGAGTACAGCTAATGCAGCCAAGTTTTTCGAGGATCAAGGTTATAAAGAAGTGGAGAAGCTTTTCTGGTCGCAATTCAATGCTCCCGCGCCCCCACTGCCGTTAAGTGAGAAGATGGCTGTTGTGGCCGAGCTTCACAGGTTGTCTGGGCTTGCAACGCGGTCTGTAATAGACCATCTTTGGCCACAAGGGCCTATGCCGGACAGTTACTTTGGTTTGGTGCAACAGTTCCTTGGGCCGTATCTTAGATCGACGCCATGAGAAGGTCGGCGTGCACAGAGAGTGCATGAATGGCTCTTGCCCGCGTTAAAGCATATTGGACAGATATGGAGGCCACCATTGTAGTGACCCAGAATCCGGCCGAGCACTACTTGGTGCAGGTAACAGAAGGTGCCCGCTTAATAGAGGCGCAGTGCTCGAATAATGTCTTGTTCGAGTGACAAATCGAATCATTGTAAAAACAATGTTATTTTGGTTACAAGGCTATATTTATATTTTTTGCCTGAAAGTATTATTGTGTCTCCTGTGCAGCCGTTTA
>NC_041387.1:430120373-430123216 GCF_002162155.2 Triticum dicoccoides | reverse complement strand
TATAGGAAAAAGCAAATATATAAAGTTTCGCTGGCGCGGCTGCAATCACAAGCGCTCGTTCGTGTGGGGATCTGTTCCCTTCTCTTACCTCTTTTGCATTTTCATGTTATATGTCATTTGATGCTTATTTCCTTTTATAGGGAAGGATGGACCACGCTGCGTGCAAGACTGCAGCACCGCGCAGGCACTAGGCTGCCGCAGTCCAGTAGGGACCACCCGCCTTCCTCCCGAACGGTTCCAGGATGGACATCGGTACCAGCCCTGCGCCGGCCAGTCGTGCCCAGGCAAGCGTTTTTCATCGTCATGGAGTACATGGGATCAGGGACGTACCCGTGACCAGGCACCAGCACTGCGCCAGCCAATATGTGGGAAAGCAGACTCGTGACCAACATCGTGAAAAAACGAGCGGGGATGTTGCTTCTGGTAAAACTCGTCCGCACATACGAGAGAGACCGGGAGACACTGAGAGAGGAACAGATACATCCTGGTGATAGCAAGATCACACGGCGGCGCACCCTCGTCAGCTACAGCTTCCCTCTCCCTGTAATCCTTAGGCCCCTGCCATCTGGGTGCGCCGTCCCCTTCAAGGCACAGCCGCCGGCGACCTCTCCTTCACCATCACCGTGTCCCCACCCTGAGCTCCGACCTACCCACCATCTCAAGCAGGTCCAGATCCGCCACAGCTCCCGCAGCCACGCGCCAGCAGACCAAGCAGGTGCACAACGTGGTCTCTTCCCCCTCTACGCCTCTGTTCATTCGGTTTGATTTGATTTGTAAGGCTGATGTTGTTCGTTCTTTTTGATTCGATTTGGCAGGCGCGCAGGTGCACGACGTGTGGTTACTCTTCCACTCTCGTGGCCACCATTCTGCTTCCTCCCCTCCCATGGTTCAGCAGCAGCAGCAGGTAGCACCTCATCCCCATCTCACTTCTTCTAATCTATAGACCGTGTCTTGTTCTTGTTCACTGTCTTGTTTCTTATAAATGTATTTTTCTCTCAAAACCTTTACACTGTCTTGTTCTTGTACTGATTAAGGAGGGAGTAATTTTGCCCTAGCGTTTACACTCATTAGATTTGAGTAGAGTATATAGATTGTTTCTCACTCAAGTAGAGCCGTGTGGAGATAAACAATAATCTAAAACGTGTATGTGTATCCTTCCTGTCTAGCAGTGACAAGCGATTTGGAGGGAACAAGCTGAGAAATTGCAGCCATCGTCCTCGCCTAGGAGGAGGAGGAGGAGCTTCATCACATGAGCAGCAGCTTAGGTCCATCCTCTCCCTCTGCTCATCTTGTGTTGTCGTACAAAATTAGAAATTAATACTAGCTTGTAGCAGTAGGCCTCAAAGTGCAGCAGCTCATGTTTTTACTGAATTTTTTGTCAAGTGTGCCATATGTGAAATTAGTAGAGAGCATCTGCAGTTTCAGATTGAACAGAGAGCATGTTTCAGTTTCAGATTCAGTAATAGTCATATGTACAGACATTCGGGCACTATCTAGTTAATTAGTACATACCTACTGTTTGATCATGTATCAGATTTAGTCATAGTCATATGTACAGACATTCCAATTCAGTCTAGTTGATTACTAGTACATACCTACTGTTTGCCTTTTATTCCTTCACCAGATACTATATTGATTCTCTAGGATTTTTTAACAGAATTGTGTTGTGATCTAGAGGGGATTATAAATACCAACAGTGGCAACACTACTGTGTACTAATATGTCTGCACATTTTTTATATTATAGAATTAAGCCATGCACTCCCCAAAATTATAGAATGAATTGGAACATGCCAACAGTGGATATTGTAGAATTAAGCTATGCATTCAATTTCCATATGTATTTTCCATATGAATTGCAGAAACTATTCTAGCATTTTCAAACAGTAATCTTCCATATGTATTATAGAAGAGATCACTGAATCTATCTGCATATTTAACAATTTCTGTATACATTGCTTTGCTCCCATGGTTTTTAGGCTTCTGAATTCCAGTTTTCAATTAGGTAGGATATGAAGCCGTGGCCCTTTAAGGTCATCCCTGGCCCCGCCGACAAGCCCAGGATCGCCGTCGACTACAAGGTGTACCCATGCAATGCTTGTTTCCTTGAATCAGAAGCTCGATGCAAGCAAATTGCAGTATTTAACTGAATGTGTTTTGATACCATTCTCCGATTTAGCTAGGGAAAACAGACTGATGTTTTTTGTGCATGCTATTTCTTCAGAACTTGTATGTCTTTGATCAAATAACTTTTATGATACGTCAAGTATAACCGGCTGTTCTGTCTCATTTGATAAAATAATCTAAACACTGATGGTCGGCTATATTTCAAGTGCACACGATCGTTAGGTTTGGGAACCATTTTATGGGTGAATGCCCCACCCCCTCCCAATCGACCGCATTGATAGGTCACGTGGAACCTCGATTTTGCATTGTGAGAACAACCCATACACGAGCGCCCTACTCATCTGTTTAGCATTATATCCGATGATGAGGTGAAAGAGGGAGAGAGCGATTGACTAATACTGCACACGAACAGTCCTATGACAATGTCAGAACCTTTCATTCCCGACGAGGGGGCCCTTCTTTCTGTGCATGCGAACCCTTTCTCCACCGCATACCACTCCTCAACGTATCACCGCATACCACTCGTCAACGTATCACCGCAACGATACATAGGAACCTCCGTTTTGCACTACAATGACCACACATACTGCTTGGAGGGCACCTTCTTTTGACTCCATACATCGCGCGCGTGCAAGATTTTTTGAACTATCTATATACGTGGGGTGGTAAAATAGACTCCATACATCGCGCGCGTGCAAGATTTTTTGAAGAAGTAAT
>NC_041387.1:430119416-430120230 GCF_002162155.2 Triticum dicoccoides | reverse complement strand
TTGATAGGTCACGTGGAACCTCGATTCTGCATTGTGAGAACAACCCATACACGAGCGTCCTACTCATCTGTTTAGCATTATATCCGATGTTGAGGTGAAAGAGGGAGAGAGCGATTGACCAATAGTGCACACGAACGTTCCTATGACAATGTCAGAACCTTTCATTCCCGACAAGGGGGCCCTTCTTTCTGTGCATGCGAACCCTTTCTCCACCGCATACCACTCGTCAACGTATCACCGCAACGATACATAGGAACCTCCGTTTTGCACTACAATGACCACACATACTGCTTGGAGGGCACCTTCTTTTGACTCCATACATCGCACGCGTGCAAGATTTTTTGAACTATCTATATACGTGGGGTGGTATAATAGACTCCATACATCGCGCACGTGCAAGATTTTTTGAAGAAGTAATTTCTTGATGCAGTGAGTTGACACCCCCCCCCTCCCATCTCAACGATGGAGAACCCTCCTTTTTATTGCGTTATAACCTCACGCACACCAATTGAGGAAGCCCTCTGAGACGCGTGAGGAACATTCGCGGGACAACGATACCAGAAATAGATGTTGGTTTCATAGACATTTCATACCGTAGCACCGAATCGACCCCATTGTCATGTCATTTGTTTGTCATGGACGAGACATGTCAAAACCATATGTATATGGATAAGCGAGTCTTCTTCTCCGCACGGTCAAAACCATACGCATATGACGCCAGACCTCCTATATGCATTCCAATACCCCCCCCCCCAACCCCCACCCCGGGAGCACCCGTCATCTCGAGAGAGAGAACCCTCCTTTTTGTTGTCGG
>NC_041387.1:430095098-430119261 GCF_002162155.2 Triticum dicoccoides | reverse complement strand
ATGTAGCCCCCACGCGCTTATATGCATCCCCACCCCCCTAGTCCCCCGCCATCTCGAGAGCAAGAACCGTCCTTCTTCATTGTCGGAACCCCCACCCACTCTGATGGGGGGAACCCTCTGTTGTGCGTAAGGAACCTTGCAGTAGGGGTGTAAACTCATCGTGTCACACCCACAGGATAGTTGCCCCTTTTTTTTCATTCCCAATCAGCCTCGCGTGTGCATGATTAGGCACCTCCCGAAAGAACCAAACAACACCCCCATCTCACCGATGTAGAATCCTCATTTATATTGTGTTATAACCTTGCGCACACCAATTGAGATACCCCTCTGAGAAGCGTGAGGAACATTCGCGGGGACAACGATGCCGGAACCCCACCCACGCGCCTATATGCACTCCCCCCCACCAGTCCCCGCCATCTCGAGAGCGAGAACTGTCCTTCTTTATTGTCAGAACCCCACCCACTCTGATGGGGGGAAACCCTCTGTTGTGGGTAAGGAACCTTGCAGTAGGGGTGTAAACTCATCGCGTCACCCATGGGACAGTTGCCCCTTATTTTCCATTCCCGATCAGGCTCGCGCGTGCATGATTAGGCATCTCCCAAAAGAACCAAACAAACACCACCATCTCACCGAATGGAGACCCTCCTTTATATTGGGTTATAACCTTGCGCACACAAATTGAGCTACCTCTCTCAGATGTTGGTTTCATAAACATTTGATACCGTAGCACCGAATCGCCTCCCTGTCATGTTATTTTCTTGTCATGAATGAGACGTGTCAAAACCATATGTATATGGATATGCAAGTCTTCTTCTTCGCGGCAGGGGTGTAAACTCATCGCGTCACCCACGGGACAGTTGCCCCTTTTTTCCATTCCCAATCAGCCTCGCGTGTGCGTGATTAGGCATCTCCCAAAAGAACCAAACACCCCCATCTCACCGATGGAGAACCCTCATTTATATTGTGTTATACCCTCGCGCACACCAATTTGAGCTACCCCTCTAAGATGTGTGACGAACATTCGCGGGGACAGCGATGCCGGAACCCCACCCATGCGCCCCCACCAGTCCCCGCCATCTCGAGAGCGAGAACCATCCTTCTTTATTGTTGGAACCCCACCCACTCCGATGGGGGGAACCCTCTATTGCGCGTAAGGAACCTTGCAGTACGGGGGTGTAAACTCATCGCGTCACCCACGGGACAGTTGCTCTTTTTTTTCCATTCCCAATCAGCCTCGCGTGTGCATGATTAGGCATCTCCCGAAAGAACCAAACAACACCACCATCTCACCAATGGAGAAACCTCCTTTATATTGTGTTATAACCTCGCGCACACCAATTGAGCTACCCCTCTGAGATGCATGAGGACAACGATGCCAGAAACGTATGTTGGTGTCATAGACAACTGATACCGTAGCACCGAATCATCCCCTTGTCATGTCATTTGCTCGCCATGAACGACATGTGTCAATACCATATGTATATGGATAGGCGAGTATTCTTCTTCGCATGGTCAAAGCCATATGAATGTGACACCGGACATCCTATATGGATAAGCGATTAGAAAGAGATAGTGACAGATATATAGATAGATAGACGGATATATAGAGAGGATTTATTTATGAGTGAGAGAGTGGTATAGTTTGACCTCATCGCTTAGGTTGCATGGGAACCTACATTTTACATTGCCGGAACCAAGCATACTCGCAGGGGGCACCCTCTTATGTGTAATGAGAACCTTTCTACACGTCAATGCAGGATGCAAGTATAAGCTGGCTTGGTCCACTACACCTACACGTCATTGAATCCAATCATGTGATATGGTATATACTCAGCGACCTTTGACATGACATATATGCGCGTACGTAGGGCCAAGTGCTAATGGGCATGCAATCCTGGACCTTGTGCGTCATTGGCGGATGCTATTTGACCATGCATCGATATGCATGAAACACAGTGGCAGGATTGCTGGCATACTTTCCCTGAATTCGGCTGCTGTTGCTGGACAGAGGCAGCCTGAAATACTGCGAACGCGAAAGGTAGAGCAGGTGGACACTGCTCGCACCGAGAAAAAATGACTTTGACCTGCACTCGTGGTGGGTATCCGATGTGCTGGGGGCTGTGCTGGGTCGCCTACATACGACGCGTTGAAGTTTTATAGAGCAATCGAGCGCCATTCTTTATCTATCACCCATGTACTCTAGAGTAGCGAACCACGCCATGGACGTCGGGGACCCTCTGCAAGTTGGAGTTAATCACACGACAGGTATTTACTACAGGACGGTGCAGAACTATATTTAACCAACCTAGACTAAATATGGCAAGTCTTGCCACCCCTTTCCAGCGCGGCAGAACCATTACTGCTTCTCCAAAATGGTGCCGAGAAATGCACGCCTTGCTAGATGAAAATGGCAGTTTAAACACCAATAGACAAGCACACAACGCCATGGAACTTTTGACAATAGCCAAAATGAGCCCACTGACTTGCTCACCCAAAGCAGCTACTGCCGTTCCCTGCTGATTCAAAAGGGGGCGTGGTCACTTACCCCAAATACACCTGCAAAGCCAGGTAGTAGGCTTCCTTTTCTGGCCACTGACAACAAAAAGGTTCAGCCCGGCTTTCCTCTATTATCGTGGCGAAATTCAACAAATTATAATATCAGAACTTTATCCACTCAAAGGTTCGGATCTCAAAGCAAATGAAGGGTTCCGATAGCAGCCGCCCGAGCTAGTGTGGATAGCAAATCCATGTTCTATATATATATATATATATATATATATATATATATATATATATATATATATATATATCTGTTAGTGTGTGTGATCTGAAAGTTAGCAGCCGTTGGCTTCAGCCCCCACACATACAATGCGGGGGTGTTCGCGAAAAATATGTGTAATCGCACTTGATCTAACATCTTGGTCCATTAAGGAGGTGATCGCACGTCGAACTAGGCAACCGGACTATATAGCTGTAACACTTCCGCATAGCCATGGGAGTCTAACGGTGGGGCTACTATGTATCCCCTGGTACCTTCGCGTGCATCCGAATGCGGGCGCGTGTGTACATGATCAGGAAATGGTCCTTCGTTAATGCGGAGGGATCCTAAAGATTCCTATAAGTCTTCGAGTGGTTGAACAGTCTCTCGCTGTATCATGACAGTCAGTTTTCGGCTTTCTCTACTGAGGTGCTCATTCAGAATAACCAGGGCACAATCGCAGTAGTTCTCCTTTGGCCGCCTTAGCCGATAAGAACGAAACATAAGGCGGCAAACCCAGGAGCCGGGCAAACCCAACATTTGACCAAAGACATGATTCTGAGCTGATGCATATAAGGCCAAACTCATGACGCTGAACACTCCCGAAGGTATTCGGACTTTGTAACAGAAAATGGGCTGAAGAATGCCCTTTCATTATAAACCCTGTAGTTCCAGGTATGTGCGTTAATCTGTCGTGGCGAAATGCCAATAACGGCAGTATCCTCTGTGGGTGTAGTACCCATGGGATGTGTGAACAACAAGAGGCAATATAAAAGGTTTACACAGGGTCTTAATCTAAAGAGAAACCTTTGAGCGGGGCCCTGCTGCACGTCTGCGCCTTTGTCTCCGTTGTGCCATTTCCTGGAAGGGTATCACACGCATTGTGTCTGTAAAAAAAAGAAAAACTTCGTGTAAAAGAGTACGACGTAAGCGTGTGATAGATGGTAAAAGTGTAAGGCATTGGCCTGTAAATGAGGTCAGGCCATCAGTGGGGTTTTGTTAAATATTTATAGCCCCTGGTGTCCTCTATGGGATTACGTATACTACGCCCTGGCTCATTTTTATCCGGGCTGTCGGACTCGTCTAACCGTGTCCGTGGTCTTGATGACCAGTCATGCTTTTTGGTATCAGAGGCCGCTTAGAGTCCGTCCGCTAGAGCCGTTGTGTATTCCTCTGCGCGTGAAGAGCGCTCTATGTTTCCGTTAACGGTGATGATGCCACGTGGACTGGGCATCTTGAGTGTAAGGTAGGCATAGTGTGGTATTGCGTTGAAGCGGACGAAGGCCGCTCTTCCAAGCAATGCGTGATAGCTGCTTTGGAAGGGTGCGATGGTGAAGAGTAGTTCTTCGCTTCTGGAGTTGCCTGGGGAGCTGAATGTTACGTTCAGCATGACGGAGCCCCTGCCGTAGGCTTCAACGCCTGGTATCACGCCTTCAAAGGTGGTGTTGCTTTGGCTGATTCTGGATGGGTCTATCCCCATCCTGCGGACAGTGTCATGGTATATTAAATTGAGACTACTGCCGCCGTCCATGAGGACGTGGGTGAGATGGTATCCGTCGATTATTGGGTCAAGCACCAAGGCCTCTGATCCTCCGCGCCGAATACTAGTCAGGCGGTTCGTGTGATCAAAGGTGATCGGACAAGTCATCCAGTAGTTAGGTGTGGGTATGATGGGCTCTATAGCGTACGCGTCTCTGAGTGCGCGTTCGTGCCTTCTTGTGGATGTATGAGTCGCGTGGATCATGTTTACTGTTTTAACCTCTGGTGGGAATTTTTTCTGTCCCCCAGTGTTCGGCTGACGAGGTTCATCCTCATCTTCACTTGGTGTTTCCCTTCCCTTGTGTTCGGCATTTAATTAGCCGGCCTGCTTGAAGACCCAGCACTCTCTGTGCGTGTGGTTCACAGGTTTGTCGGGGGTGCCATGAATTTGGCACAGTCTGTCCAGAACTCTGTTCAGACCGGACGGTCCCTCTTTACTGCCTTTAAGTGGCTTCTTTTGCTGATCGGGTCGAGAGCCCCTGAATCCAGCGTTTACCATTGTGCTATCCGGGCTCTCTTCCTTGTTTTGACGTTTGTTTTTATTACGTCGTGGCTTCCCGTTGCCATCCCTTATTTCGGATGTGCTGGGATCGCTGGTGCCTTTACGGGCCAGTCAGCTATCTTCACCCGCGCAAAAGCGGGTCATAAGGCTTGTTAAGGCTGCCATTGTCCTTGGATTTTCTTGGCCGAGGTGTATGGCGAGCTACTCGTCGTGGATGCTGTGTTTGAATGCCGCTAAGGCTTCGGCATCCGAACAATCGACAATTTGATTCTTCTTAGTGAGGAATTGTCACGACCGGTTTTCCAATAAAAATATTTATTGAGAAACCAATCTTTTGAGTCCAGTATGAGAGAAATCCTCCTCACTGGTAGACAAATTCTTGATACAATAAGCCAGTAGCATAAAATATATTACAGGGTCGAACTACGGTTGCTCAACCAAATTATTACAAGCACACCAATAAATATACATAATGGCGGACATGACACAGTGGTGTGGAGGCATACTACTGACTCGAGGATAGGGCGGTGGTGGAAAAACACAGCGGGGAGAGAGATACAAGTCTCTAAAACTGTCATCTCATCGAGCGTCGAGGTGAGGCTCGATGAATTTATTTGGTAGCGGAAGCGGATATAATACAGTGACCAAATCCAGGGTCGTACGAGACTGACTGGGTCTCCTCTAGGCGTCGGACTCGCTATCAAATTCTTCATCCATGAGATCGCCTTCGTCATCATCTGGCCAAATCAACAAGCCAGTGAGTACTTTGAAAGTACTCGCAAGACAGTTCGGACGTAAGATATAACAAATGCATGCATGAATGCGTCATGATTAATTCACCAATGTACAATCAAAAATTAGCATAACGAGGAAAGTAAAAGGGAAACGGCGGTAGTCCGCCTGAAATCCCAACAAAACATAAATGAAGACTGATCGGGTGTCTGAAGCGACGCCTCGAAAGGTGAACAAATAAATATAAGGAAATGATGCCACAGTCGGGCGTCTTAGCGACACCACTTAAAGGGCTTTAAAAGAAATCCCACAGTCGGACGTCGGGGCGACATCACAGAAAGGGCTTTAAAAGAAATACCACAGTCGGGCGTCTTAGCGACACCACATAAAGGGCTTTAAAAGAAATGCCACAGTCGGACGTCGGGCGACATCACAGAAAGGGCTTTAAAAGAAATACCACAGTCGGGCGTCTTAGCGACACCACATAAAGGTCTTTAAAAGGAATGCCACAGTCGGACGTCGGGGCGACATCACAGAAAGGGCTTTAAAAGAGATACCACAGTCGGGCGTCTTAGCGACACCACATAAAGGGCTTTAAAAGAAATGCCACAGTCGGACGTCGGGGCGACATCACTGAAAGGGATTTTATTCACAAGGAAATAATGCTCATAATAAATATTCAATTCATGAGAATAAACGGGTTAGTCCATCCACAGGAATAATCATTTAACCGGACTTAGCACTCATGCGGTTCACCGGAGTCTCTGTCATCAAAACTGACATTTGGTCAAGATAAGTTAATATCGAACTTGGACATGGAATAGATGATTCGAAGGAATATATGACTCTGCAGAGTTTGTACAAAAATTTTCCCACAGCCAACGGATTTCCGTAGTCATGAAGGACTAGTTCCGTTTACGGTATTTCGGAAGAAAACACAGCTAACCAGTACACACCCATCCTACCTCTCGATGCCAGGAATCACCCTAGACATCGTCCAAGAAAAACTTTTGAGACGGGGAGATCACAATCTCGAATAGCATGGGATCAAATTTATATACGCGCGCTCTAAGGGGTGCCCCCCTCTCGGTCCCAACCGGAAACACCCATGCCCCCTGACCGAATGACTGGCTTTAATCCAGGGCCATGGAACCATCATCACGGCCTCTCCATTTTGGTGTGTACCAGGAAAGCGGTTTACAACTTACTAAGCCATATTCCTTGCGGAAAACATGTGGTAGTACAAGGAAGGAAGAATGGAAGGAACTGGAATGATACGAGTTGACATTGAAGTCACATAGTCTGGCATAAGCCTGGCATGCTACAACACTGCCATCTTACCCATCCTCATGCCAACACATGGCCATGCATACTCACATCCATCCACTCATGGATTTTCAAAACTCACTTGCCTCATCGTCTCAGGTAACAGGACATTCGTCGGTATGTTCATCAACATGCCATAAACTACTTAATGCAAACATGCCAAAACAATCATCATATCAAAAGTTCAAACATGCTTGCCTGGTTCGGAGTAGTCGGAGCCTAGCTCGATGAAGTTCGCGGCTCCCTCACCTCCTTCGGTATCTACGGTATAAAGAAAATATATGCGCTATCGTAAATACCAAGAGGTGCACAAAAAGTATTCCAAATATTTTTCAAATAAATCTGATAAAAAACTAGACAAAATTTTAAAGAGGACAAAAAAGGATCAATCAAAAATATTTTTCTGTTTAAAAGTTATAAAGGTTTTTGTCCAGGGACTCATCTGTAATGAAACAGAAGATTTCCAGGGGCTAGCTTATAAAGACAGAAAACGTTCCAGTCTTGAATACGCCAGCCCAGAGGGGAAAGCGTATTTTGCCCGAAGGCGTTTTCTAAAAACGAGTCATTTAAAAGGAACTGAGAGGCTGACGGGTGGGTCCCACTCGTCAGGTTTAAACTTTCAAACGGGGGACGAAGCTCGTCGGCGCCCGAGAGCCGCGGTGGTCACCGGCGGCGATCCACGGCGAGGCAGGAAGATCGGAGGGTACCTCCGTGTTCAGGGCGCCATTCTGTGTCGGTTGGTGGTGGTGGTGGTGGCCAGCGAGCACCACGTCGACGGCGAGCCTTGCTCTGGCGGACGGCGGTTCGGGTGGTCGAGGGTCTCGTCGGATGGAGCTGCGAAGGCCAAATTGAGGAGGGGGTTAGACTTCTGGTAGCTAGAGGGGGTAACTGATGGGGTTTGGGCGCCGGCGACGGCCTCACCCGAGCGAATCGAGGTGGAGGCCGAGGCGGAACGGGGCGGCCGGAGTCGGGGGAGGAGACCTCCTCGAGGTCCTCCTGGTGGCTTGGCAGGGTCTTGGAGAGGTGCAGTGAGGGTGTGGGGGTCGTGAACGAGCTCGGGGTCCTTTTTATAGGCGATCCGAGGCGGTGGCCGTGAACGGGGATCTCCAGTGAAGGTTACGGCGGCACAGTGCTTTGGTCGGGGAGGTTTAGGGGTCGAGCGCCGTCGTGGGGGTTCACTGGGTCCGTTTGGGTGCTAAACTAGCCGGGCTTTGGGTGTTTAGGGCGAGCTCGACGGAACGGGGGTGGCGCGGCCCATCGGTGGCAGGGAGCACGTTCCGTGCTAGCCGGGCCACGGCGACCGTGCCACGGGCGTGCGTTGGCATGGCAGGGATACGCGGAGAGCCAGGGGGCGTTGGGCGGCGCCGGGTGGCGTGGCGAGCGGGCTCGGGCCCTCGCTGGCCGCCACGGAAGGTGCAGCCACCGCAGAAGCTTCCAACGCCGGCGAGGCTCGTCGCTACCGACGCCAAGAATCGGCCAAGCGTGCGTGCGGGGTGCTGGTCAAGGGGAAGAGGCTGCGTGCAACGCGCCAGGGCGCACTGTGGCCACGTGACCGAGTCTGACGAAGGAAAAATGACACTGACTTTCTGAACTTAACTAAAGATGAACAGAACAGTGCATGCAAGGTGTTCGACAGAATGATCTAGGCATCTAGGGATTTTTCCTTGAGCTGAAACTTGGTGGAGTGGCTACTCATTGCTCCAGTAGGCTGCCTGAATTTTGGTGGAATTTTAGAAGAAGTGTAGATATGAATTTCACCAAATTTGGCAAATCTGGTCCAAACTTGCAGAGACTGAAATATGAAAAATTTGAAAATAGGAGGAGTGGATCAAGATGGTTCTGGGTTGTGGGTACAAAGGACCATCCAGGAGAGTTGGTTTGAGGTCAAAACTCAAATGCAAAAGGGTACTTGCTTTGAAAATCTCTCAGGCTCCAAATAATTTGCACAAAAGATTTGAGGGGAAAGAAAATTAGAATAAAATCCAAAACTTGCTTGGATTAGTTGGGACAGAGAACTTAGGTTGATTACAAGGAGGAGGGGAGGTTTTGGAGGGGTTTTACCAGATGGGCAAAATACAAAGTCATGGGTGGTTTCCAAGATATGAAGATCCCAAATTTTCATAGAGTTTCTTTTTTTTAAAGAATATAAAATTAAATCCCAAAATAATTTGAGAGGGAACCAACAGAGAAGAAGTTTCAAAAGATCAAACACCATAGTTTGAAGAAAAATAAAATCCTTGCCAAAGCAAAGGAAGTTTTTAAGAGGAAGGTTTTCTGGAAAATTTTAAGTAGCCTCTTTTCAAAAACCACAAAGTTTTTTTTGCTGAAAACCAAATAAAAATTTTGGAGTGTCACAACACCTACCCCCTTAGGAAAAATCTCGTCCCCGAGATTCCAGCTGATCCTTAAATAAGTATGGATGTTCTGTCCGAAGAAAATCCTCTCTTTCCCAAGTTGCTTCGCTTTCGGTGTGGTTGCTCCACTGAACTCTGAAAAACTTGATGGTCTTCTATCGGGTTCTCCTTTCAGACTCCTCTAATATTTTTACTGCGCGTTCCCGATAAGTGAGGTTTGGCTGCACGTCAATGTTCTCATGGAATACTTGTTTCTCTGGTTTGCTTACGCACTTCCTTAATTGAGAGACGTGGAACACGTCGTGAATGTCGGACAAGTCTTCGGGTAAGTCTAGTTGGTAGGCTACAGTGCCTCTTCGTGCCACTATGCAGAATGGTCCAATGAATCTTGGTGCTAACTTTCCTTTAATCTTAAACCGTTGCAGTCCCCTCATAGGTGATACTCGTAGGTACACAAATTCACCGGGTTCAAAATTGACCCCACGATGTTTCTGATCGTAATAACTCTTCTGTCGGCTTTGAGCGGTCTTGAGTCGGTCCCTGATTAGCTTGACTTTTTCCTCGGCTTCTTTGAGCACGTCTGGGCCGAAGATACGGCTGTCTCCGGTCTCTAACCAATTTAGCGGGGTACGACATCTCCGTCCGTATAGGGCTTCAAAAGGTGCCATTTGCAGGATGGCATGGTAACTGTTGTTGTATGCGAACTCGGCATATGGCAGGCTTTCTTCCCAACTGGTTCCATAGGTGAGGACACATGCTCTCAGCATGTCTTCTAAAATTTGGTTTACGCGTTCAGTCTGTCCATCAGTCTGGGAATGATAGGCTGTGCTGAAGGCCAATTGAGTTCCCAGAGCCTGTTGTAAATGATCCCAGAATCTCGAGACAAATTGAGTGCCTCTGTCGGATATTATAGTCTTCGGGACTCCATGCAGACAAACTATACGGGAGAGATAAATCCTGGCAAGCTTCTGAGTGTTGTAGGTTGTCTTCACTGGAATGAAATGTGCCACCTTGGTTAATCTATCGGTGATGACCCATATGGCATCATTCCCGTGTCGTGACCGAGGTAGTGCGACAATAAAATCCATCCCTATTTCATCCCATTTCCACTCAGGTATTTTGTTTGGTTGCAGTAGTCCGGCTGGTTTTTGATGCTCAACTTTTATGCGTTGACAAGAATCGCAACATGCAACGAATGTGGCTATGTCCCTCTTCATACCGTGCCACCAAAATCTTTCCTAAATATCCTTATACATTTTGGTTCCTCCAGGGTGGATTGAATATGGAGTGGTGTGTGCTTCAGCTAGGATTTGCTGTCTGAGGTCCTCTATGTTTGGCACGCAGAGTCTGTCCCTGTACCATAATATTCCATCATCGCCTATGACAAATTCCAAGGCCTTGCCCATACTCACCTTTCTTTTAATTCCTTCAATGCTGGGGTGACCAGGCTGAGCTTCTTTAATTCTCTCCACAAGGTCGGGCTTTATTTCCAAGTTTGATATGGTGCCTCCCGCGATCATTAACAAGTTGAGTTTGGCAAATTCTTGTTGGAATTCAGGTCTCAAACTTTGCAGACTGTTTTCATCGGAGCTGGGGTTTCGACTAAGAGCATCGGCCACTACATTTTCTTTCCCTGGATGATAGTGGATACCGACATCATAATCCTTTACCAATTCCAACCAGCGTCGTTGCCGTAAGTTTAGTTCTGGCTGTGTGAAAATATATTTGAGACTTTTATGGTCCGTGTATATTTCACATCGATTCCCAAGTAAGAAATGCCTCCATTCCTTAAGTGCATGAATGACTGCTGCCATTTCTAAGTCATGAGTGGGATAATTTTCCTCATGCTTGCGAAGTTGTCGTGAAGCGTATGCGACAACCTTGCCTTCTTGCATCAACACGCACCCGAGACCTTTTCGGGATGCGTCACAATACACCTCAAAGTTTTTGTGTATGTCTGGCACAATTAATACCGGTGTTGTGGTTAATTTCTGTTTTAACTCTTGGAAACTTTTTTCGCAGGCTTCTATCCATTCAAATTTCTTGTCCTTCTTGAGCAACTGCGTCATTGGCTTGGCTAGAGTGGAGAATCCTTCAATAAATCTGCGGTAGTATCCTGCCATTCCCAAGAAACTTCGTATGTCCGTTATGCTGGCTGGTGCCTTCCAGTCAAGTATGGCCCTAACTTTCTCCGGGTCCACTGCGATACCGTCTTGGGTCAGCACGTGACCTACAAAGCCTACTTGTCTTAGCCAAAATTCGCACTTGCTGAACTTGGCATACAATTGATGTTTCCTGAGTTCTCCTAGCACAATCCTGAGATGTTCCGCGTGCTCTTCTGGTGTTTTGGAGTATATCAGAATATCATCGATAAATACCACAACGAACTTGTCCATAAACTTCATAAATACTTTGTTCATGAGGTGAACAAAATATGCGGGGGCGTTTGTTAATCCAAAACGCATAACTGTGAACTCATATAGTCCATATCTAGAGGTGAAGGCTGTTTTGGGGATATCTTCTGTTCGCACTTTTAATTGATGGTATCCTGACCTTAAGTCAATCTTTGAGAATACCTTGGCCTGAGCGAGCTGATCAAATAAATCATTTATTCGTGGCATCGGGTATTTGTTCTTGACTGTGACCATGTTAAGTGCTCGGTAGTCTATGCACAATCTTAGTGTTCCATCCTTCTTTTTGGCAAATAAAATTGGTGATCCCCAAGGTGAGGAGCTGGCTTGAATGTATCCCTTCTCCAGTAATTCCTTTATTTGTTTCTTCAACTCGATCAACTCGGATGGTGCCATTCTGTATGGTTTCTTGTATATGGGGGTGGTTCCTGGTGCTAGATCAATGCTGAATTCTATTTCTCGGTCTAGTGGCATGCCTGGTAGTTCTTCGGGAAATACGTCTGGAAATTCACATACTACTGGAACCTTGCTTAACTCAGAAATGTCCACCTTATTCAATCTCGGCTACCGGGGTATTTTTCTTTCCTTGGCTGATACTTTTATTGTCTTCCCGTGGTGGTGCGTGAGAATTACGGTTCGGTTGAAACAGTCAATAAAACCTTTGTTGGTGGTTAACCAGTCCATCCCTAGGATGACATCCAGTCCTTTATTTTCCAACACAATAAGATTGGCGAAAAATTTCAATCCTTCGAACTCAATGACCACATTCTGACAGTAACTCTGAGTAACTTGCTGAATCCTAGGGGACTTGATGATCATGGATTTTTCCAAGGGAAACATCGAAAAATTATTTTGCAAAGCAAAACTTTTCGAAATGAATGAGTGAGAAGCTCCAGAATCAAACAAAACCGTTGCAGGTATTGTGTTGACAGGAAACATACCGAGTACGATATCCGGAGCATTTTGTGCTTCTTCTTTGGTCACGTGGTTTAGATGACCCTTCCTGTGGTTGTTGTTGGGGTTGAAATTGTTGCGCTTGGGCGCTGAATTATTCCCACCATTGTTTGGCTTCGGGGTCGAGTTCCTTGGCTTGGGGCACTGTTTGGCGTAGTGCCCTTCTTCTCCACAAGTGTAGCAAGTAACGCCTGGGCGATATGTGAACTCTTTGTCCCTTGCATGGAAATTCTTGGTTGGGCGAGAGATGTTTGTTTTAGGTTTGTGTGTCCCACCTTTCTGAAAATCTGTCCTGCTTCGGTGGTTGCGTGCAAGAGTAGTCTGGTCTCTTTTTCGCTTACGTAAATCCTCCAAGCTACGTCTCTCATTTTCCAGAGTAATAGCTTTGTCCACTAGTGTCTTAAAATCTAGAAAAGTGTGAACTACCAGTTGGCATTTAAGCGCGGGTGCCAGACCGTCAAGGAATTTCTCCATCTTCTTGCTTTCAGTCATACGTTCTTCATTGGCATAGCGGGACAATAGAGTAAATTGACCATTGTATTCTGACACTGTCATGTTCCTTTGTCTGAGGTCATCGAACTCTCTCTTCTTAATTTTCATAATACTCTTGGGAATGTGTGCACCACGGAAACCTTCCTTGAAATCATCCCAGGTTATATCATTTTCGTTGGGGTGCATGTGCAGAAAATTCTCCCACCATGATGCAGCTGCTCCTGTGAGATAGTGTGGAGCATATAGTACTTTCTCGAGATCTGAACATTTTGCAATAATTAATTTTCTCTCCATATCTCGAAGCCAATCCTCGGCTTCAAGAGGCTTGTCAGTGTGAGAAAATGTTTGGGGACGGGTCTTCTGTAGCTCAGATAACTTGGAATGCTGCTGATACTGTCCATGGTGATTTCCCATGTTGATGACTTGGTTCATCATTTCCCGATGTTGTTGCTGACTTTGCTCATAAAGGCGGCACATTTGTGAAAGTGCCGATTCACTGCCCTGTTGGCTTGACTGTCCCTGAGTGAACTCGTTGCTGGGTTGTGTATCATAATTTTCCTCTGGTGGAGTTGGCATGGAGCGAGTCCAAGGACGAGACATTTTTCACTCTGGGGATATATTTTGTAAAACCCATAAGAAAAACGGAAAGAGTCGCAAAAGCAATTCCATAAATGCATAAAGCTGGCAAATAAAATTAAATAACCAAGCTTACTTAAGAAAAACAAATCGACTTGCGCACGGAGAAGGACTGCTCATTACATATCTTACACGCGGGCGGTAATTGTACAATACATCACTCAGGATATGCGTACATAATCCTCACATGTTATTTAGGCTAGTGCACTTCTCCAGATCCTACATGATGCGCAAACAGGCTACTTCTCACAACCTATGTACATATAAACATATCATACAAAGCGGTACATTACATGGCGGCTAAGCGTACTCAGGCGGAGATGTTGAAGACCTCCTTTGCCCTGCCGAGGGCGAGGCGTAGTGAGGTTGGGGACTCGACTTCCTCCTCGCTAATAGGCTCCATACGTGTAGTGTTGCGCAGAGTGGACGGAGCGGGTGCCAGGGGCGGAACAACACGAACATGAGTGGGCGCGAAGGGTGGTGCAGTGCGCGCTGGAGTGGGCGCAATGACTTGGTTGAATTCTTCGGTAGAAGGTAGGCAACGAGTAGGCGTATAAGATGCTGAGGACGAGACCAAAGTAAGTGGCGGTGCGGTGGGTAGGAGCTCCCTCCTGTTGGCAGCACAGCCATGAACTGAGTCCATGCGGGCAGCCACGAAGTCGTCCACCAGGTTGTCGAAGGCTGCCTCCAGGGCCCGGAGATACTCAATGAGCATCTCAAAAGCCTCGTCTCGTTCTCCTCTGGGGCAGGAGAATGCGTAGTGACAGGAGTAAGGCACATGGCATGGAAGATAACGGTAACGACGAGTCTTCATCACGGGGAGGACATCCCTGAGACGAGCTATCGCCTCGCGGGCTGCCATCTGCATAGCATGCCTCTCCGTAGGCATGGCTCTCCCCAAGAACCGGAAGCGGCGTAACTCACCACGCCCTCCCTTGAACTGCACCGCGGCCTGGTGCATGGTCAGACTGTCGTTGACTCGGTGCTGGCAGAGTGTGAAGACTGGGCGCACAGATGGCCCCATCGCGACCTGAACAATGAAGGAAAGAAGCTTGACGAACCCATCGGGCACGTTGGCGAAGGTCTGAGACTCGCAGCTGTTGTCGGCCATCTACAAAAGTAGGCAAAAATTCTGCATGGTCAGATCATAAATTTATGCTGACTGACAGAAAATGACTACAATCAAGAAAATATGAAAAGGCTCAATCATGCTAATAACCAATTAGCGATCGCACCTAGTGGCTTCCTATAGTCAGCCTGGCTCTGGTACCAAGCTTGTCACGAACGGTTTTCCAATAAAAATATTTATTGAGAAACCAATCTTTTGAGTCCAGTATGAGAGAAATCCTCCTCACTGGTAGACAAATTCTTGATACAATAAGCCAGTAGCATAAAATATATTACAGGGTCGAACTACGGTTGCTCAACCAAATTATTACAAGCACGCCAATAAACATACATAATGGAGGACATGACACAGTGGTGTGGAGGCATACTACTGACTCGAGGATAGAGCGGTGGTGGAAAAACACAGCGGGGAGAGAGATACAAGTCTCTAAAACTGTCATCTCATCGAGCGTCGAGGTGAGGCTCGATGAATTTATTTGGTAGCGGAAGCGGATATAATACAGTGACCAAATCCAGGGTCGTACGAGACTGACTGGGACTCCTCTAGGCGTCGGACTCGCTATCAAATTCTTCATCCATGAGATCGCCTTCGTCATCATCTGGCCAAATCAACAAGCCAGTGAGTACTTTGAAAGTACTCGCAAGACAGTTCGGACGTAAGATATAACAAATGCATGCACGAATGCGTCATGATTAATTCACCAATGTACAATCAAAAATTAGCATAACGATCAAAGTAAAAGGGAAACGGCGGTAGTCCGCCTGAAATCCCAACAAAACATAAATGAAGACCGATCGGGTGTCTGAAGCGACGCCTCGAAAGGTGAACAAATAAATATAAGGAAATGATGCCACAGTTGGGCATCTTAGCAACACCACTTAAAGGGCTTTAAAAGAAATGCCACAGTCAGACGTCGGGGCGACATCACAGAAAGGCCTTTAAAAGAAATACCACAGTCGGGCGTCTTAGCGACACCACATAAAGGGCTTTAAAAGAAATGCCACAGTCGGACATCGGGCGACATCACAGAAAGGGCTTTAAAAGAAATACCACAGTCGGGCGTCTTAGCGACACCACATAAAGGGCTTTAAAAGGAATGCCACAGTCGGACGTCAGGGCGACATCACAGAAAGGGCTTTAAAAGAGATACCACAGTCGGGCGTCTTAGCGACACCACATAAAGGGCTTTAAAAGAAATGCCACAGTCGGACGTCGGGGCGACATCACAGAACGGGCTTTTATTCACAAGGAAATAATGCTCATAATAAATATTCAATTCATGAGAATAAACGGGTTAGTCCATCCACAGGAATAATCATTTAACCGGACTTTGCCCTCATGCGGTTCACCGGAGTCTCTGTCATCAAAACTAACATTTGGTCAAGATAATTTAATATCGAACTTGGACATGGAATAGATGATTCGAAGGAATATATGACTCTGCAGAGTTTGTACAAAATTTTTCCCACAACCAACGGATTTCCGTAGTCACGAAGGACTAGTTCCGTTTACGGTATTTCGGAAGAAAACACAGCTAACCAGTACACACCCATCCTACCTCTCGATGCTAGGAATCACCTTAGACATCGTCCAAGAAAAACTTTTGAGACAGGGAGATCACAATCTCGAATAGCATGGGATCAAATTTATATACGCGCGCTCTAAGGGGTGCCCCCCTCTCGGTCCCAACCGGAAACACCCATGCCCCCTGACCGGATGACTGGCTTTAATCCAGGGCCATGGAACCATCATCACGGCCTCTCCTTTTTGGTGTGTACCAGGAAAGCGGTTTACAACTTACTAAGCCATATTCCTTGCGGAAAACATGTGGTAGTACAAGGAAGGAAGAATGGAAGGAACTGTAATGATACGAGTTGACATTGAAGTCACATAGTCTGGCATAAGCCTGGCATGCTACAACACTGCCATCTTACCCATCCTCATGCCAACACATGGCCATGCATACTCACATCCATCCACTCATGGATTTTCAAAACTCACTTGCCTCATCGTCTCAGGTAACAGGACATTCGTCGATATGTTCATCAACATGCCATAAACTACTTAATGCAAACATGCCAAAACAATCATCATATCAAAAGTTCAAACATGCTTGCCTGGTTCGGAGTAGTCGGAGCCTAGCTCGGTGAAGTTCGCGGCTCCGTCACCTCCTTCGGTATCTACGGTATAAAGAAAATATATGCGCTATCGTAAATACCAAGAGGTGCACAAAAAGTATTCCAAATCTTTTTCAAATAAATCTGATAAAAAACTAGACAAAATTTTAAAGAGGATAGAAAAAGGATCAATCAAAAATACTTTTCTGTTTAAAAGTTATAAAGGTTTTTGTCTAGGGACTCATCTGTAATGATACAGAACATTTCCAGGGGCTAGCTTATAAAAACAGAAAATGTTCCAGTCTTGAATACGCCAGCCCAGAGGGGAAAGCCTATTTTGCCCGAAGGCGTTTTCTGAAAATGATTCGTTTAAAAGGATCTGAGAGGCTGACGGGCGGGTCCCACTCGTCAGGTTTAAACTTTCAAACGGGGGACGAAGCTCGTTGGCGCCCGAGAGCCGCGGTGGTCGCCGGCGGCGATCCATGGCGAGGCAGGAAGATCGGAGGGTACCTCCGTGTTTAGGGCGCCATTCCGTGTCGGTTGGTGGTGGTGGTGGTCGCCGGCGAGCACCACGTCGACGGCGAGCCTTGCTCCGGCGGACGGCGGTTCGGGTGGTCGAGGGTCTCATCGGATGGAGCTGCGAAGGCCAAATTGAGGAGGGGGTTAGACTTCTGGTAGCTAGAGGGGGTAACTGACGGGGTTTGGGCACCGGCGACGGCCTCACCGGAGCGAATCAAGGTGGAGGCCGAGGCGGAACAGGGCAGCCGGAGTCGGGGGAGGAGACCTCCTCGAGGTCCTCCTGGTGGCTTGGCAGGGTCTTGGAGAGGTGCAGTGAAGGTGTGGGGGTCGTGAGCGAGCTCGGGGTCCTTTTTATAGGCGATCCGAGGCGGTGGCCGTGAACGGGGATCTCCGGTGAAGGTTACGGCGGCGCAGTGCTTTGGTCGGGGAGGTTTAGGGGTCGAGCGCCGTCGTGGGGGTTCACTGGGTCCGTTTGGGTGCTGAACTAGCCGGGATTTGGGTGTTTAGGGCGAGCTCGACGGAACGGGGGTGGCGCGGCCCGTCGGCGGCAGGGAGCACGCTCCGTGCTAGCCGGGCCACGGCGACGGTGCCACGGGCGTGCGTTGGCATGGCAGGGACACGCGGAGAGCCAGGGGGCATTGGGCGGCACCGGGTGGCGTGGGGAGCGGGCTCGGGCCCTCGCTGGCCGCCACGGAAGGTGCAGACACCGCAGAAGCTTCCAACACCGGCGAGGCTCGTCGCTACCGAGGCCAGGAATCGGCCAAGCGTGCGTGCGGGGTGCTGGTCAAGGGGAAGAGGCTGCGTGCAACGCGCCAGGGCGCACTGTGGCCGCGTGACCGAGTCTGACGAAGGAAAAACGACACTGACTTTCTGAACTTAACTGAAGATGAATAGAACAGTGCATGCAAGGTGTTCGACAGAATGATCTAGGCATCTAGGGATTTTTCCTTGAGCTGAAACTTGGTGGAGTGGATACTCATTGCTCCAGTAGGCTGCCTGAATTTTGGTGGAATTTTAGAAGAAGTGTAGATATGAATTTCACCAAATTTGGCAAATCTGGTCCAAACTTGCAGAGACTGAAATATGAAAAATTTGAAAATAGGAGGAGTGGATCAAGATGGTTCTGGGTTGTGGGTACAAAGGACCATCCAGGAGAGTTGGTTTGAGGTCAAAACTCAAATGCAAAAGGGTACTTGCTTTGAAAATCTCTCAGGCTCCAAATAATTTGCAGAAAAGATTTGAGGGGAAAGAAAATTAGAATAAAATCCAAAACTTGCTTGGATTAGTTGGGACAGAGAACTTAGGTTGATTACAAGGAGGAGGGGAGGTTTTGGAGGGGTTTTACCACATGGGCAAAATACAAAGTCATGGGTGGTTTCCAAGATATGAAGATCCCAAATTTTCATAGAGTTTCTTTTTTTTAAAAGAATATGAAATTAAATCCCAAAATAATTTGAGAGGGAACCAACAGAGAAGAAGTTTCAAAAGATCAAACACCATAGTTTGAAGAAAAATAAAATCCTTGCCAAAGCAAAGGAAGTTTTTAAAAGGAAGGTTTTCTGGAAAATTTTAAATAGCCTCTTTTCAAAAACCACAAAGTTTTTTTGCTGAAAACCAAATAAAATTTTTGGAGTGTCACAGGAATCTGTGCCAAAGCTTGCGGGCGGACTCTCCAGGCTGTTGGATTATGTGACTTAAATCATCCGCATCCGGAGGCCGGACATAAGTCCCTTGAAAATTGGCCCTAAAAGCGTCCTCGAGTTCCTCCCAACTCCCAATCGAATTTTAGGGGAGGCTTTTCAACCAGTGTCGAGCTGGTCCCTTCAACTCGAGGGGAAGGTATTTGATGGCGTGGAGGTCATCCCCACGAGCCATGTGTATATGCAGGATAAAATCCTCAATCCAGACCCCTGGGTCTGTCGTTCCGTCGTATGCCTCTATATTCACAGGTTTAAAACCCTGTGGAAATTCATGGTCCAGTACTTCTTCGGTGAAGAACAGGGGGTGAGCAGCCCCTCTGTATCTGGACGTGTTGTGGCATGCCGTCGGCTATTGTTGTGTCCGGTGTTTATTCTGAACTGGTATTCGATTGGTATAATCGTTTTAGTGGCCGTAGTTCCGCACCGGGTTGTGTCCTTTAGATACGTAGATGGATCTAGTCGCGCCGGCTTTCTCCTCCAGGTGCTCACGTAAATCGTGCGCGGCGTCGGTAGCTGCTCTATTGCGGTTACGTAGTGGTACGTCCGGCCTCCTTGTTGTGTTGTTCTTTGGTGGAACGGCCTCGTTGTCGAATTCTGGCAGTAGCTTGCGTTTTGGGTAGCTCTTTGTATGGCGATCATCGCCGTATCTTTCTTCAGTGTCTAGCACTTTATTCCACCTACGATTGAGCGTTTCCTGTGCGGCCTTTAGCTGTTGCTTCTGCTTCTTTAGACTTCTCGCTGTGGCCATAAGCCTTCAGTGGAGGTTATCTCGTTCCGCGCATGTTTCCGGGATGATGAATGCATCATCATCCGGACTTTGTTCTTGTCCTGGGGAAGTTTGATGAACTCGTCCCTCAGGATCATTGTGATCGGGCGTCCACTCCGAACTATGTTCGACATGACCTGGCTCGTCCTGCTCCATCGCTGGGTCTGTATGGTCGTTGTTGCCTTCAGAGTTGACTGGGTGTCGATCTTTCTGGCGCTCTTGTCGCTATTTTTACTGTTGCTGGACTTTGAGCGGCGTCTGCGCTATCGTTTTGGCTTTTTTCCGGAGGTTTTATCTTCCGGATTGTCGCCGCCATCCTCCTTGGGCGTATCCACCATGTATATGTCGTGTGACGAGGTAGTAGTCCAGCACCCCAGAGATTCTGAATCTTCTCCTGCATCATCGTCCATACCGTCGATGTCTTCGGAGTCGAAGTCAAGCACATCGGTTAAATCATCAATTGTGGCAATGAAGTGGGTGGTGGGTGGGCAACGAATTTCTTTGTCTCCTGCTTCCCACTCGAACCAGACATAGTTCGGCCAGGAGTCTCCTGTCAAAGAGAGAGATTTTAACGAGTTCAGCATGTCGCCAAAGGGCAAGTGCTAGAAGATATCCGCAACGGTAAACTCCATTACCGGGGCCTGACCTGGCTCGGCTGGCTCGGGAGCGCGCGGATTGGAACCAGCAACCGGATACGAGTCTGGGGGTCCGGAGTCAAAGGCTTCCGCAGAGGTGAGACCTGTGTTCGGCTCCACCGCCGATGAGTGTGCGGCCTGCGGGGTGGGGCCCATCCCTCCGTCCTTAGGCAACGCAGCCTGCTCCGGATTTAGGTCCGGGACTACTGCAGGGGTGATATCCCGAGCATTGTCCGACAGCAGGTCTAAGCCGTGCTCATCGTGACTGTTCGGTGCTCCTGGCACAGGCCCGACTCCGTCGAAGATCAAGTCTCCGCGAATATCCTCCGTGTAGTTCAGGTTTCCGAACCTGATCTGGTGGCTAGGGGCATAGTTGTCGATCTGCTCCAGACGGCCAAGCGAATTAGCTCGCAGCGTGAAGCCGCCAAACACAAAGATCTATCCAGGGAGAAAAGTTTCACCCTGGACCGTGTTGTTGACGATGATTGAAGGAGCCATCGAGACTTGCAGTGACGACACAGAGGAACTCTCAATGAAAGCACCAATGTCAGTGTCAAAACTGGCAGATCTTGGGTAGGGGGTCCCTATCTGTGCGTCTTAGGCTGATGGTAATAGGAAGCATGGGACACAATGTTTACCCAGGTTCGGGCCCTCTCGATGGAGGTAAAACCCTACTTCCTGCTTGATTAATATTGATGATATGAGTAGTACAAGAGTAGATCAACCACGAGATCGTAGAGGCTAAACCCTAGGAGCTAGCCTATGATGATTATGATTGTAATTCTGATCGGCCTTCTAAGGACCAACCTCTCCGGTTTATATAGACATCGGAGAGGGCTAGGGTTTACATGGAGTCGGTTACAAGGAAGGAAATATAATATCCGGATCGCCAAGCCTGTCTTCCACGCAAACGAGAGTCCCATCCGGACACGGGATGGAGTCTTGAGTCTTGTATCTTCATGCTCCAATAATCCTGACGAAGTATATAGTCCGGCTGTCCGGATACCCCCTAATCCAGGACTCCCTCAGTTGCCATTAAGGATAAAAAGATGGGGTCTATTCCTACATGAATAGATTTTGTCTACATCATGTCATCCTTCTTATTACATTACTCCATTTTTCCATGAACCTAATACACTAGATGCATGCTGGATAGTGGTCGATGTGTGGAGTAATAGTAGTAGATGTAGGCAAGAGTCAGTCAACTAATCTTGGACGTGATGCCTATATACATGATCATTACCTTGGATATCGTCATAATTATTTGCTCTTCTGTCAATTACCCAACAGTAATTTTTTTACCCACCGTATGCCATTTTCTCGAGAGAAGCCTCTAGTGAAATATACGGCCCCCGGGTCTATTTCCTATCATCTTAAATCCCAAAAGTACCTTGCTGCACTTTTTATTTCTTATTTTATTTTTTGTTTTTTCTAGATCTATTTATCAAAACTCATACAATTTAATCTATCTCTATCTCAATACTGAGGAGGGGTTGACAACCCCTCTTACACGTTGGGTTGCAAGTATTTGTTGTTTGTGTGTAGGTGTTGTTTATATAGTGTTGGTTGGTTCTCTGTAGCGACCAGACCTCAAACTGTCTGATCTCTGTGCATCAGTGTCATCCCTGGATCGGTAATGCTGACACGCACAGTAATTGAAGGATTTATAACAGAGTAGCGATAACACACTTATTACATCGAATGTCTCAAAAGAGAACTTATTACAAATAATATGGCTTAAGGCCATCTAATAACGATAACAGCGGAAGGCTTGGAAGATAAGCGAGCCCATCAACTCCAACGGCATCACTGAGTATAGAACCACGACCTAAAGACACCTTACTCGTCGTCTGAAAAGTCTGCAACATGAACGTTGTAGCCCAAAACGGGTCAGCACATGGAATATGCTGGCAATGTAACACATAGAGGATAATGAAAGAATAATGCTATACTACATGCATATATGGCTGGTGGAAAGCTCTATGGTTACAGTTTTGCATAAAGCCAATTTTTTCCTACTGCAAAGAAATAACATTTTATGTAACTATCATGGTGGTTGTTAAACATTGAGAAGGGTACTCCAACTCAATCCCATTTAAGCATCATCATTAAACCCAACAAGATTAATTAAATAACATGATCAGATTCACATGATAATCCAAGTACTAGATACTCAGAACGTCCATAACCGGGGACACGGCTAACCATGATTAGTTTATACACTCTGCAGAGGTTTGCACACTTTTCCCCGCAAGACTCGATCTCCTCCGCTTGATTTCTCGCACTACATGGTGTTTGAGAAACGGATGACGAAGACAAAGTCTTTCAGAAGCATTAACTCTCTACTCCGGGTAGACCGTACCAACCTACATCCCCTACATCTGCTAGTCTACCTCTTCAAGAGCTCACGCAACTTAATCAACTATGCTAGAGCCCATAGTAGCTTGCGGCTGCACACGGAAGTTTCTAGCATGAATAATCTCATGATCCCTTTGAGCCTGGGTGGCGGTCCATAGGAGAATCACACAGTACCCCGGGATTTCCAAAAATACAGGCAACACTGGGTTCCCCAAGTGCCTCAATTAATCCACCCAGATGTGAATTTAAGTTGCCACCTTAAGTAAACCATTAATTGAACAATCTCACATCTGTCATGGTAACACTCACCCTATCCACGTCTACTAGCATAGCATGGCAATATAAGCAAACGTAGAAATAACTCCCAAAGGTTTGATAATAAACAGGTAATAGGTTCTACCTCATCTACTTCCCAAAACCCACATATTAAATCAGATCCTAATCATGCAATTGTTTGAGGATTGATCTAATGCAATAAAACTGGGTAGTAAAGAGGTATGATCAAAGTGTTACTTGCCTTAGCGATGATCCGTGAAACCTAGAGATTCAAGGTAGCAAGCGGCGCACTCCGGGTACTCTATCGCAAACAAACAAGCATACAATAAGCACTCATCTAATGCACAGGTAAAACTCAAATAGGAGATCTAACCAGAAAGTTCAACTTAAGAACTCTGGTTTGCAAAAAGAATCAAATCTAACGAAGCAACGGAAGTCAAACGACGAAAGAAACAAGCTTTGTTTACTAATCTGGACCTAAGTCAAATTTTACAGTAGCAAAAACTTGTTTGAGTTGGTTAAATGGAAAAAAGGTTTCGAGATGAAACTCTAAGCGCTTGAATCGCCTAATTCCGATAAACGAGCGAAAAGTTATACTAAAACGAAAATCGGATCAGAAATCGCGATCAGAAATAATCGCGGAAAATCTGAGAAAAAGAAAAACGGACGAACAGGCTAACGAACGAACGTTCACTGTCTGCGAAAAAACACGAAAATCATTCGTTAAAACGAACGAACGAACGGGCGTTCTCTATATAACTAAACCGAAAAAAATAAAACCAAACTAAAAAAATAAACCGCTGATCTAAAAAGAAAACTGTACGGTTTTCCGAAGAAAACCGGCGGCGGCGGCGGCTACCTCCGGCAAGTACGGCGAGGGCGGCGACAGTGGCGGGCGGCTCCGACGAGGTGGTGGGTCGGCGGTGGGTGGCGGCGGCGGGCGGCGGTGTCGGCGGCGG
>NC_041387.1:430042593-430094493 GCF_002162155.2 Triticum dicoccoides | reverse complement strand
GGCGGTGTGAGGCGCGGCGTTGGCGGCGGTGGCGCGATTCGGCGGCGGCGACGCGATTCGGCGGCGGCGGCGGAGTGGGTCTCGAGGCAGGGCGGGGCGGGGCGGCGGCTAGGATTTTGGCACGGGGTGGGCCGTTGGCCTTTAAAGGTCCCGGGTGCAGTGTCCAGGTCGGACACGGCCCTGTAAGGCGGTTCCTCTTTTTTTAAAACATTACGCGCAGAAAAACAATTAAAATAAATACTAAACGGACTCCAAAAATCCTGAAATAAATTTTCCCCGACTTCTAAAATCAAGCCGGTTTGGATGAACATTTATTTAGGGCCTAAATGCAATTTTGAAAAATGCGCATTTTTCCTAAATTCAAATAAAATAGCAATAAACTCCAAAATAAAATCTTATTTGATTTTATTATTAAATCCTCAAGATTTCTTTATTTTGGGAAAGTCATTTTATACCCTCTCTCATATTTTCTTTATAGAAATAATTGAAGATAAAATAAATAAAATCAAATGATCCTATTTTCAAAATTTGAGAAAACTCAAATATGAAAATAACAAAATCCCCAACTCTCACCGTGGGTCCTTGAGTTGCGTAGAATTTCTAGGATCGAGCCAAAATGCAATAAATATGATATGTAGTAATGATCTATTGTGTAACATTCCAAATTGAAAATTTGGGATGTTACAAACCTACCCCCCTTAAGATGATTCTCGCCCTCGAGATTCGGGTTGGCTAGAAAATAGGTGAGGGTGGTCCTTCAGCAGATCTTCCTCTCGCTCCCAGGTGGCTTCATCCTCTGTGGGGTGGCTCCACCGAACTTTGCAAAACTTGATAACCTTACTGCGAGTGACTCGGCTGGCGTATTCAAGAATCTTGACTGGTTTCTCCTCATAGGACAAATCACTATCCAGCTGAATCGCTTCCAGTGGCACTGTATCTCTCATCGGTATATCGGCCATCTATGCGTGGCACTTCTTCAACTGGGAAACGTGGAACACGTCGGGAACTCTTGACAATCCCTCAGGCAATTCCAACTTGTAAGCGACTTCTCCCATACGCTCCAAAACTTGGTATGGTCCCACAAAACGTGGCGCTAATTTTCCCTTAACTCCAAAGCGCTTAACTCTTCGAAGTGGAGATACACGAAGATAGACTCTATCTCTGACTTTGTAAATAGTCTCCTTGCGTTTAGAATCTGCATAGCTTTTCTGCCTGGACTGGGCTACCTTGAGCCTATCGTGAATCAACTTCACTTTCTGTTCAGACTCCTTAATTAAATCCGGTCCAAACAACTGGCGGTCTCCAACTTCATCCCACGATAACGGGGTCCTACACCTCCTTCCGTATAAGGCTTCGAAAGGGGCCATCTTCAAACTGGATTGATAACTGTTGTTGTAGGAGAACTATGCATATGGCAAATTGTCGTCCCAACTAGATCCATAATCTAGCGCACAAGATCTCAGCATATCCTCCAAAATCTGATTGAATCTCTCGGTCTGTCTATTTGTCTGTGGATGAAAAGCTGTACTGAACTCGAGCCTGGTACCCAAAGTTTCGTGCAATTGATTTCAGAACTTTGAGGTAAACTGGGTTCCTCTATCCGATACAATACTCCTCGGAACTCCATGCAGACATGCGATCCTGGTTATATATATCTTAGCCAACTTGGCACTGGTGTAGGTGGTCTTCACTGGGATGAAATGAGCTACCTTCGTCAAACGATCAACTACAACCCAAATCGAGTCATAGCCTGAACGAGTCCTGGGTAATCCCGTGATAAAATCCATGCCTAGCTTATCCCACTTCCATTCGGGTATCGACAATGGTTGTAGCAATCCTGCTGGCTTCTGATGCTCTGCCTTCACTCTCTGACATACATCACATACTGCTACATATTCCGCAATATCCTTCTTCATTCCGGTCCACCATAAAGTGTCCTTCAAGTCCAAATACACCTTGGTATTTCCTGGGTGAATCGAATACGGCGAATCATGGGCCTCGCAATCTTCGAGAAATTTTCAATGAACCTCCGGTAGTATCCTGCGAGTCCTAGAAAACTCCAGATCTCTCCAACTGTTGTTGGGGCTTCCCAATTTGTTACGGTGACAACTTTGGTGGGGTCTACTGCTATCCCTTCTCTGGATATAACATGTCCGAGGAATCCAACTTCCTTCAACCAAAATTCACACTTGCCGAACTTGGCATATAACTGATGTTCTCTGAGCTTCTCAAGTACCAACCGCAAATGCTCCTTATGCTCCTCTTCATTCTTCGAGTAGACTAATATATCATCAATGAACACCATGACGAACTTATCCAGAAACTCCATAAACACTTTGTTCATCATGTTCATGAAATAGGCAGGTGCGTTAGTCAGACCAAATGACATAATGATATACTCATACAACCCGTACCTAGTGGTAAAAGCCATCTTAGGTATATCCTGCTCTCGAATCTTCAACTGGTGGTATCTGGATCGCAGATCGATCTTGGAAAATACCTTAGCTCCTTGCAATCGGTCAAACATGTCATTGATCATCGGTAGTGGGTACTTATTTTTTATTGTCACCTCATTCAATCCTCGATAATCAACAACCATCCTCAATGATCCATCCTTCTTCTCCACTAGAGGCACTGGCGATCCCCAAGGTGAAGAACTTGGGCGAATATAGCCTTTATCCAGTAACTCCTTGATCTGCTTCTTAATTTCTTCCAAATCTTTTATGGGCATCCTGTACGGTCTCTTAGATATCGGCCCTGTGCCTGGCAAAAGCTCAATCAAAAACTCAATGTCTCTATTCGGTGGGATGCCTGGCAATTCTTCTGGAAATACATCAGGAAAATCCTTCACCACTGGTACTTCCTCCTGTACAACTCCTAATAAGGAATTTACTTGAGTCCTCTTCGGCACATGCCGGGATACATACTTGATCCTTCTTCCTTCTAGCGTGGTAAGCAAAATCGACTTACTGGCGCATTCAATGTTCCCTCCATACTTCGATAACCAATCCATGCCTAATATCGCATCCAGTCCTTGCGATTCCAGTACTATTAGGTCTGAGGGAAACACGTAGTTACCAATCCTTAATGGTAACTGATCACACCATAGACTAGCCATATACTCTGCTCCTGGCGAGGTTACTAACATGGGTGACCTAAGGGCTTGGGTTGGCAGGTTATACTTATCCACAAATCCCCTTGATATGTATGAATGCGATGCACCAGTATCAAAAAGAACGATTGCAGTAAATGACTTAACCAAAAACTTACCTATTACTGCATCTAGCTGGGCTTGAACCTCCTCCATGCTAACGTGGTTCACCTTTCCTTTGTTGAAAGGATTGGGCTTCTTCCCAGAACTTCCATTGCCATTTCCATTCTTCACTTCAGGACATTCAGTGGCATAATGTCCGGCCTTCTGGCATTTGTAACAGGTGATGTGGCTCAGATCCCTCTTGGCTGGTGTTGATGGGTTGGTACGGTTCTGTCCGTTGCTTCCTCCATTCCCATTACCATTCTTGGGGCCACTATGGTTGTGCAAACTACCTCCTCCATGGGTATGCTGAAAATGTCCTCCTGAGTTCGGGGTAAAACGAGGCTTCTGCTGAGCTCTAGAATTGTACTTCCCTTGTCCATACTTCCTCTTGCGGCTGTCAATCTGCTGCTGCTTCCCTTCAATCATAAGAGCTCTATCTACCAACTCCTGGTAGTTGTTGAAGGTTTCTACCATCAACTGCATGCTCAGCTCATCATTCAGTCCTTCCAGAAACTTCTCCTGCTTAGCTGCATCCATAGGGACGTCATCTGGGGCATAACTTGCTAGCTTACTAAAATCATCCACATGCTGGCCAACCGTACGTCCTCCCTAGCGTAAGTTGCGAAACTTACGCTTCTTCATGGCCATTGCTCCTGCTGAAACATGAGTAGTACGGAAAGCCTGCTGAAACTGATCCCATGTGACATTGTCGATACGATAAGTGGCTGTGAAATTCTCCCACCATGATGCTGCCGGTCCATCAAGCTGATGTGTGGCAAAGCGCACCTTCTCCGCATCTGTGCATCCTGCAGTGGTCAACTCCCTTCCCATCTTGTGGAGCCAATCATCTACAACTATCGGCTTGGTGCTACTGGAGAACACCGGCGGATTCAACCTTAAGAAACGGGCTAAGTGGTCAACAGGTGGTGGTGCTGGTGGATTGTTGTTGTTGTTGTTGTTCCCCTGATTCTGATTCTGGACTAGTATCTGCATCAATGCATTCTGCTGCTGGATCAACTGGGTGAGCTCCGGTGGGAAAGAGAATCCATTGTCACGTCTCGGAGGCATCTGGGGTTTAGAAAAGATGAGAAAATAGAATAGAATGAGGTCTAGAGAGAAAACACTAGCCATATGCACATGAGACAAAAGCAAACAATATCACTTCAATCAATTCAAACAAGGGCATACAACGGTCTAACTATCGTTACAAAAGTGCTCGGACTATACTATATACATGGGGGAATACTACTACTGTTATGGTGGTCGACTAGAAAAACTGCTCCGATGAAGACTCCATCATATCTGCTCTAGCTTCATCAACATAGTCATCATCACTATCATCTGGGTCCGAGTCGGTGTCGTCGATGATGATGTAATTCTCCGGGCAAGTGCAATCATCGTCTTCTCCTCCCGTCGCGGGAAATCTCATGAATACTTTTAGCTTCTTCTTCAGATCATCATTCTTCTCTACGAGTGTCGTCATTTCCTCCTCATATCCAGCACGCGTAGACTTGAGTTCTTCCTCCAGCTCCGTGATCTTGGTCAATGACTTCTTCAGATCCATCATGCCTGCGCACATCTGGTTCTCCTGGCGTCGTATGTGCTGGTTTAACTCCTGGATGAAAGCTGCAATTGATCTATTCTTCCTGGTGCTGATCATCTCCCATTGCTCATCTCGGCGCCCACAAATCTGGTAGATAGTATCCTTGAGATCCTTGTGGTAAACTTCTCCATGTGTCCCATGGTGATGTGAGCTGCCATGCTCTTTCCTAGACTCCAGGTTGGTGCATCAAAGGAAAACTCTATGGGCTCAGTGACTGGCATGAACGTTCTTCTTGGAACTTGAACTTGAATCATCCAGCGCTCTTCTTCAGGTAAGGTGGCGATGTAGGTCCCGGTGAAGCTTGGTACTCCGATGTTCAGGTATCTAGTGACTTCCTCAAGTGGCGTCCAAAGGGTGTATCTTCATCCGGTTGCGTGAACTTGTTCCTTGCATCCGCCATCCTAAAAGAATAGAAAAGATGAGGAGTCAGAAGTGAGAAGAAAGAGTAGTGTTCTAGGGCTTTAGCTTAGTGCTCGTGTCCTACAGTCAGCGTGTGCTCTGATACCATCTTGTAGAGACCAGACCTCAAACAGTCTGATCTTTGTGCATCAGTGTCATCCCTGGATCGGTAATGCTGACACGCAGAGTACTTGAAGGATTTATAACAGAGTAGCAATCAAACACTTATTACATCGAATGTATCAAAAGAGAACTTATTACAAATAATATGGCTTAAGGCCATGTAATAACGATAACAGCGGAAGGCTTGGAAGATGAGCGAGTCCATCAACTCCAACGGCATCACTGAGTATAGAACCACGACCTAAAGGCACCTTACTCGTCGTCTGAAAAGTCTGCAACATGAACGTTGTAGCCCGAAACGGGTCAGCACATGGAATATGCTGGCAATGTAACACATAGAGGATAATGAAAGAATAGTGCCATACTACATGCATATATGGCTGGTGGAAAGCTCTATGGTTATAGTTTTGCATAAAGGCATTTTTTCTCTACTGCAAAGAAATAACATTTTATTTAACTATCATGGTGGTTGTTAAACATTAGAAGGGTACTCCAACTCAATCCCATTTAAGCATCATCATTAAACCCAACAAGATTAATTAAATAACATGATGAGATTCACATGATAATCCAAGTACTAGATACTCAAAATGTCCATAACTGGGGACATGGCTAACCATGATTAGTTTATACACTCTGTAGAGGTTTGCGCACTTTTCCCCGCAAGACTCGATCTCCTCCGCTTGATTTCTCGCACTACATGGTGTTTGAGAAACGGATGACCGAGACATAGTCTTTCAGAAGCATTAACTCTCTACTCTGGGTAGACCGTACCAACCTGCATCCCCTACATCTGCTCGTCTACCTCTTCAAGAGCTCACGCAACTTAATCAACTATGCTAGAGCCCATAGTAGCTTGCGGCTGCACATGGAAGTTTCTAGCATGAATAATCTGATGATCCCTTTGAGCATGGGTGGCGGTCCATAGGAGAATCACACGGTACCCCGGGATTTCCAAAAATACAGGCAACACTGGGTTCCCCAGGTACCTCAATTAATCCACCCAGATGTGAATTTAAGTTGCCACCTTAAGTAAACCATTAATTGAACAATCTCACATTTGTCATGGAAACACTCACCCTATCCACGTTTACTAGCATAGCATGGCAATATAAGCAAACGAAGAAATAACTCCCAAAGGTTTGATAATAAACAGGTAATAGGTTCTACCTAATCTACTTCCCAAAACCCACATATTAAATCAGATCCTAATCATGCAATTGTTTGAGGATTGATCGAATGCAATAAAACTGGGTAGTAAAGAGGTATGATCAAAGTGTTACTTGCCTTGCTGATGATCCGTGAAACCTAAAGATTCGAAGTAGCAAGCGGCGCACTCCGGGTACTCTATCGCAAACAAACAAGCATACAATAAGCACTCATCTAATACACAGGTAAAACTCAAATAAGAGATCTAACCAGAACAATCAACTCAAGAACTCCGGTTTGCAAAAAGAATCAAATCTAACGAAGCAACGGAAGTCAAACGGCGAAAGAAACAAGCTTCGTTTACTAATCTGGACCTAAGTCAAATTTTTCTGTAGCAAAAACTTGTTTGAGTTGGTTAAACGGAAAAAGGGTTTCGAGACGAAACTCTAGGCGTTTGAATCGCCTGATTCTGATAAACGAGCGAAAAATTATACTAAAACAAAAATCGGATCAGAAATCGCAATGAGAAATAATCGCGGAAAATCCGAGAAAAAGAAAAATGGACGAATAGGCTAACGAATGAACGTTCGCTGTCTGCAAAAAAACGAAAATCATTCATTAAAATGAACGAACGAATGGGCGTTCGCTAAATAACTAAACCGAAAAAAATAAAACCGAACTAAAAAAATAAACCATGGATCTGAAAAGAAAACCGTACGGTTTTCCGAAGAAAACCGGCGGCGGCGGCTACCTCCGGCAAGTCCGGCGAGGGTGGCGGCGGCGGCGGGCGGCTCCGGCGAGGCGGCGGGTCGGCGGCGGGGCAGCGGGTGGCGGCAGCGGGCGGCGGCGGCGGCGGCGGGCGGCGGGACGGGGAGGTGCAGCGACCGCGAGGCGCGGGTCTCGAGGCGAGGCGGGGCGGCGGCTAGGGTTTCGGCCCGGGGCGGACCGTTGGCCTTTAAAGGCCGCCCGGGCGCAGTTTACAGGTCGGACACGGCCCGGTAAGGCGGTTCCTCTTTTTTTTTAAACATTGCGCGTAGAAAAACAATTAAAAGAAATACTAAACGGACTCCAAAAATCCCGAAATAAATTTTCCCCGACTTCTAAAATCAAGTCGGTTTAGATGAACATTTGTTTGGGGCCTAAATACAGTTTTGAAAAACGTGCATTTTTCCTAAATTCAAATAAAATAGCAATAAACTCCAAAATAAAATCTTATTTGATTTTATTATCAAATCCTCAAGATTTCTTTATTTTGGGAAAGACATTTTATTCCCTCTCTCATATTTTCTTTATAGAAATAATTGAAGATAAAATAAATAAAATCAAATGATCCTATTTTCAAAATTTGAGAAAACTCAAATATGAAAATAATGAAATCCCCAACTCTCTCCGTGGGTCCTTGAGTTGCGTAGAATTTCTTGGATCGAGCCAAAATGCAGTAAATATGATATGCAATAATGATCTATTGTATAACATTCCAAATTGAAAATTTGGGATGTTACATTCTCCTACTGGATTGATAACCATGGTTTCACAACTGAGGGAAATACTTACCGTTGCTATGCTGCATCATCCTCTCCTCTTCGGGGAAATACCAATGCAGATACAAGCAACCAGGAAGAATTTCTGGCGCTGTTGCCGAGGAGACATCATCAACATATATCAAGTACTCAATCACAAATCTCAACTTCTTGCAATTACTTTATTTGCCATTTTCCTCTCATTTTCATCTCCCCCACTTCTAAAACGTTTTTGCAAAAATACAAAAATATTTTTCGTTTGCCTATCATCATGAGTGATTTTGGTATGGCAGAAATAGATGATGGCAGAACTCCTAAAATTGGACGTTCTGGTAATCTGGATGCTAAAACTTTTGTTTTGGGACAAGGTAATGTTATAGGAAAAGGTTCCATCCAAGAATTCTTTAATTTTGTTGGAACTTTGACTTGTGATGATGCTCCTATACTTAAAAGAACTAAAACTTATGCGGAAGCTATTTCAGCACTAGTTCTGAAACTTGAGAATAGATTTATTCGTAGTCATCCTACCTTGCAAAGATTGTTTTAAGAGCTACCTTCTATAAATTATCCTAGAGCTAAAAATATAGCCACTCTTGTCCTTATGAATGAATTTGATCATATAGTGCGGGAAGCTAGGGATATCTTTGATTTTTATGGTATGAACCATGAAAACCGGTGATAGATGAGATCCTTTACAATAGTGATTATGTTTTGAGACATTTGCTTGGCAATGATCACATCTTTGATGAGAACCTTAAAAAGGAAGTTTCCATTTTGGATATGATCAAAAAAGTTTTCACTGATGTTAATCAACAATATTCTTAGTTCTTAGCCGGAAATCAAATGGGATTTGCAAATGGGCAACTTGATAATGCTAAAATTGTTGGGTTCTACGGTAGGGTGCGTTGACTGCAAATTAAAATTTCCTACGCGCAGAACAACCAAGAACATGGTACAGGAGATGGATCACAGATCATTACAACTAGACATGCAGTGCCATGTAGCAGAAGAAGAGATGGGGCAGTGCGTCCGCGTGGATCGTCTCCTCCTCGTCCGATCTCCCTCAAATAGCCGGTCGTCCAATCCCACGTAAAAGCTTGCCGGAGCGGCACAAGTGCACCGCCTCTAATGGTATCCGCGCGTGCAGGAGGAACACCATGCGGCGGATTGCTAGGTCCAATCACACAGTCGGTAGCGAGTGGAGGTGGCTATTCGCAACACATGCAAACCCTAGTCGCAGCACCGAAGCGATCAACCGCATGAGTGTGCCGCACCTCCACTTTATATAGGCGTCCATCGCAGGCTCAACACTTGGGCCCCGCACGGACCCTAAAGCCCAAAGTCTACTCGGTCGCGTTCCAAGTCCAGTTTGGATCACATCGGACCAGTGTCCTACGAACTGACCACGTAGGTTCCTTCCCTTAAGCGTGCGACCCCTTAGGTTCAAGTCGCTTGGTCACAGTTCGGATCACCTCCGACCTGCATGGTTGGTAGCGGCCTCTAGCAAGGCGTGCCGACCACCAAGCAGACTATGAAGCTGGTTAGGCGAACATGTACAACGTGTCACACTTCCGTTCCCTTTGCCTCACGATATATGTTGTCGGGCTCAAGGCGAGATTGTCATCCTTGTGCTAGCCCGACTTCTTTCTAGTTCCAGTGATACTGACCACTATCCGGATTATCTCATAGTCCTTGTCGCATGGCCATGCTTATCCTGGTCGGATCACACGAGGGGCCCAGAGTATATCTCTCCAGATCGGAGGGGAAAATCCCATCTTGCTCGACCATGTCTCGCAGCATGGGACTACACAAACCCGAAACCTACCTTTGTAACTACCCAGTTACGGAGTAGCATTTGATCCGCCCAAAGCAGGTCTGTCACCATCCCCAGTACATGCGCCATCTCAGGTCTTAGGACATAGAACGTATGTTGTTCTAGAGACTCACAGATGACATTTCGCTGTTTCTCATAGTTGGGTCTGTCCGACTCGGACCTTATCTCGACTCGGATCCGGGTATGTTGAATTCGACCAGATCCTTCCGAGTCCATATTATCCGTTTAGCATCCAATGCTTCATGGAAAGTGAGACCAAGCCATCGACCGTGTCACATGCTAGTCTAGTCGGCTGCATGTCCACACAACCCTTTCGACTAAGGACCTTTTAGGACAGTCATCATACAATGCATAGTCCCAAAAACAAGTCACATACTTGCTGATACACATCATTGATAATGTCCAAGGACTATCTTTATTCATAAACACATAGGAGATATCATCATACATGATTGCCTCTAGGGCATAGCTCCAACAGTCTCCCACTTGCACTAGAGTCAATCAAATAGACATCGAATGCCCATAGCTTTAACGTGCCCCTCATGCTTGGGTTGTGGAAGCGGCTTAGTTAATGGATCTGCAACATTTGCGTGTGTGTGAATCTTGCATAACTCTACATCACCATTCTTTAGCACCTTTTGTATCAGGTGATATTTCCGATCTATTTTTTGACCTTGTGGTGATTCCTCGGCTCCTTGGCTTGTGCGATGGCACCAGAATTATCACAATAAAGGTCCAACGGTTTCACCGAGGCTGGGAAAATACCAAGATCATCCAGAAAATGCCGGATCCAAACACATTCCTTTGTAGCTTCACAAGCCGCAATGTATTCGGCTTCTGTGGTAGAATCGGCCACCGTATCCTGCTTGGAACTCATCCAGTGCACTGCCCCTCCATTCAGGACGTACACGAATCCGGACTGTGATCGACAATCATCTTTGTCGGTTTGGAAACTAGCATCAGCGTAACCACCTACGACGAGCTCTTCCTCACCTCCATAAACTAGGAACATCTCTTTAGTCCTTTTCAGGTACATTAAAATAGTCCTTACCGCTGCCCAGTGACTCTTGCCTAGGTTGGCATGTGCTACCTCTTGAGCACTGCGTTGGATTTCCCCGAAGAGGAGAGGATGAAGCAGCAAAGTAGTGGAAGTATTTACCTTAGTTTTTGAGAACCAAGGTATCAATCCAGTAGGAGACCATGCACAAGTCCCTCGCACCTACACAAAACGATAGCTACTCGCAACCAACGCGATTAGGGGTTGTCAATCCCTTCACGGTCACTTACGAGGGTGAGATCTGATAGAGATGATAAATAATATTTTTGGTATTTTTGATAGATAGATGCAAGTGAAAAGTAAAAAGCAAAGCAAGTAAATAAAGCGATATTGATTGATATGATGAGAATAGACCCGGGGGCCATAGATTTGACTAGTGGCTTCTCTCAAGAGTATAAATATTCTACGGTGGGTGAACAAATTACTATTGAGCAATTGATAGAATTGAGCATAGTTATGAGCATATCTAGGCAATGATCATGTATATAGGCATCACGTCCAAGACAAGTAGATCGAAACGATTCTGCATCTACTACTATTACTCCACTCATCGACCGCTATCCAGCATGCATCTAGAGTGTTAAGTTAAAAACAGAGTAACGCCTTAAGCAAGATGACATGATGTAGAGGGATAAATTCATGCAATATGATAAAAAAACCATCTTGTTATCCTCGATGGCAACAATACAATACACGCCTTGCAACCCTTTCTGTCACTGGGTAAGGACACCGCGAGATTGAACCCAAAGCTAATCACTTCTCCCATTGCAAGAACTACCAATCTACTTGGCCAAACCAAAAAGACTAATTCGAAGAGACTTGCAAAGATAACTCAATCATACATAAAAGAATTCAGAGAAAAATCAAATATTTTCCATAGATAATACTGGATCATAAACCCACAATTCATCGGTCTCAACAAACACACCGCAAAAAGAAGATTACATCGAATAGATCTCCACGAGAGAGGGGGAGAACATTGTATTGAGATCCAAAAAGAGAGAAGAAGCCATCTAGCTACTAGCTATGGACCCGAAGGTCTGAAGTAAACTACTCACACTTCATCGGAGGGGCTATGGTGTTGATGTAGAAGCCCTCCGTGGTGGATGCCCCCTCCGGCGGAGCTCCGGAACAGGCCCCAAGATGGGATCTCGTGGATACAGAAGGTTGCGGCGGTGGAATTAGGTTTTTGGCTCCTGTTCTGATCGTTTGGGGATACGTAGGTATATATAGGAGGAAGGAGTACGTCGGTGGAGCAATAGGGGGCCCATGAGGTAGGGGAGCACGCCCAAGGGGGCGCGCCCTCCACCCTCGTGACAACCTCTGGCACTTCTTGGAGTAGGGTCCAAGTCTCCTGGATCACGTTCGGTGAGAAAATCACATTCCCGAAGGTTTCATTCCGTTTGGACTCCGTTTGATATTCCGTTTCTTCGAAACACTGAAATAGGTAAAAAAACAGCAATTCTGGGCTGGGCCTCCGGTTAATAGGTTAGTCCCAAAAATAATATAAAAGTGGAAAATAGAGCGCAATATAGTCCAAAACAGTAGATAAAGTAGCATGGAGCAATCAAAAATTATAGATACGTTGGAGACGTATCAGGCATCCCCAAGCTTAATTCCTGCTTGTCCTCGAGTAGGTAAATGATAAAAAAGAATTTTTGATGCGGAGTGATACTTTGGCATAATTTCAATATAAATCTTCTTAATTGTGGTATGAATATTCAGATCCGAAAGATTCAAGACAAAAGTTCATATTGACACAAAAATAATAATACTTCAGGCATACTAATCAAAGCAATCATGTCTTCTCAAAATAACATGGCAAAAAAGTTCATCCCTACAAAATCATATAGTTAGGCTATGCTTCATTTTCGTCACACAAAGATGTTCCCAACTTCTATACCCCTATGACAAGCCAAGCAATTGTTTCATACTTAAGTAATCTCAAACTTTTTCAACCTTCACGCAATACATGAGCGTGAGCCATTGATATAACACTATGGGTGGAATAGAATATGATGATGGGGATTGTGTGGAGAAGACAAAAAAGGAGAAAGTCTCACGTTGATGAGGATAATCAACGGGCTATGGAGATGCCCATCAACTGATGTCAACATGAGGAGTAGGGATTGCCATGCAACGGATGCACTAGAGCTATGAATGCTCAACAAAAGAAAACTAGTGGGTGTGCATCCAACTTGCTTGCTCACGAAGACCTAGGGCATTTGAGGAAGCCCATCGTAGGAATATACAAGCCAAGTTCTATAATGAAAAATTCCCACTAGTGTAAAAAGACAACTTATGAGACTCACTACATGAGGAACAAGGTGCTACTTTGAAGCACAATATATGAGACTCACTACATGAGGAACAAGGTGCTACTTTGAAGCACAAGTGTGGAAAAAGAGATAGTAGCATTGCCCTTTTTTATTTATTTTCTTTTTTTGGGCCTTCCCTTTTTTTTGGCCTTTTTTTTGTTTGGGCAATGCTCTAATAATGATGATCATCACACTTCTATTGATTACAACATAAGGATTACAACTCGAAACTTAGAACAATATATGACTCTATATGAATGCCTCCGGCGGTGTACCGGGATGGTGCAATGAATCAAGAGTGACATGTATGAAAAATAATGCATGGTGGCTTTGCCACAAATACGATGTCAACTACATGATCATGCAATGGCAATATGACAAAAGTAATGTATGTCATGATGATGATGATGGAAGTTGCATGGCAATATATCTCAGAATGGCTATGGAAATGCCATAATAGGTAGGTATGGTGGCTGTTTTGAGGAAGATATAAGGAGGTTTATGTGTGATAGAGCATATCGTATCACAGGGTTTGGATGCACCAGTGAAGTTTGCACCAACTCTCAAGGTGAAAAAGGGCAATGCACAGTACCGAAGAAGCTAGCAAAGGCGGAAAGGTGAGAGTGCGTATAATCCATGGACTCAACATTAGTCAAAAGAACTCATATACTTATTGCAAAAATATAGAAGCCATCAAAAATTCAAGTACTACGCGCATGCTCCTAGGGGGATAGATTGGTAGGAAAAGACCATCGCTCGCCCCCGACCACCACTCATAAGGATGCACAAGCCAGGTACACTTCATGTTTCAAATTTGTTACACAACTTTAACCATACGTGCATGCTACGGGACTTGCAAACTTCAACACAAGCATTTCTCAAATTCACAATTACTCAACTAGCACGAATTTTATATTATCACCTCCATATCTCAAAACAATATCAAGCATCAAACTTATCTTAGTATTCAATTCACTCAAAAGAAAGTTTCACATATCTTGAATACCAAGTATATTAACATTAAGCAAATTACCATGCTATTAACGACTCTCAAAATAATCTAAGTGAAGCATGAGAGATCAATAGTTTCTTTAAAACAAATCCACCACCGTTCTCTAAAAGATCTAAGTGAAGCACTAGAGCAAAAAATTATCACGCTCAAAAGATATAAGTGAAGTACTATGAGCAAAACTATCAAGCTCAAAAGATATAAGTGAAGCACATAGAGTATTCTAAAAAATTCCAATTCACGTATGGCTCTCTCAAAAGTTTTGTACAGCAAGGATGATTGTGGTAAACTAACAAGCAAAGATGCAAATAATACAAGACGCTCCAAGCAAAACACATATCATGTGGTGAATAAAAATATAGCTCCAAGTAAATTACCGATGGAAGTGGACGAAAGAGGGGATACCTTCCGGGGCATCCCCAAGCTTTGACTTTTTAGTGTCCTTGGATTATCTTGGGTGTGCCATGGGCATCCCCAAGCTTAGGCTCTTGCCACTCCTTGTTCCATAATCCATCAAAAGAATTCACCCAAAACATGAAAACTTGACAACACAAAACTCAACAGAAATCTCGTGAGCTCCGTAAGAGAAATAAAACAAAAGACTACTTCAAGGTACTGTAATGAACTCATTCTTTATTTATATTGGTGTTAAACCTACTGTATTCCAACTTCTATATGGTTTATAAACTATTTTACTAGCCATAGATTCATCAAAATAAGCAAACAACACACGTAAAACAGAATATGTCAAAAATAGAACAGTCTGTAGCAATCTGTAACTAACGCAAACTTCTGGAACTCTAAAACTTCTACCAAAATAGGAAGTCCTGTAAAATTTGTTTATTGAACATCAGCAAAAAGAATAAACGCAAAAGCGTGTTTCTGTGATTTAACAAAATTATATTTGTGCGTGCAAAGTTTCAGTTTTTCAGCAGAATCAAATCAACTATCATCGTAGGTTATCCTATAGGTTCTACTTGGCACAAACACTAATTAAAAGATAAAACCACATCCAAACAGAGGCTAGATGGATTATTTATTCCTAAACAGAAGCAAAACGAAAAAAAACACAAAATAAAATTGGGTTGCATCCCAACAAGCGCTATCGTTTAACGCCCCTAGCTAGGCATAAAAGCAAGGATAGATCTAGGTATTGCCATCTTTGGAAGGCAATCCATAAGTGGCTATCATGATAGATTCATATGGTAATTTTAATTTCTTTCTAGGGAAGTGTTCCATGACCTTCTTTAAGGGAAATTGGAATCGAATATTCCCTTTCTTCATATCAATAATTGCACCAATCGTTCTAAGGAAAGGTCTACCAAGAATAATAGGACATGAAGGATTGCAATCTATATCAAGAACGATAAAATCTACAGGCACATAATTCCTATTTGGAACAATAACAACATCATTAATTCTTACCATAGGTTTTTTAATAGTGGAATCTGCAAGATGCAAGTTTAGAGAGCAATCATCGAAATCACGGAAATCTAGCAAATCACACAAAGCTTTGGGAATAGTAGAGACACTAGCACCCAAATCACACAAAGCATGAAACTCATAATCTTTAATTTTAATTTTAATAGTAGGTTCCCACTCATCATAGAGTTTTCTAGGGATAGAAACTTTCAACTCAAGTTTTTCTTCATAAGATTGCATCAAGGCATCAACAATGTGTTCGGTAAAGGCCTTATTTTGAGTATAAGCATGAGGAGAACCTAGCACGGATTGCAACAAGGAAATACAACCAATCAAAGAGCAATCTTCATAATTAAATTCCTTGAGATCCAAAATAGTTGGTTTAGCAACATCTAGGTTTTTATTTCTTTCAATCCCACTTTCATCAATTTCATCATCAAGATCTAGAAACTCTGAATTCTTAAAACGCCTAGGTAAAGGAAGATCATCTTCAGTTTCATCAAGATTCATATTGCAAAACAAAGATTTAATGGGGGACACATCAATAACTTTTAGATCTTCATCTTGATTTTCATAGTAATTGGAAGAACACACTTTAATAAAGGCATCTTTGGAAGCACGCATCCTAGCGGTTCTTTCCTTGCACTCATCAATGGAAATTCTCATGGATTTGAGAGACTCATTGATATCATAATTAGGAGGAATAGATCTAAGCTTTAAAGAATCAAATCAAGAGAAATTCTATCAACGTTCCTAGCCAAATCATCAACTTTAAGCAATTTCTCTTCAAGCAAAGCATTAAAATTCTTTTGTTAATTCATAAACTCTTTAACACTACTATCAAATTCAGAGGGCATCTTATTAAAATTTCCATAAGAGTTGTTGTAGGAATTTCCATAATTATTAGAAGGATTACTAGGATAAGGCCTAGGATTAAAATTCCCTCTATACGCGTCGTTTCCAAAACTATTCCTACCAACAAAATTCACATCCATAGATTCATTATTATTCTCAAGCAAGGTAGACAAAGGCATATCATTGGGATCAAGAGGAGTATTTTTAGGAGCAAACATCTTCATAAGTTCATCCATCTTTTCACTCAAAACATTGATTTCTTCTATAGCATGCACTTTTTACTAGAAGATCTTTTGGTGTGCCATTGAGAATAATTAGCCATAATATTATCAAGCAATTTTGTAGCATCTCCTAACGTAATTTCCATAAACGTGCCTCCCGCAGCTGAATCTAAAAGATTTCTAGAAGCAAAATTCAATCCGGCATAAAATTTTTGTATGATCATCCATAAATTCAAACCATGAGTAGAGCAATTGCGAAGCATTAATTTCATTCTTTCCCAAGATTGGGCAACATGCTCATGATCAAGTTGTTTAAAATTCATGATATCGTTCCTAAGAGTGATGATCTTAGCGGGAGGAAAATACTTAGAGATAAAAGCATCTTTGCACTTATTCCAAGAATCAATACTATTTTTAGGCAAAGACGAAAACCAAACTTTAGCACGATCTCTAAATGAAAATGAAAATAACTTCAATTTGACAATATTGTTATCCGTATCTTTCTTCTTTTGCATATCACACAAATCAACAAAATTATTTAGATAAGTAGCGGCATCTTCACTAGGAAGGCTGGCGAATTGATCTTTCATAACAAGATTCAACAAAGTGGTATTGATTTCACAAGACTCATCATTATTAAGAGGAGCAATCAGAGTACTAAGGATATCATTATTATTGGTATTCGAGAAATCACACAATTTGGTATTATCTTGCGCCATGGCAACAAGTAATCCACCACACAAGCAAATAGAAAGGCAACGGGAAAAAGGCAAACGGGAAAGAGAGGAGGAGATTGGGAAAGAGAGGGCGAATAAAACGGCAAGGGTGAAGTGGGGGAGAGCAAAACGAGAGGCAAATGGCAAATAATGTAATGCGAGAGATAGGGATTGCGATGGGTAGTAGGTATAGTTGACTTGCTTGCGTGAGCCTCCCCGGCAATGGCGCCAGAAATTCTTCTTGCTACCTCTTGAGCACTGCGTTGGATTTCCCCGAAGAGGAGAGGATGATGCAGCAAAATAGCGTAAGTATTTCCCTCAGTTTTTGAGAACCAAGGTATCAATCCAGTAGGAGACCACGCACAAGTCCCTCGTACCTACACAAAACGATAGCTACTTGCAACCAACGCGATTAGGGGTTGCCAATCCCTTCACAGTCACTTACGAGGGTGAGATCTGATAGAGATGATAAATAATATTTTTGGTATTTTTGATAGATAGATGCAAGTGAAAAGTAAAAAAGCAAAGTAAAAGCAAATCAAGTAAATAAAGCGATAGAGATTAATATGATGAGAATAGACCCGGGGCCATAGATTTCACTAGTGGCTTCTCTCAAGAGCATAAATATTCTACGGTGGATGAAAAAATTACTGTTGAGCATTTGACAGAATTGAGCATAGTTATGAGCATATCTAGGCAATGATCATGTATATAGGCATCACGTCCAAGACAAGTAGATCGAAACGATTCTTCATCTACTACTATTACTCCACTGATCGACCGCTATCCAGCATTCATCTAGAGTATTAAGTTAAAAATAGAGTAACCCTTTAAGCAAGATTACATGATGTAGAGGGATAAATTCATGCAATATGATAAAAACCCCATCTTGTTATCCTAGATGGAGACAATACAATACGTGCCTTGCAACCCTTTCTGTCACTGGGTAAGGACACCGCAAGATTGAATCCAAAGCTAAGCACTTCTCCCATTGCAAGAACTACCAATCTAGTTGCCCAAACCAAAAAGGATAATTCGAAGAGACTTGCAAAGATAACTCAATCATACATAAAAGAATTCAGAGAAGAATGAAATATTTTCCATAGATAATACTGGATCATAAACCCACAATTCATCGATCTCAACAAACACACCACAAAAAGAAGATTACATCGAATAGATCTCCACGAGAGAGGGGGAGAACATTGTATTGAGATCCAAAAAGAGAGAAGAAGCCATCTAGCTACTAGCTATGGACCCGAAGGTCTGAAGTAAACTACTCACACTTCATCGGAGGGGCTACGGTGTTGATGTAGAAGCCCTCTGTGGTGGATGCCCCCTCCGGCGGAGCTTCGGAACATGCCCCAAGATGGGATCTCGTGGATACAAAAAGTTGTGGCGGTGGAATTAGGTTTTTGGCTCCTGTTCTGATGCTTTGGGGATACGTAGGTATAAATAGGAGGAAGGAGTACGTCGGTAGAGAAACAGGGGGCCCACGAGGTAGGGGGTGGGCGCCCACGGGGGGCGCCCTCCACCCTCGTGACCGCCTCTGGCACTTCTTGGAGTAGGGTCCAAGTCTCCTGGATCACGTTCGGTGAGAAAATCACGTTCCCGAAGGTTTCATTCCGTTTGGACTCCGTTTGATATTCCGTTTCTTCGAAACACTTAAATAGGCAAAAAAACAACAATTCTGGGCTGGGCCTCCGGTTAATAGGTTAGTCCGAAAAATAATATAAAAGTGGAAAATAAAGCCCAATATAGTCCAAAATAGTAGATAAAGTAGCATGGAGCAATCAAAAATTATAGATACGTTGGAGACGTATCAGCCTGGTATCTACTTGTTAGGCTTATTGCGAAAGCAACATCAAGCCTTGTACATATCATGGCATACATGATGGATCCAATTGCAGAGGCATACGGAATCCAACTCATCCTGCTTCGCTCATCAGATGTCGAAGGACTCTGAGTCTCGCTTAGCCTTATACGATGTGAGAGTGGCAAGAACCCTTTCTTCACCTCACTCATGTTGAACCGCTTCAACACTTTATCAATGTACATGCTCTGGCTTAAGCCGAGCAGCCTCCTCGATCTATCTCTATAGATCTTGATGCCTAAAATGTAAGCTGCTTCATCGAGGTCCTTCATTGAAAACTTGCCATTCAATGATTACTTGACCGAGTTAAGCATCAAAAACATCATTTCCGATCATTAGTATGTCATCGACATACAAGATCAAAAACACTATTGAGCTCCCACTTAACTTCTTATATAAACAAGCATCCTCTTTGCTTTTGATGAAACCGAGACCAGTGACGACCTCATCAAAACGAATGTTCCAGCTCTGAGATGCTTTCCTCAACCCATAAATGGATCTCCTGAGCTTGCATACCTTACTAGTGCTAGTCAGATCGACAAAACCCTTGGGCTGTATCATATACACGTCCTTGGTTCAATTTCCGTGAAGGAAAGCCGTTTTTACATCCATCTGCCATAACTCGTAATCAAAATATGCAGCTATAGGTAGTACGATCCTCACCGACTTAAGCATCGCTACCGGCGAGTAAGTCTCGTCGTAGTCAATTCCTTGAACTTGTCCATAACCCTTAGCGACAGTCTGAGCTTTGTGGATCTGAACATTTCCATCCACATCGGTTTTCTTCTTAAAGACCCATTTGCAACCAATGGCAGTTACGCCAGGTGGCGGATCAACCAAGTCCCAGACTTGATTCTCATCCATGGACTTTACCTCGGATCTCATGGCCTCCAACCATGCCTCGGAATCTGGGCTCACCATCGCTTCCGCATACGTGGCTGGCTCGTTGCTTTCTAGCAACAATACACCATGCACTCTGCGCAATCTTTCCGACCTCCGTGGTTCCGATGCTGCTTCTACTATGGGTTCCCTGATTGACCCCGGTATGCCGTCCTTGAGTGGTCCTCGAATTTCTTCGAGTCGAACCGCCCTCCCACTGGCCTCCCGACTGAGAAACTCTTTCTCAAGGAAAACCCCGTTCCGAGCAACAAACACTTTGTTCTCTTCCTGGTTGTAGAAGCTATATCCCAAGGTTTCTGTCAGGGATATACCCCGCAGTATGAACCGACCGGAAATATGACCCGGCCGGGCTTGGCGGTTTACTTGAAGACCCAGTTGACACTTGGCGATACACTGGCGACCCGCCCTGACCAGACGGTTTACAAGCAATCTGCTTGAACATTATGACTCACTGGTAACGTGGCGACGGGTCAGATAGAAGACTAGGCCCGAGGCCCAGAAGATCGGCTCATGTTATGGTGGGCCGGTTTACGAGGAAAGGCATAAGGAGTTTTCCCTTAAGGGGGCAGACTAGGATTCCACTTGTAATAGACTAGTCCTAATCCTAATAGGACTCCACATGTAACCCGCCCCTTCAACTTATATAAGAAGGGGCAGGGCTCCCAAAGAGGGACAAGCAACTAGAAACAATCTCAAGGGCTAGACACAACTAGAGGAGATCCGATTTATGGCGACTCCCTCATGAGCATAATGAGACCTAGCCACAAATAACATGTAGGGTTGTTACCAGATGATGTTTCCCGGGGCCCGAAGCTGTGTAAATCCTTGTCTTGTGTGTTGATCTACCTCGCGTCTCTCATCCTGACCAACCCCTCTCAAGCTACTACATGGATGCGTTGGCCTGACTACTAAGTCCTCACAATAGGACATCTGCCGTGACAATTCCACGACAGTTGGTGCCCACCATGGGGCTCATGCACGGTGGTGTTGAGTTCTTGGAGGGCGCTATCCCAGGTATCGAAAAGCTCCGCCCAGCTTATTGAAGAAGTTCAGGTCGGCTCGTCGGAGAGTTCCAGCTGGCTCGCCGAAAAAGTTCCGCCCGCCTCGATGAAAGGTTCCATCTAAATCAGCAAAAAGTTCCGACCGCCTCGATGAAAGGTTCCGTCTGAATTGGCAAAAATTTCCGACCGCCTCGATGAAAGGTTCCGTCTGAAGCGGCAAAAAGTTCTGACCGCCTCGACGAAAGGTTCCGTCTGAATCGGCAAACAGTTCCGACCGCCTCGACGAAAAGTTCCATCTGAATCGGCAAAAAAGTTCCAACCGATGAAAGGTTCCCTCCGAATCGCCCAAGAGTTCCAGCCGAATCACCAAAAGGTTCTGTCCGAGTCGCCAAAGGGTTCCGACTTAGGTTACGGAAAAACTTCGGCTCAAAAGGTTCAGGTTCAAAAAGTTCTGGGTTATCAAGAGGTTCTAGTTCAAAAGTTCTGGATTATCAAAAGTTCCGACCAGATTATCAAAAAGTTTTAGGTCCAGAAGTTCCGGCCGGGATATCAAGAGGTTCCAGTTTAGAAGTTCTGGATTATAAAAAGTTCCGGGTCAAGAAGTTCCGGCTCAAAAAGTTCCGGCCGGGTTATCAAGAGCTTCCGGTTGAAAAATTCTGGATTATAAAAAGTTCCGGGTCCAGAAGTTCCAGCTCAAAAAGTTTCTGTCGGGTTATCAAGGGGTTCCGGTTCAAAAGTTCTGGATTATGAAAAGTTCTGGCCGGATTATCAAAAAGTTCCTAGTCCAGAAGTTCCGGCTCAAAAAGTTCCGGCCGGGTTATCAAGGGGTTCCAGTTTAAAAGTTCTAGATTATAAAAAGTTCCGACGGACTATCAAAAAGTTCCTGGTCCAGAAGTTCCGGCTCAAAAAGTTCCATAAATCAGTTGATTTATGGACCACACAAAGATCATCTGGCATTCAGGTGATACCCATCCAAGTTTGTGTTATTAGCATATATTGTTTTTTTGTCAAAAAACAAGTTTATCTTTGCCTTGGTCTGCAATATTGTTTATGCAGGACAATTGTTCATTGCAAGTGCGATGATCGTGTCATGGATGTATAGCCCGTGCCACCATTATCATGCGCTAGCATCTGACTGTGTCATGATGCTTGAGGAATATATGTGCAAACCGCCGTTTCTACGGCCCGACTTAAATAAACATGACAATGATATGACTTGCCCGTACAGTTTACCTCGTCTGCGATTGACTTGCCCGTCCGCGCTGGCTTACAACGCCGCGGCTGGATCATCTGTCTGAGCCGCCTCTGATGCTGCGGTTGTCTTTGTTGTCCGTCTCTCGCGGCCTGGTCTACATCAACATATCGGGCCGCACCTGTCTGCACGAGCTGTTTATTGAGCATGAGCAAGTCACAACTTGGGTATCCCGGTTTTCTTTCAACAAAATGGAGGCAAATTATCATATACTATCAACCGCCGTCTGCACTTGGTGGCTCAATGGGCAGGCGCATAAGTCACCGCCACTATAGTTTGGATAACTTCAAATAGCCAGTTGGAAGGAACCATTGGACGAGTTGCTGACACGGCTCATACGGGATCATTTGTAACCTGCCGCAGTCACCTTAACCTTCTGTGGATTCACATCGTGCTATCAAAACCAATAATATACAACTTATGGCGGTTTATATCACGGTCAAATATGGAGAATCTCAAGCCAACTCCTCGAGTCACCTTGAGACTCGGGGGCTATGATGACATGACTCAGCAAAACTTGCCAGTTTCAACAAATTTAAGAACCCCAGGACAATGGAGGGAAAGATAACCCGGTCCCGGAGGCTACTGTTATATTGATGAAAATTTAGAGGCCGTCATAAAATTTCTGGCTTAGAAAGTATATGACAGTTACAAAATCCCGGCTCAATGAAGAAATTCTAGTTCATCAGAAAGGATTCCGGTTTAAAATCCGGCTCAAGGGAAAGATGTCTCCACAAAGCTATGAAGCTCTCAAATATCCGGCTTACAATCCGGCTCAAGGTAAATCTATCTTCCACAAAGCTCTGAAGTTCTCAAATCCGGTTTAAGAATTTCTGGTTCAAAAAGAATTAATTTCTCGCAAGTTCGAGTTTAAAGGCCGTTAGAAAATTTCCGGCTAAAAATGAAGATTACGATTTTAAATCCGGTTCAAGGGAAGGATGTCTCCTACAAAGCTTTGAAGTTCTTAATATCCAGTTCAAAATCCCGGTTCAAGCAGAATTTATCTCTTGCAAAAAGTTAAAGGTTGCCGAAGAGGACCTACTGCCATGATGCGCGGTTCAAACATGGGTATCCTGCCTTATTGGTTTATCATATTATTGATCACGTGGGGGTTTCTGTTTATAAAGCAGAGTCCGGTTTACACCTTGATTCAGCTTATAAAGCCATATATAAAAATCACTTGGGGGCTTGGTCGTATTCGAACCATAGCTACACCTCTTGATCGGCGTAAGGCCACCAGGGAAATTACTTGGGGGCCAAAGAGAGTCTGTTGCCAAGCACAGCTCAAACATAGGCACTCACTGACCACAGCTCAAAATGTTACTTGGGGGGCCCTTTGTGCACACCAACAAAGAGTTTTAAAGGACCCTTGTAATAGGCTATCAAGCCAGGCTTGGAAGCCAGGTGTATTCACCTAAAACCCCGGGTTAACCTGCCTTCATCAAATAAGCCACTCCGTCCAGGTAATCCTGGTATGACCCGCCGAAGATTTAACAAGTCAATCTTATACAGACCCTAAACTTGTCAAAGTTAAAACGGCGATTGGTTAATGTGAGGCCCATCTTAAAAGGCTTTGTCAAATTGTTTAACTCAGTGGCCTGGCAGCCCATGAAAAGCCTCGAATTTGGGCCTCGCAGCCCTTGAAAAGCCTCGACTACAAGTTTTCATTTGCTTTTATTGGTCAAAGTTTTTTTTCTTTGATAAGGTTTTGAGGTATACCGGCATCTATTGGCCCGGCCTGACTATAAGTCATCACTATAACCCGGTGTTTATTGATCCGGCGTGGCTTTCAACTATAAGTTGTTAGTACACAATCAATTATAAACCGGTGTTTGTTAACCCGGTCTGGCATTGACTATAAGTCGCCAGGATGATCATCCGGTGTTTATTATACTCGGCATGGCTTCTTATAAACCAGCATAGCATGGTGGGAGTTATCAGTACTAAAGATTTGGGTTATCACCCTTACTACAAAAAGTTGGCAAACCAACGATGTGATTCAATGTCACAGGTATGATATATTTCATATTTGATTATTCTTAAGTGCAGCCTTGGTTATAAACCCAGGTTATATGTTGGGCATTATGACCCGTCCGGCGGTAAACTGCTAGGACACTTTAAACTTGTTGTATGCAGAAACAGGTTGAATAAAGCATGATTATAATTCACCGGCGTTTATTAACCCGGCCTGGCTTTCGACTATAAGTTGCCAGTATGATGATAAATTATCCAGTATTTATTAACCTGGACTGGCTTGGGACTATAAGTCGCCAATATATATTTGGATTGCGCGATTGGAATCATGTGCTTATAAATCATTGGGTATATTGTTCAAATATTTAATAGCCAACATGGCTGGATTTTTATTATGGTTATCAATAACCAATATTATGATTGAGGCTTTCAAAGTCGCTTTAGCGCAATGGCTATTATTTTATCAATGGATACGATTTATTCAACAATGGAGGGAGTAGTCCCGAGTCGCTCCAGGCTACGACCCGGCCCTTGGGGGCTACATTATTCAAGTTGAAATTACATCAAATATGCAAGTCTCATGTCGCTGTAAGCATGCACCATGACACTTGGGGGCTAATGCAAAGTCATTTTTTGCTCATATTATTGAAGGCCCGGCTCATCACATTATAATGAGCCGGCCCTTGGGGGCTACCAATTGCTCCTGTCAACAATTCAAGGTACACCGCTTTTTATTCATTATATTGAAGGGTACACTGCTCAGTTGGTAAAGCACAAGGCTCTTAACCTTGTGGATGTGGATTCAAGCCCAATGATGGGGGTTACATCATATGATGTTATTTTCATTGAAGTATGCATCAAGTCCCAGCTCAATATTATCTTAGTGAGCCGGCCCTTGGGGGCTACAGATCATTGCTCAAATCTACATGATTATATTTACAAAGTCCCTGCTCATTATTGCATAATAACCCGACCCTTGGGGGCTACACTGGTTGAAGTTTTTATGAGCATAAGTCAATTTCAAGTCCCAGGTTGCTGCAAGCATGAGAACCTGGTACTTGGGACCTACATATATGGAGTATTCGGTTTTTTGCCAGTGACTGAGATGAACAACATGGATTTCTTCAAAGTGGCAGTAATTATATGGAAACAAGTCTCAAATCATCACTTTGTTCTGTTGAGGAGTTGGGGGCTACAGGTAATATGGATATACGAGAGAACTATCTTCCAATTTTCAGTTTTTAGCAAACCAGATTGACCCGGCATCACCAATCATTGTGACCCGGTGTCTGCAACAATCATAAACCAGCATTGGCAATAATCATGAACCGGCATTGGCAACAATCATAGCCCGGCGTCTATAAACGGTCATGACCCGGGATCATCAGTTTTTATAACCCGACAATGGGGGTAATCATAAACCGACAAGTTCTACATCTTCAAGCCGGCTGGGTATCAGTTGAATATTTGAAGACCAATATTTTTGTCAAGTCAGAGAATTGAAGGCCGAATCAAATGGATTCTTTATTTACAATATTTCTTCTGCAAGCAAATTGATTATGAAGCTGGTCTACTGACCCGAATTTTCTAGAAGGAGGAAATGTCAAGGATTTAAGGATGATCAGGTGCCGGTTTACAAGAATATTTAACCCGGAGCACAACCTGTCAAATTTGTTCTTGTGTTTGTTTTACAGGATCAGTTTAACATGGATAAATCCAAATTAAACTAGGGGATAATCTCGGGGATATAACCCGCAGTATGAACCGGCCGGAAATATGACCAGGCCGGGCTTGGCGGTTTACTTGAAGACCCGGTTGACACTTGGCGATTCGCTGGCGACCCGTCCTGACCAGACGGTTTACAAGCAATCTGCCTGAACATTATGACTCACTGGTAACCCGGCGACGGGTCGGATAGAAGTCTAGGCCCAATGTCCAGAAGGCCGGCTCATGTTATGGTGGGCCGGTTTACGAGGAAAGGCATAAGGAGTTTTCCCTTAAGGGGGCAGACTAGGATTCCACTTGTAATAGACTAGTCCTAATCCTAATAGGACTCCACATGTAACCCTCCCCTTCAACTTATATAAGGAGGGGCAGGGCTCCCCAAAGAGGGACAAGCAACAAGAAACAATCTCAAGGGCTAGACACAACTAGAGGAGAGCCGGTTTACGGCGACGTCCTCATGACCATAATGAGACCTAGCCACAAACAGAATGTAGGGTTGTTACCGGATGATGTTTCCCGGGGCCCGAAGCTGTCTAAATCCTTGTCTTGTGTGTTGATCCACCTCGCGTCTCTCATCCCGACCAACCCCTCTCAAGCTACTACATGGATGCGTTAGCCTCACGACATAAGTCCTCACACATGGATGCGTTGGCCTCATGACCAACCCCTTTCAAGCTACTACATGGATGCGTTGGCCTCACGACTAAGTCCTCACACTAGGACATCTGCCATGACAATTCCACGACATAGGTTTCCCTCGGATATCCCATGAATATGCATTTATCCGATTTAGATGTAAGCTTGTCTGACATAAGTTGGTTGACAAATTCTTCACAACCCCAAATCTTTAGAAAAGACAAACTGGGATTCTTCCCGGTCCACATCTCATGTGGTGTCTTGTCTATAGATTTTGATGGTACCCTATTAAGTGTGAAAGCTGCAGTTTCTAGAGCGTATCCCCAGAATGACAAGGGTAAATCTGATTTGCTCATCATAGACCTGACCATGTCCAACAAGGTCCTATTCCTCCGTTCTGACACGCCGTTTCTCTATGGCGTACCCGAAGGTGTGAGCTGAGGTACTATACCTCGAATTTTCAGATGATCATCAAACTCCCGGCTCATGTACTCACCTCCACGATCAGATCACAAAAGCTTTATAGTCTTGCCGAGCTAATTCTCAACCTCGTTCTGAAAACCATCTCTGGCGGTTGTGCTCATTGGACCACACACATCACTATGTGTAAGTTCCAATAGCTCGGATGCCCACTCGCAACTCTTTGCGAAAGGAGGCTTAGTCATCTTGCCGAGCAAGCATGATTCGCATGTCTCGAACAACTCAAAGTCGGACGAAGTTAGGAGCCCATCATCATGGAGCTTCTTCATGTATTTCAGACTAATGTGTCCAAGCCAGCAATGCCAGAAGTATGTCAGGTTTATCTCATTAGTCTTATGCCTCTTGACATTCACGTTATAGACCGGTTCCTGTTCTAGATTCAATATAAATAGCCCATCAACAATGGGTGCATAGCCATGGAACATACCATTCAAAAATATCGAACAACCATTGTCCTTTAAATTGAATTCATAACCTTGACTCATCAAACATGAGGCAGAAATAATGTTCCGACTAAGTGCAGAAATGTAATAACAATTATTCAATTCCATAATGAATCCGGAAGGAAGCTGGAGCTGCATCATGCCGACCTCCAACGCAGCAACTCTTGCTTTGTTGCCGACCCAGATGTCAATCTCCCCTTGTTCCACACGCCTAGTTCTTACCAGCCTCTGCGTCGAGTTGCAAATATGAACAATCGATCCGGTATCAAATACCCAAGAGCTACTAGGTATGTCAGCAAGGTAAATGTCTATAACATATGTGACAAGTGTACCTTTGCCTGAAGCAGCATTCCCGGCCTTCTTTCCATGCTCTGCAAGCCACTTGCTACAGTTCCTCTTCCATTGACCGGTTTCCTTGCAATGATAGCAAATGGTCTTCGAGTCCGGTCCAGACTTCGGTGCAGCGGCAAAGGTTATCGTCTCTGTGCCCTTTGCCTTAGCCTTTTTCTTGGACCAACTCTTCTTGAACTTAGCCGATTTCTGCACCATCAATACTTGATGCGTGCCTTTCTTAATATCCTACTCTGCCACTTTGAGCATCCCATGCAATTCAGTGAGCTTCTTATCAATGCCATGCATATGATAGTTCGAGATGAACGTCCCATAGCTAGGCGGAAGAGAACCCAAAACTGCATCTATAGCCAGCTCATCCAAGAGCGGGAAGCCCAGCCGATCCAAAGCTTGCACATATCCGATCATCTTGATCACATGTGGGCTCAGTGGATCACCTTCCTTCAGCTTGCAATCCATCAAGGAACGCCAGACGTTGAACCTTTCGGTCCTAGCCTGTGTTTGAAACATGCTCTTGAGACTCTCGATCATATCGTAAGCCTCAACATTTTTCGAAAAGCTATTGCAAATCGGGCTCCATACAAGCTAGCATCAGACAGCTGATCTCTGTGGATTCATCAACGAGTTTCTGTTGGCATTCTTAGTTGTGGCATTAGCATTATCGGCAGGTTCCTCTGGAAGTGGATTCTCTAGAACATGTTCCTTTTTATCATGCTTGAGAACAATTCTCAGATTTCTATACCAGGTAGTAAAGTTTGTTCCATTCAGTTTATCCTTTTCCAGAATTGATTTCAATGCAAAGTTGGGTTGAGAAGGTGGTGCCATTGATCTACAACAGAAAGTATGCAATCACTAAGCAATGTGTTTAAGTAGAGTAATTCTAGCCTAAAAAGAAATATTCCCACTGAAGTCCGCATCCCTCTGCAAACACTCAGTGATTCAGGATCTGACTAGCGCATGCGACTAGTGAGCTTTAGCATCACTGCCAACATACCTATCCGGTAAGCAACTCCTTGCTAATCGTATCTCTATAGGACTCATGTCGGTCAGGAAGGTATCTCATACCCCGGCTCCCAACCTTCTTTGCCACAAGGCCCAAAACCGTTTTGCTAGCCTTGTCAAGTTAACCTGATGCAGCGCATGTACGTGTCCGACACGAACCCTTCTGTTCAAGGACACCCAGCAGCACCTCAATTTTATGAGCCCACTACTAGACGTACTTGACGTGTGAAGGTGCAACATTGGGGATGGAAATTCGCTTGATATTCATGAGGGATCATTCTACCATTCTAACATGCATAGAAACAAAGAAGCATAACAATCACATATAAACATATATTGTGAAATAGTATGGCTCCTTCATGGACGTTCTTCCAGGTCGGCTCCGACTCCGATGACCATCTACGAACTCCATCTTGTTTGTCACACCGGGACGCCAAGCCACCAACCTGATCTCTATTATCCAACTACTACAACTAGTAATGAATTTTACATAGAGTCACAAGTCGACATGCAGGTCGTTATACAATATAATGACATCACTTTGGCTCCTGCCGGCTAACAAACATGACACGCATGCCATGTATAATTTACACACATGCATCACATACACATGAGCCATACTATTCACATCAAACCCTGCAAAATAAAGTTATGCATAGAATCGCATTCTACCAGTTTGAGTGATCGTGTACGAAATACAAGGCGCTACGCACATGGTGGTCCCGCTAGCCGGTTAGCGGGCGGGGTTCGAAGGGGCAGCGCCCCTCGTGGGTGCAGGAAGTGCCCGCCATTTTCGGAAATCATAGATCACATCTGAACTTCGATCACGCCGAATTTTCCGATCTGACAGATCTCATCGATCATCACCAGTCCGATTCGGATTTACGTTTCACTGTAAACCCCGATGGCGGATACCGACCGGTAGGGGTAGGTTGTGTCACGACCTCATCGACTCCGATCATCAGAAAACATAGCCTCATTGATCCCCATGTGCAGCTGATCACATCAACCGTGCACATAACCGATCTGATAAACAACAGTAGATCTCATCTGCCGCCTCCACATATCTAATATGCATACAATCTGAAACCAAATCCTATAGCAGACACTACAAAAAAAAGACACATCCGTGACATTTTGCGCCGGACGAATCTTTTTCCTGCCATACATATGATACTTCTATGACGATAATTGTGACAAAACCTGGTATCATCATAGATGTGGTGGGCTCCTACTTCTATGACAAAAAATCATGACAGAAAATGGGCTTTTCGTCCTGGGCGGGCCGGAGATGTAGCTGCATGACATTCTTTGGGCCGTCCATGACGGAAAAAACCGTGGTAGAAGCGAGGGGAGGAAAATTTCGGGGAGTTGTCGGTTACGGTGGGAGAGCGATGCGCGTTTCTCTCGTACAGGTACGCGCGTGTGTGCGAGGCGTTGGCTCTAACTGAACCCGAGCGAGGCGTTGGGCTCTAACTGAACCCGTGCGATTGCACTGCAGGCTACGCGTTACTAAACCCGAGCGATCGATCGATGGCTGTTAACTGAACCCAATGGAGCGATTCCTTCGCTATGCTGCTAACTGAAGCTGATCGATGCTGCCTGTGGGATGAACAGTGAGTGTTGCGGGGCGGGGGGAGGGGGGTTGGATGAACAGTGAGCGGTGGCATTGCCTCTGGATGAACAGGAACCCGTAGTGTGGAGGGCTGGATGAATAGTAGACGATGGAGGGGTGGCCGTGGAGGGGTAGCTGAACAGGACCCCATGGTGTGGAGGACTGGTTGAACAGTAGATGATGGAGGGGTGCCCGTGGAGGGGTGGTTGAACAGTAGCCGGTGGAGTAGCGCGCGGTGGAGGCTGGATGAACAGGAGCCCGTGGAGGCCGGAGGAGGTCGACGGTAGCCCATGGAGGCTGGAGGAGGTCGATGGTGGAGATGAATAGTATCTCGTGGAGTCCCGTTTTGCGGTATGCCACACCCCTCCCGATGAACAGGACCCCCGTTTCGACCGTAGGAGGTCCGTTTCGTCCGTTTTGCGGTACGCCACACCCCTCCCGATCAACAGGACCCCTGTTTCGACCGTAGGAGGTCTATTTCCTCTGTTTTGCTGTACACCACACCCCTCCCGATCAACAGGACCCCCGTTTCGACCATAGGAGGTCCGTTTCCTCCGTTGTGCGGTACGCCAGGCCTCGTTTCCATCGCCTGCTCCGTCCAAGCCGGTTGGCTCCCACGCGTTCCGTTGCCTCCCGATGAACATGACGCATTCCGTTGCATCCCCATGAACACGACGCATTCCGTTGCCTCCCGATGAACACGACACATTCCGTTGCCTCCCCATGAACACGACGCATTCCGTTGCCTCCCCATGAACACGAGCCCTCGTCGTACGTATGCGCGACTAGGCGTTCGAGACCCCGCCCGTATGTACACATATGTGGCCGTATTCTCTTTCTTGCACCCTGGCCGCTGTACGTACGTGTACACGCTACGTGCGCGCCTCTACTACGACACGTGCGCGCCTCTACAACGACCAGTATGTACATACACATTCGCGACCAGAATGACAACGCTACGTACGCTTTGACTAGGTGGGTCCCGACTGTCATGCACTTCCTTGCGTGCGAAAATGTAGCTGGTGGGTCCCAGCAGTCAGAGGGGTGAATCGTTTTTTTTTGCCCGGACGCACTTCCTTGCATGCGAAGGTGTAGCTGGTGGGAAACGTTTTTTTTCACGAAATACGGTGGCCCGTCTGGTGGGTCCCCGCTGTCAGGTGGAAGAATAATTATTTTCCGCGTAATAAGGAGGCACTTCCTTGCTGTGGCCATGGACCCAGCTGTTAGCCTCTCCACATACAGTCCACGTCCGATGGAAATCGTTCCTTGACCACATTGACCACGCCACGCTGAGAGCACTAGGGCTATGGACGATGGCGAGTCCTAGGAAGGGGACGATGGGGAGCCGAGGAAGACGCGGCAGTGGAAGCCCGCATCGAGAGGAGTATGAGGGTTCACTGGTTCGGCTGCGGTGTGAGGCTGTCGTCGCCGCAGGGCCTGGCCAGCGGTAGGAATAGTAGGGGGCGGTGAGGCCTCCGCGGCAGCACATCCGGCCACGGGAGGCAGGAGCATGCGACACGACCGGCGCTGCTTTGGGCGGCTGGAGCAAGAAGACCAGAGGTTGAAAAAGCACTACGACCGTTGGATGGACATCGTACGGTCACTGGAGCTAGAATCGTTTATATTGACTAAGTTGACAAAACCCTCCATCCCCGTCAACTTAGTAGGCCCACAAGTCAGCCTCCCACCAAGGTGGGCCCCTGCTAACTGGGGGGTATTCATTTTTTGTGCGTAATAAGGAGGCACTTCCGGTGGGTCCGAGCTGACAGTAGGGGGAACGTTTTTTTTCGCGAAATACGGTGGCCCGTCGGGTGGGTCCCAACAATCAGGGGCAAACATTTTTTTCGCGAAATACTGGTGGCCCGTCCGGTGGGTCCCTGCTGTCAGGTGGAGGAATAATTTTTTTCCACGTAATAAGGAGGCACTTCCTTGCGGCTGTCATGGACCCAGCTGTCAGCCTCTCCACGTACAGTACTCTTCCGATGGAATGCGGTCGTTGAACACATTGACCACGCCGCGCCGAGAGCACCACGGCGGTGGATGATGGCGAGGCCTAGGAAGGGGACGACACGGAGCCGGGGAAGACGCGGCAGTGGATGCCCACGCGGAGAGGAGTACGAGGGTTCACTGGTTCAGCTGCGCTGCCGTCGCCGCAGAATAACACGGGGTGTGGGTGAGTGGAGTGGAGGGATGGCCTGGCCAGCGGTGGGAGTAGTATGGGGGCGGTGAGGCCTCTGCGGCAGCACAGCTGGCCATGGGAGGCAGGAGCAGGCGGCACGACCGGCGCTGCTTTGGGCGGCTGGAGCAAGAAGACCAGAGGTTGAAGAAGCACTACGGCCGTTGGATGGACATTGTACGGCCGGTCGAGCTAGAATTGTGCATATTGACTAAGTTGACAAAGCCCTTCATCCCCATCAACTTAGTAGGCCCACTATACTGGGTCCCAGCTAGCAGGGGGAGTATTCTTTTTTTTGGGCGTAATAAGGAGGCACTTCCTTGCGTGCGAAGATATAGCTGGTGGGTCCGAGCTATCAGCGGCGGTAACATTTTTTCGCAAAATACAGAGGCCCTTTTGGTGGGTCCCAGATGTCAGGTGGAAGAATCATTATTTTGCACGTAATAAGGAGGCATTTCCTTCCGTGCGGCCGTGGACCCAGCTGTCAGCCTCTCCACGTACAGTCCACTTCCGATGGGTGTCGTTCATTGACCATGTTGACCAGGCGGCGCCGAGAGCACCAGGGCAGTGGGCGACGGTGAGGCCTAGGAAGGGAATGAAACGGAGCTAGGGAATACTCGGCAGTTATTTCCCACGCGAAGGAGTACGAGGGTTTACTGGTTCGTCTGCCGTTGCCTGAGAATAACAGCATGTGTGGGACTGAGGGTGAGTAGAGGGATAGCTAGGCCAGCGACGGGAGTACGGTGGGGCGGTGAGGCCTGCGCGGCAGCACAGCCGGCTGCGGGGAGGAGGGAGCAGGCAGTCCCGCCGGCGCTTGTTTGAGCGGCTGGAGCAGGAAGAGCAGAGATTGAAGAAGCACGACGGCCGTTGGATGGACATCCAACAGTATACAGGCCATCTGTGCAAAGCCTCAAATATGTGGAAAACAGTATACAGCTCATCTGACATTATTTCAAATAGTTTACAACCCATTTGCTAATTCTTATGGGTTTTTTTGGATCCCATATTCTTTTTGTTAGCATTACAGCCCATGTTGTGGCCATGGTTAAAAAAATATACGAAATTTTGCATATGTCGATGCGGTCTGAACTGTTTTTAATCCCGAAATTTCGAGTCACATTCAGATTGATTTTAAAAATAAATGTATATCAATATAAAATCCAATAAATTGTCCATGCATAAAAAACAATGCAATTTAAAATCTCGAAATGAAAAAAGATAATTGAAACTAATTGCCGGTTTGATGTGTTTTAAAAATATACAACCCATTTCTCATTACTGATAGGCCATTTTCTTGGCCAGCCGAATGAAGATCTCCTCGTCTAGCCCAACAGGCCTGATAAAGTGACTTACTTGACAAATCACAAAAAAACTGGGCTAGCCATTTTCAAAAAGAAAAAAACTACTGGGCTGGTCCGTGGTAAACATAAAAGAAAAGGCTGTCTAGACAGGCCAGAGTGTCCCGCACAGCCCAGTTGACACCCTGCTTCCGTCAGAAACATATTAGATAAATGCCACTCCAATTATGGCGATTCATAAAAATGCCACTGCAATTTCCAAACTTTGAAAAATGCCACTGCAATTTTTGCAAACTTTGAAAAATGCCACTGCAGTTTGCAAACTTTGAAAAACGCCACTCGAGACTTCAAAAAATGCCACTAGAAATGGCATGAAATGGCATTTTTTAAAGTTTGGAAATTGCAGTGGCATTTCTCGGAGGCATTTATCAAATTAACCCAAAACAAAAATAACTAGGCGAGCTACTGGGTCCCTGGTGTCAGCCGCTCGTTGTACAATTCTCTTGTTTATTGACTACGTTGACAATAGCATGGGACCTAGATGTCAGAAATCCACTAGGAGGAGCCATTTTTTATTGGCTTGAAATAAGGAGGCACTTTCTTGCGTATTGCCATGACCTTGGCGGGTCCTTGGTGTCATCCTCTCCACGCACAATCATCTCCTGATTGTGTACGTGTCAACTTGCTAGGCCCACAAGTCAGCCTCTAAACCCGTGGAGGACAAATACAACCCATTTAAAAAAATAACAGCCCATTCCATACATTCAAATGGAAAGTTCAACATTCAGAGAAAAGTAACAGGTTTGATCCACATATAGAGTACTGAACTTCCACGTTGACAACCATCATAGCCAAGTTAACTATCTACTCCCACTAGACAAGTACTAACTTACTCTTAGCTAACTAGACGATGCCAGCGGTACACGCTAAACGGCGGCACCGGCGTCCTGCGCCTCGCCTCGGACTTGCCAGAGGTGCGATAGGGCGCGTTGCTCACACGCGTTGGCCCTTTCCATGCCGGCGTGGTCCACCGAAGCTTCGGCTTCCAAGCGGGAAACCCACTTGACGAGCTGGTAGTAAAAATCGGCATCGCGAACACGTGCGTGCCCGACAGCCTCCAGGGCTATTTGCCAGGCGCCGGCATCCACGTAGTCGGCCCAGTTGCGGGCGCTCTACTCGTGACTCAGAGCTTCGGTGCGCTGCTGCTCCATGTCCCACTGGCGGCGCAAATCGGTGTTACGCTGCTCCTCCGCCAGGCGGTCGTGCTCCAACAACTCCTGCTCCTCCGCCATGCGGTCGCGCTCCAACAACTCCTCGATCTGCGCATTGCCATCTAAAGACAGATAGAATGCCTCCTCCCTCCGTCTGCCTTCCGGTGAAAAACCGAACACTAGTTCTGGCGGTGACCGCCTCCGGGGTCGCCTACCGCGGACGGGCGGGGGCATGGCGAACGTGGCGAGCGATGTCGGGCTGGTGGGGGCTTATGAGGATATGGCGAGTTGGGTCACTGTGGCACTGGAGAATGCCGGGAAACAGTACTTATAGGGGGAAGGTAGCGCGACGGTCATCGGAATTCAATGCATAATGGCTTAGCGCGCCAGCTTGCCGTGGAAAACTAGGGGAACTAAAATTATGACTGTGTCGTCCCGTCCCGTCTGGGTCGCACGCCGGCATGGCGGTCAAACGAGTGCACTCGAATCATCTCCCTCCTTGTCAATAATGATTTCACGGATTTAAAAAGCCCGCAACAATTAAAGCGTTTCTTTTTTTGCATCAGTTAGCTGCCTTAATTACGGCCGGCTGCATGGAGGCACTCAGAATCGCTCGTAGGCAGTACGCGAAGCAGCATGCAACGAGTCACAGCCGAGGGCACGCATGCAACCACTTAAATCGCTGGAATTAATTAGGCTTAAACTTCTGCATGCTATTAATTATTGCCATGCCTTGGTCTTGCTGCTTTGCTCACGGGTCTAATAAACCCGGACGGAGGGAGTACCTTGGTTGGTGAGAGGTTTGAATTAAGCCCTCCAAACCGGAAAGGAGGAACTAGTACGTGCATGATCCGCTGTTTATTCGTGTAGGATCGAGTAGGTCGTTTCTTGAATTGAGCCCTGCAAACCGGAAAGGAGGTAGTACGTGCGTGATACGCTATTTATCCATATAGGATCGATAGTGTAGCTTATCAGTTTCTTCAGAGGTAGGTATTTTTTTCCGTGTAGGATCGATAGTGTAGCTTGTCAGTTTCTTCAGAGGTAGGCATTTTTATTCAAAAAGCTGCCACTTTGCATCTTCCGTCGCAAATAAAACTGCCAGGTGCGCATTTGTAGGCTAGCTAGTGATCGATCAGTAACTTGTAAACATTGAGCGAACATGAATAAGTAATTGTTAATGCATCTCAATGATTCACATATCATATACAAATATGTAGCTCCAAAAGCAAAGATCAGCCACTTTGGATCTTGCGTCGCAACTAAAACTAACTAGTACGATTCCCATACATAAGATCAACATGTTAATGCATCTCAATGATTCATAGATCATATACAAATATGTAGCTCCAAAAGCAAAGATCTAGAGAAAACATCTGTTCTTCCTACTAACATGGATGCTTCTCTTGGCCAACATTCAGTACAGACTGAAAGACAAATTTGTTTGTGAAGTCTACAATTCCTCTTGCAAACGTAAGTGGTTTCACCAACAGCTGGAACCATGAGAATGAACCACACATGATGGAGGAACATCCACTGCAATATGATTTGGTCTTCTCTCGATCACACCGCGAGACTATTTTCGGAATAAAAACTTTAACTTAGGGAAAATGATGCCCATTGTATAATCATACCAAAGCAATGAAGCACCAAGTGTTGGCCAGTAAATAGTACAGTACTACTTTTCCGCAGTCCATGAAGTGACTATCCAATCTTTGTGTCTATTTTCAAATGGCACTGCATGCAGTGACTATACTATTCTCTTGTGCAGTTCAACCAAAATTGCGGACACTTTGTTTGTTTGCCAAATAGCAACGGGCAGACATCTCTGTCTGCACAAATATCAAGCATCTAGTAAACATATACCACACCATGTTCGCAGTGATGGAAGAGGTGAAATCGATACAACCGAAATTGAGCATCCAGTCATTGAATCCTGTCCTGCACCTCCAATGTAGGTCCACCCTGCCAATAAATTCACATGCAAACCACTAGTATTACTACTTAATGACAGTACAAAAAGAGTAGCAAGATAGTAGCAAACCATGTACCTTCGTAATGAACAGCTCATAGTGCCACCAATTGGATATAAATGTTTGGAAAAAAACATGCTCCTAATGTTGAACCAGTTGGACTTTTTGTGCAGCTCCACTAAAATCGAGCATCCCTGTTTGCATAGATATTGAAAGTGTGATTACTATAAAAGTGGCACTAGTTGAAGCATAGACTCACAAATATAAGCATTCCAATTTCTTAATGGGAAAAGGTAGCAAGACTGTTTCTAACCACCTGTTTGAAGGAATAAATAAAGCAACATCGGCTGATGTCAGGAAGGCATACTAGTTTTTTTCTAAAAAACTGAGCCATTCCTCACCTTTCCTCTTCTTTTAAGAAAATTTTGTGCAGTTCTACTAAAATAAAATGCCATCACTGCCTTGACAATTTAGTTACACTGTACAAAAGGAAATGACTTAACATTACATCATGATGTCGAGTATGTAGTACACAGGCATTAGAGACAAACATACAGACCTCCTCCGATAACATAATGAACATTAATTTTAACAAAGGTGTGACTAGCTTTACCGGGATAATTTGAGCGAACTCTACACTCTCTGTTCCTTAATATAAGACGTTTTCGCGGTTCAATTTAAAGTACCCAAACGTCTAGTATTTAGAAAAACAGGTAGTAGTTTTCTTGAGCACATATCTGGGAAAGCTTCCCACTCTTTATTTATGTCCATACGCTAATGCAATACCATTCGAATACTACAAATATACACTAATCCAGTGGCTAGTGCAACAGTAGAGTAGTTAGTTTATTACAGGGTACAGTACAATGGTTTTACTGAACAGATTTCAATAAACTCTAGCACTGGAAGGTTTCTATAAGAATTAACAATACAAAATGTAAAGGTAACAAGTTTCAGCATTGGTATACTAGCTGTGCATGAGCATTAAACCAAATACAAAAGTCTGAAGGTAACTAGCATTATTAACTAATGACGGTATAAAAAAATTGAAACCATGTACCTCCAAGGTAAATATCATTTCGAACTCGGGGGGACCTTAAAAATTGCTATCCCAATCTTGATAATCGATTAAACATAAAAACTTGATCTTTCCTCTTGATAATCAAGAGAACAGCCGGAGGAGGAGGTGCCCACTCTTGACCTTTCCTCTTGTCTTCATAATTGTCTATGCAGTTTAACCAAATTAAATGACATCAGCGCCTTGGCATTTTGGTGACACTGTACAAAAAAATTAACTTATCTCATGAAAGTGAGGTATGTAATCTATAAGCATTAACAGTGCAAAAATCTGAAGGTAGTAACAAGTTTCATCGTTCGTATACTGGCTGTGCAACAACATTAGAATGCCTTAGCTAAAAAATCTTTAATACATCCACAATCAATAGCTAACCCTAAAATGATCCATTGACATTAAATGGCATTGCTTAAATTTATCAGTGGCATTAGACTGAGAGCGGCATTAGTTAAATGTGGCATCACTTGAGCAGTAGCATTGCTTGACTTGACTGCTGGCATTATACTAACAGCAAAAAAAAGTGGCAATAAGAGCATGGGAGGCCCATTCGGATAGTGGGCGCACCAGTACGATGTACTTCCACGGACGCAGAGTGGTGAGGGAGGTATGGTTGCCCAGAGCAACAAATATCCAGGCAGCATATGTGGATTACGTCCCATTTTTGTTCTCTTTAGCCACCTTTTTCCTATGTGAGGACAACAAATCGATCGACCTGGTCATTCTCTATTGCGTTGTCATGCCTTTCTACCCTTCTTCAACCAAGAGACATGAGACTCGTTCCTTAGCTACTGATTTTCCCCTTTTTAACCTAGATGCGGGTTTGATGCCTACTCTCTTGGACAGTACGGTCTCCCTTCCTTTCCTTATTCAACCTAGACATGCATTAGTCTGCATGAAGTAGTGTTTCCTTTAATAGTGCAAATTATGGTTTTCGTCTGCGTGGCCAGCAGAGCAGAGGATAGCAAATTGGGAAGATGGTGGAGTGGAAAAAGATCCACATGCAACGACGTGCCAGATGGGGCAATAGAACAAGGGTATGGTCCGAAAAGAGGTAGCATACCTGAGGGTCGGCGGGAAGTGGCTTTGCTCGTGGTCGTCGTCCTCCGCACACACTACGACAGCGATCCCCCCGCGTGCACTAGGTCTGATAGGACGGCCTTGTTGTTAGTGCATGACCTCGCTCGCTGCTGACGAGTGCGTCAATGTTGCACGTCCTTTTCTTCTCCGGCGGACCTGTGACCACCGGTGAGGAGGGAGAGAGGGGCCGTCTTTTTTAGATCTGGAGAGAGGGTGGTAGTGTGAGAAGCAAGTGGGAAGCCCTTGGCAAGAAAGCGCTGAAGCTCCAGCCTATATATCTTCTTTATACTACTAGTACTGGAGGTGGAGTAGTGGTAGAGTAGTTTATATTTTCTCTGCGTACAGTACCAGTTAGTCGTGCTTCAAAACTGAACGACACACCATTAAAAAAATGAAGGCCGATAACTAATGCGGCACCTCGGGCCAACGCGGTCAGACCGCATTTTGCACGAGAAATTACACACCATGTATCGTTGACATGTGGTCCCATTCCACATATCAGTGAGACGACGACGAGTAGTAGGAGTATTTCCGAACCGAAATGTGGGCCGGGGCGCCCCTTCGTGAACCGTGGCAAACTGGCAACCGTCCACCGACTCTTCGCCTTTCCCTCTCGATTTGGAACTGCTGTCGCACGCTCTTCCTCTCCCTCCTCCATTTTCCTTCAGCCCTTCACCCTTTCTTCTGCCATTGTTCGATCGTCTTCTCCATGGAGGGAACAGGACGGAAATGACCCCGTTATTCTTGCCCCAATCTGAAAGATGACGTGGTGGAGGAACTCATTGATTGGTGCAACGTCATCACCTCGGCTAGCATGGCAGGTTCGTTCAAGCCCATTATCGACTCAACTAATAACATCATTACAAGGAACACAAGAGTCAAGGAGCGGTTTGATCTCCCCTATCTTCTTCGCCGTGACTCTGATGACTGGCGCCGTCACGACGGAGGCCTCGCCCTGTGCAAGTTGATGCCGCTTGAGGGAAAGGCTTGGGCAGGCGCAAATGGAGATTGGGTTGTTTACATTGGGTCCAACTGCGAGTGGGAACTTGTGAATGGGTACACTCGTGACCGGGTTCCACTTCCAAAAATCTCAGCAGACTGCCCAGAGGTTGAGCACACCGGTATTGTACACACGTTCAAATACAATCATGGTGACTGTCTTCTACAGAAGATAGCAATTTCTCGAGTCCCCAACCGCTCTTGGAATTACAACAACTATGAAGTTGTTGCTATCTTCGACAAGCTTGTTGCCGTCGTCAGTGGTTTGACTGGATGGATATTGCTCAAAAATCAGTTTCTGTACAGGGATGAGTAATGTGATGCAATTCAATACGAGGTCCTTGTGTTTGCTTCCACCACTCGTGGCACTGTTTTTTCATAGCATCCTCTTTGTTTCAGTATGTTTGTCTTCCACCGTTATTATAATTGTTTCATCCACATGCATGCGGGTTAGCAAGGCTGGTCATAGTGGGGAGTAACTTAGACTAGTAACATGCATATGTTACTAGTTTATGTTACTACCTCTATAGTGCATAGTATCTTAGATTAGTATCATAGGTGGTCTCATTTATTGCCATGCATGACACATAGTAGCATCACATTTATTATGTTACGGTATCTACCTATGTTACTATAACCATCTCTCTCTTCCTTAATTGCCTGCCACATAAGCATGTTTGCGAGTCCCAAGTGCAAGATACTACTTATGTTACCCCCACTATGGCCAGCCTTACTAATTAACCTTCTTCTTGTGTTCCAAGGTCCTGTGAACATTCCACCACCTATACTTGAAGATTTTTATAACCAAGGGGGAGATGATGATGGTGATGATCACGAGCATGAGGACGAGCAGCGCCCATATACTATTTGGCGCCTGGCAACTAATTCTGATGGATCACCTCTTCTCATGTGTATACAGCCCACTGATGATGTTACTGCTAAGGAAGTAGGTGTAGTCTCCCATGGTCGCACTCTCCGGACCTATTCCAACACCCGTTGCATGGTATTCGGGATGGATACTAGTGTGCTAGCGCCAACTCCTTCTCCCTGGTACAGAATTGATAGTCTTGGAGAAAATTCGCTCTTCCTTGGACAAAACTATCCAATGATGGTGAAAGGTGATCCAACTGCTGTTGACACAACGTTACTACCATTTATGAGAAGCATCTGTGTCTATACCTCGGACATTTGGGTGGTTCCCTACCCTGGTACTGATATAGTAGGCCGCTTCAGCCTGGATGACCAGTCCTGCGTTGGTCTCCAGATCGACAATGGATGGCCCGTCCCAGAGAATCACTTGTGGTTCAAAGCAAGCGTTTCCAACGCCGAGGAATGGTTGAGTTGAAGTTCATTTCATTGCTTGTTATTTGTTGTGTGGTGAAAACTTTAGTATTTATAATGTATCCTCGTTGTCGATGTGGGTTGATGACCTGTTGTATGTAATAAAATGATATGCCTGTGATAAACTTACTAAATTTATGAATGGCTTTCGAGTTGCTTCTGTGAGTGAGTGGTGCGATGAGGCAAAAAATATATTTTCCGAATACATAATTGCACGTGCATTGCAACAGGTTATCGGATGGGGCCAATCAACAATAGTAGTACACTATTTGTACTAGCTTCACATGCTTTGCGCGTCGTGCTGGTGTTTTTACTGTAGCCATACTGTACTACATAACCAGCACCTCAAATCCTCGATACTAGTAGTACTATATAGTACTAACTAGTAGGAGTAGTAGGGTGGCATGGGCCAGAACAAGCATTCACGTCCAGGAGTACAGCACACGCCACCAGCACGACTTCCATCTGACATCATATTTCTTGGAGTCCGTGCTAGAGCAATCTCTTCAACCTCATCGTTTCTCTAACTCAGCCATCACGCGGCGGGCGAGGTGGGGTTTTGCCGATAGTCGGTTTCCTTAACTGTGGTCCCACTTGTAAGGCCAACTGCAACGCACGACCCCAAACGGACCTCCATTTTGCACAAACTCCAACGATAATTTTGACTAGAAAAGCAAGACCAAAGAAAAACAAGAACCACAATAATACATTTTACTACTCCTGTAAGTTGGATTAGTGCCTCCTCGATGCATTCATTGTTGATCTGCGGAGGCTCGATCTTGCGTGCTTCTTTCTTCTTCGAGTGTAAAGAAGTAGACGTTACTTCCTTGCATCTAGTATCATGTCTAGCCTCTATTCTAGTACTCCCTCCGGTCCATTTTTCTCTGTGTCTAAGCAGCAACACGCATAGCAAGTAGGAGTATCAACAAGTGCACTAATCTCACTATAACCTCTGTGCTAGCTAAAAGTGATAGAACATCTACTAAATTGCGCTCTATCAATATATGGATTTACTCTTCTTCCCAATACAAAAACTTGCATCCATTCTACTCCCTCTGTTGCACAATACATGCCTTATATTTGTCAAAATATATATGTATCTACACATGTTTTAGTATATAGGCACATCCATTTTTGGACAAATGGAAGTCAAGTATTTTGGAATGGAGGGAGTACACAATAAATTTTTTAAGTTAGCACAACTAGTCTAATCCGAGAGCACAACCGAAGATTTGGTCGGGTTCTTCCTCCTTTTGCCGACACATGGGACATCCAGCATCCAGGTCGTGTCATGAAAGAAAATAGAGTGGTAGTTGACAAGTTGAAGCCACGAGATGTGCATCTTGGGTTAAACTGTAAATAGAATCTTACTACTCTTGAGTAACTCCAAAAGCGGTCACCGAAGATCTTTCTTGGATTTGTTTTTCATCACCAGCACGTCAAGGTGAAAGATGTGCAGGTTCAGTGGGTCCACTTGCGTTTTACTGACATGTGGGACCGCATGTGAGCAAACAGACGATGGGCTCCGCGCGTCTGCTGGCTGGCTGAGAAGAGAGAATAGGGGAGTGCTGAGCATGGACTGCAGGAAATTTGTTCTACATAATGTACCTCGATATAGGCTCGATATAGTGGGGTGGCATGGGCCATAACTAGCATTCACGTCTAGCACTACGGCACACGCCACCCACACGAGTCCCATCCGACACCAATTTTCTTGGAGTCCGTGCTACATCCATCTCTTCTCCCTCCTGTTTTCTCAGCCATCGCATGGTGGGAGGGGTGGGGGTTTGCCGATAGTCGGTTTGCTCAACTATGGTCCCACTTGTAAGTGAAAATGCAACACCACACGCATTCCTGCTTGAGCGGCGTGCCGGACCAACCGTGTGGGGGTGCGACGCGAACATGGCAGGCTTTTCCTTTTGAACTCGCAACTTGTAAAATTTGGTTCTGCTCCATGGCGCGATCGATAGATAGAAAATAATGATTTTGCCTAGAGTAATGAGAAGTTTGGTTCTGGCGCCGTTCATGCATGGAGTACGTACGAAAATTATGAAGTTGATGTGAAAGGTAAGATAATTACTGTAGTATCATATACTACTACATGGATTTGACGGAAAGATAAAAATACATACGGATCCATCAACGACATCCTCACGCCCTAGTGCGCCGGGTCACCAACCGACGTGTGAGGAGCAGCGGTGTTGGTGGCGAGCTCAACGTGCTTCTGAACAATGCGTCCAAGGTTGCCCTGTGGTCCAAGAAGGCCAGTGTCCTATCGTCCTCCTCTTGCATGCGCGTAGACGTGGGTAATTATGTCCATGGTGTCTTGCTGCGCCAGCCGCTGCGCGGCGAGCGCGACCTCAAGGTCGACATTCTCCGGCGCGACGGCGGGCAGTCGCAGGGCCACCAGTGCATCGAAGAGGTTGTCACCATAGTGGCTGTTGAGGGTGGCGGGCATCGCAGAGCCTGGGCGCGTCGGCTGAAGGCTTACATCAAAGTCGTCCGCGAGCTTCTTGACGAAGGTGAACTTGTCGAGGAAACCGACGAGGACCTCGTCGAACAAGGAGACGAAGTTATCGTCCAAGTGGCCCCTCGCCCTGCCAGCCTCAAGCAATACTACCTGGAGACGTTCCTTGTTGCCGGGCCGCAGGCCGGCGTCGTGGACCATCTGGCACAGCCGGCTGATGCTCACGCTCATCGCCTCGATGGGTCTAGCTTAGCTTCTACTAGTCAACTGATATTGCGATTCGAGTGATCACTCTTGCCCTTGGTTAGCGTTCTTAGGATTTCATACTACTCCTCGGCCCTCTACTGCACCTGCCTTTGGCTGTATGATAGGTGGGCCAGCCACCCCCTAGGCCCACATGTCATTCACCCAAAGGCAGTTGTCGTAAGTCAATGAAGCTGCCCCCCCCCCCTCCGTGCCGGTGCAGTATAGTCATCTCACCGGACCTCTAGTTGGGGCCAAACGAGAGAAGTTTGATGTTTACTGGTTTATTGGTCCCCTTTGCATTTTGCACCAAGTTTTGACCTTTGATTTAACTAATAAAATGTTAATTCATGTAAACAAAAATGTTGTGTAAGTCACATTACGAAAACCAAATAATCCCAAAACACTTAGGCACGGTGCATTAACTCCCTCCTTGTTTCTTATTTCGTGGCATATCAACCAATGAGAGATGTGGGCCGTGCATGCTTTCAATGACTTGAGACTACCAAACATGACATGTAGTGTTTAGTTCATTGCATGTAATCCTATTAAGACTCTAGTTAGCAAGAAAACATTAGGTTCTCTCGCCGATAGGAATAAAACACCATGTATTTATTTACAGAGGGAGTAGTACATTTTTTGCGACATGCATTACTAGATATTGCTAGTCAAATACTAAAATCCAGATGGACGTGGTAGTACTCCTAAATCCAGACGGTGGTGCTACTAGTACTAGTAGTAGGACTACCAATGTAGTACTCCTAGGAGTACTAGCACTGTACTACCCGTTGGTCAAATTATTACGTGCTGCTCCTCACAGTGAAGTGACAAGACCCTGCGCCCGGAGATGACACCTGAGTATAGGCGCCGTGTTCGGCATACCATAGCCAGCCTCATCATCTGCAGTCACTATCATCATGGGTGTAGAGCTATCCTGCTTACAACTAGCCCTATTCGACATAATTTCCCATGCATAGATGCCCGTGCATTGCACGGAACACCAAGATTAGGGGTGGACTGCTCCGGCAGCGGCCATCGCGCCAGATTTTTCCACGGCCTTCTAGAGGTGGTGGGGAGGAGATAAGGCTGATTGTGAGAGACAAGGAGTTGTTTGTAAATAGGGAACAAGTGCGGGCATCTTTTTGCAAAAATGGAGAAGCTTGGTATGTATGCGTCAGATCTAGATCCGACGGCTACTGGTGAAAGATGGGAGGCACAACATCATCACCAACTCAGGACCTGTTTGATTCGTAAGATTTTGAAAACGCAGGAATAGGACACGGCATTACAAGTTTCAAACTGATATTATAAATGTTAGGAGTAATGCTGCACCTAGGAAGAGGGAATCACTAGGAAGTTCACGTAAGAACTTTCGTTACTTTAGGTGGATGCAGCGTTATCGTACAAACTAAAATCCACCGCCTTGACAAGTCACTAATGGGTAAATAAGTTTTTGAGTCTCTGGCCACTTGATGTTTAAAAAACAAATTCAGCTTCCGCGGAGACTTTGTCATTTAGGCTTAGATTCTTGCGGTGATCAGCACGCCATTCATTGTTGCGCCAGAGAACGCCAAACCTCATTACCTTGAGCACACTTGCCTCCAGAACAAAGAACCTGGCCAATTTAATCTCAGATGTGCTGCCTCGGTAGTCAATCAAATCAATTTCTAAAGATCGAGATCAAGGCATTCGATGAGATTGTTATAGTGCAGTACATTTTTCACTTTCGGGTCTTTTTTTATCTACAAAAGAAGAGAACATATTAGAGCAGCTCGCTGCATAAGATTGTTGTGTCATCAAGAGGTACCAATATCATTCGCTCATACGATAGGGTTGGCTGGCTAGTGATATTTTTTCACTCTCTCTCTCTCCCTCTCTCTCTCTCTGTTTCTATTTCCTCTCATTTAACTAGGAGCACGTGAAGAGCTTGGGCATTTGTTGCCTTCCACTATGTGGCTGATGCCATATTTCGCAAAAGTATGCCACATAATACGCATCGATGTCAAATCAAAAGATTTTGGCACCGCTCTCACGATGTGAGAGAGTTGGCACCGCTGTGCACACAGACCCACATGTATAAACAAATCAATCAAACCAACTACACCAGCCTCTCACTCTCCCAAACAAGTGTTTTTTTATTGCGTCAGTCCTCTCTCTCTCCCACGCAGTGTTTTTTCATTGCGTGAGTTAATTTGGCACCGGAGCAAAGTAGGTGCTCCAGATTTGGGCAACAGGTGAGCAATGGAGGGGCATCGATGCCAAATGCATCACAAGTGAATTTGGCACATGCTTTGGCCTACTTAGCCCACTTTTGTACTCCCTTCGTCCCAAAATTCTTGTCATAAATTTGTCTAAATACGGATGTATCTAGTTACATTTTAGTGTTAGATACATCCGTATCTAAACAAATGTAGGACAAGAATTTTGGGACGGAGGGAATACTACCTCGTATTTAGTATAAAATTTTGACCGTAGATTTACCTAAGAAAATGCCAATGCATGTCACCAAAAATTACACCATTTGAAATTATGTTCAAATATGAATCCAACGATATAGTTCTTAGTGACATGCATTAACATTTTGTCAGTTAAATCTATGGTCAAATTTTGATACTACAAAATTGGAAGAGTAAACCAGGACGGAGGTAGTACTTGCCCTTAGGGTAACCATAGAGTTACTGGAGTAGTCTAAGTTACTTTCTACTATGACTAGCCTAGGCTACTATAGTAGTACAGCATAAAAATGATGAAGGTGATCACATCAGAAAAAATACTAAAAACATTTCTTTCGGTGCAGTGCGTAGATGTAGTTTTGAAAACTACACTTGCCATCGTAATTTGGGAAAATTACGAAAAAATTGAGCTACGTTGTGATTACCGTTTACTAATAGGAAAGAAGTTTCACCTCGATGAGTAGCTTCTCCGTGCATGGAAAGCATGTAAGGAATCCAACAACTTGATCCAGATTGGGGCAGATAGATTTTAGTGCTAAGATCTTCACTGTGCGCATGGAATGGGTCAAGCTTGTGGGAATCATTTTCTGGAAGACGGTCGTAAATACATCAAGAAGAAATTTAAAAATGTGAATTTCAAGAAGACGGAGAAGAATATGAGTGTTGTACCTGAACGATTATGGATCCAATAAAGAGTTCGGAGAATTTGGCAGACGAGTACACAAATGCTGTCAATTTCGGCGCGTCAATGACCCTGATTTTTGTTGGACCTTCTAGATCCGATACAAGCAATCTCTCAAGGAAAGGCGCATTCTCAATGACCATAACGTGGAACAGCTGGAGTGATCTCTTCCCAATTGATGTCTTGTTGCGGGGCCAACAAGACACATAAATCCATCGGAGATTCGTCGAGGCGATGTGGAGGCTAATGAACCCGTGGATCTGTTCAAGACGAAGGTACTCGAGCATAGTACAGCTGCGGAGCAGGTGCTCCATAGCCTTCTTCGAGATGACAATGTCGAAGAGGTCGAGCTGCTTGAGTTGAGGGAGAAGAAGGGCGGGCGCGGCATTAATCTGGGGAAGATAGCAGGAGCTGAAGCTGGCGTGGCACAGCGTTGGCGTGAGGCAGAGTGCGGACGGCGGCAGAGAGCGACATCGTCCAGCTTCAAAGCTGAGCTCCTCGAGCTGATCTAGGGCGGGGGATAAGAACCACTCGTCGAATTTGGGTTGGACTTGCAGTTGGTACTGAACATGCGGATGTCAAGGCGTTTGGCTGGCCCAGGGTGCGCTGAAAGGATCTTGGAGACTGCGGCCATGCGTTTGCAATCCCCGTCGCAGAGGCAGCTGTCGATGGTGAGGTTGAGGGGGACGCAGCGCCAGAGGGGGCGCCACTGCCCGGAGAGCAGGGCGGTCCGCACGGCAGATTTGGTGGGGAGGAGGCCGATGATGACGAGCAGCATGTCGTCGGAGAGGTTGTTGATGAAGTCCAGGCTCGCCGGATGCGGTTTTGGCTCGAGCGGCCTCCGCTTGTTGGCTGCCTCACCGTCCATCTCAACCGGCGGCGAAGCTGATGTACACGTGTGCTGGTGTGTGTTGTGTGCTGGGTGTGCGCGAGTGCGTCCTTCTGTGCATGCCGCCGCGCAGTGGTGAATTGTGCGCGAGTGCATCCTTCGCGCACAAGAAGTTTGTCCTCAATGCGCCCTCAATTTACTAGCGTGCGGGGTGCTACCCTGAGTGGTTTCAACTTTGTTTCCTTCACCGCGTGTTAGATGGGCCTCTAGTTTACTTATTTTCACCCACTGCCACATGGGCCAGCACACCAAGATACAGAACACGAGCTGACAACGCAGCATGTGGATTGGTTGACTGGTCAAATAAACAATATACAGAGCTATACGCTGACACAGTGAGCGTATAATCCGTCGGTATAGAGAGTTCGAGTGAGAGGGGAGGCCCGTGAGAGATAGCAGAGAGAGAGAAAGAGCTACTCCCTCCGTTCGATAATGTAGTTACAACATTTTTTTAAAGTCAAACTTTTGAAACTTTGACCAAGTTTATAAAGAAATTACTTATATCGGCAATACCAAAGATAAATGATAGTATGAAGTAAGTACATGTTGTGATGAATCTAATGATCGTTCCAGATGTAAATGTTCTTCTCCACATATACCTAGTCAAACTTTTCTGAGGTTTGACTTTTCAAAACATCCATATGCTTATGGACGTGACAGAGTCCTTGACGAGAGATAGATAGATAGATAGATAGATAGATAGAGAGAGAGAGAGAGAGAGAGAGAGAGAGAGAGTGAAAAAAGTGTGTGTGCGTGTGTGAAAGAGGCATGGACAACACACGATAAAAGTGGAGAAAAAGCATGCATCTCTTATGCAAACATATCACACATGCATCTTCGACAACGGAGGCAAGGTGAGGAGATAGTGTGTGGTTGTTTGGAACCGAGAGAGGAAGACCCCTAGCACGTGGCCAAGAGGGGTCTGACAAACAAGGGAGAGAGGCCGAGAGAGACGTACGGAGAAAATGAAGACATGGGGAGGAGAGAGTGTATGTTTGTCATTGAGAGATCCCCTAGAGGTCGTGATGGGACTACATGGGTGGGAGATCGAGTGACAAGGTGTGTGCGTGATAGAAGATGCCCCGAGAGATATCGAGATAGACGTATGGATGGAAGGAGACAATACGTGTGTTCCTGATGGCTAGTAAGAGATAATCATACTTAGGAGGGGGGGGGAGTGCTTGCGCCTATGGCCCTGTTTGGACACTCTAACTCAGTTAGAGGTTAGAGTTAGATTCTAACCCTGAACTAACTCTAAGTAAAGAGGTGTTTGGATGGCAGGGTTAGATGGAGCACGGATACGGCGAGGCACCTTCACGGGCGGTGCGAGAGGGAGGGAGGGAGAGGACGAGAAGCTTCGAGGAAGTGGGGAGTGATCTCCTACGGGGAGAGCGAGAGAAAAAAGTGTTTATTAGTGGTCCCGAGAAGAACTAACCCAAATAAGCACCTCTTCGATGGGTTAGTTTTTTTGGATGGGTTAGATGCATCTAACCTAAACTAACCCTCCTGTTTGGATCTTTTTGGGTTAGTTGACTCCAAACTAACCCAAACTAACTCTAACCCATGGATCCAAACAGAGCCTATGATGGAGTGAGGGATTATGGTACTTAGGGGGGTGCATGTCACATGGAGAGAGAACAAGGGCGAAGAGTGTTGGATGGGTCTATATGTATAGCGCGAGTGAGACATGTGTATGTCTGAACCAGGGAGATATAAGGCCCGTTTGGCTTGCGTCGTGAGCATATTTTGCGTGGCCTGGGGTTGTGGCTGGATTTCATGCACACTTGTTTGGTTGCTACCCCGTGAAAAAGAAAGCCGGCCTGGGCTGGGTTACCTTGCACTTTAATTAGCCTGGCTGAACTCCAGACACTGCAAGTAGCCTGGCCTAAGCAACTGATTTCGAACGCCTGGCCATGCCTGGTCGTGCGGCCACGAGGCTAACAGCAACATGGATGGATATTAGCATTAAATAATTGATGCATGGATTGATTGATGGGACGTTGATGCTTTGCCTGGCCCAGGCATGAACCAGACGCTTTAGCACCACACAAGCCTGGCCAGACAGAAATATTTTACATCTCACGTCCACACCAGGCAGTACCGACCATCAAGGCATGAGGGTCAGGTCACGAACCAAACTGACCAATAAAGTTTGAGAGAGATTGAGGAGCCCCGATAAGGCTGAGTGGTGCGTCAGATAGCTGAGAGGGGGAAAGACATATTCCATCCACTCGATAATGCAGTGCATGTAAATTTTTTAGAAGTCAAACTTTGGAAACTTTGATCAGGTTTACGCAAATGTTATTTATATCTACAATACCAAAGATACATCATACAAAACTACATCTCATGGTGAATCTAATGGTATATGTTTGCCATACTAGATGTAATTCTTTTTCTCCGCATACATGGTCAAACTTTGTGATGTTTAACTTTTCAATAAATCTATGTGCTATGGACGGAGGTGAGTGCCTCAGTCGAGATAGATCAAGTGCGTGTGAAGGAGAATGAGTAAGTGTGCAAAAAGAGTATGTGTGTGAAAGAGAAAGTGACAACAAACGATAAATTAGAGAGAGCATGTGTTTTTTCGTTTCTTAAACATATCACGCATGCATCTCCGAGATGGAAAAGCGAGGCGAGGAGATAGACGAAGATAGCTAGTGTGTGATTGTTTGCAACGGAGAGAGACACCCCTGTAGCACATGTCCAATAGAGGTCTGGCCAACAAGGAAAAAAGGTCGAGAGGGACACATGGATGGCATGGACGCATGGGGAGGGAGAGAGGGTGTGTTTGTGATAGAGAGATCCCCTCGAGATCCTGAGGGGACTATATGGGTGGGAGATCGAGGGAGTGCGTGCGCGATAGAAAGATGCCCCGAGAGAAATCGAGATAGACCATGCACATGTTTGTGATGGAGACTAAGATTAGCTAGTCATATACATATAGGGGGACTGCGTGTGCCTACAATTGAGTGAGAGACCATCATACTTGGCTAGCTGGGCATGAGATTGTGTGTGTGTGTGCGTGTGAGATGGAGAGAGAACGATGGAGAGGGATAGAGTTTTAGATGGGCCTATCGAGTGCGAGTGAGATATGCATGTGTATGTGTGACCCAGGTGGATGGAGAGTTTGAGAGAGGGGGGGAAGAGCTCCGAGACGACATAGTTGTACGTGAGAGAGTTGTGGGCAAAGAGCCAAGGAATTTGTGTGCGTACGATAAGTGCACCCAAGATATCTAGCTTGGACTAGCTAGAGTAGCATACATAGTGTGTGAGAGAGACCTA
>NC_041387.1:430036157-430042392 GCF_002162155.2 Triticum dicoccoides | reverse complement strand
GAGAGGGGGAGGTCGCGTTTTATGCATCAAAGACTGATATAAACTTGCATTCAAATATTTAAATTGGAGACCATGTTGTCTGCAATCCACACATGAACGGATATATGCGTATATCAAACAAGTTCATTAATTTGACTTTCAACATGTTCATGGAGTACTATAATACTATACAACATGCTACTCGATTGAGGTGTTCAATTTTGGATTTAGTTCACTATTTTGACCTACTGAACGAGCTAGTTCATTGAATCGAGATATTTCATTTTGGGTTTGATTCGCGTTTTTGAGTGGGTCAACTATTTGTCATATAGTAAAACGCTAGCAACGAGCATGTAAAAACACATTACTCCCGAGCATCATCTCTCCATCTAAAAAAGAAGTGGCAAGCTAATATTTCAAAATTTGATTCGAATCGACTTGGTAAGGTAGACGTGGATGCTCGTTCTCCCAAAATTTGAACGAACCGTTAAACATCCTCTCTGCTCGGTGGAATTCGCCGGAGCAAATAAATGGGAGACGCGAAATTACCGTCCTATGTGGGACACGCATCAATTGGCCCGTCGTACATCGAGGGTAGGTTCGTAACATCATCCAAGCGCGCCTTCTCCTCGGCCGAAATGACATGTGCTGAATAATTCATAAACCATGGTCGGCAAAACACGCTCTCCTCGCCCGAAATAGCTCGCGCCCACTATTTCAAAACACGCTCTCCTCGCCCGAATTCGCTCGCGCCCACTATAGTTCAAAACACGCCCTCCTCGCCCGAAATCGCACCCTCCCACTATTTGGGGAGAAGCAAAGTTACTCTACTATCCCCGACCCTCAGTACACAGACCCAAGCCAAGAAGCCTATAGGCAAGGGTAGAACTATAACTCCCCCTCACATTTCAGACAAATGCGTCTGTAAGACATGGTTCCACTCCCCTCCCAATTCCCCCCCGCCCGCCCCCATTCATACCTTGTGGGCGCCAAATCACCTTCTCCCCGGGAAGCTCCCTTCTCCCGAGCTGCAAAACCTCAGCCCCACCTCCATGGCGCCCCCACCGCACCAATTTCACAGCCACCCTCCTTCCTAATGCCGGAGACGCTGTCCAATTGTCGTCGTGCACTGGGCCGTGTGCCTCTTACTCCGTGCTGCAGGTGCTGCCTCGACGACAGCCGCGTGAACCGTACCGGAGCCGATTCACCCCCGCCGTTGTTCATGGTGCCGGAGCAGCTCCAACTTCGGATCCGTCCAGAGTCCTGGCGTTGCTTCCGCGTAGCCGTCGACCGTCGCGACATTGCTCTTTCCCTGCCGCTGGTCACCACCGCAACCGCGCCGGCCTCACTGACTCGGCAGCTGGACCTACCTACTTCACCATGCCGCCAGATAGGTCGCACCCTCATCTGAAATCACTTTATTTAGGCTTTAGTTGTCTGAATTTGTATTTTGGGCCAATCGATTCCCAATGGGAAGCAGCACCCCTCGAGGCGGCGGAGTTCCTAGGCTGCCGGTTGGCTGGTGTCTAACGTAAGGGTGCGGGGCCGCAAGTTTGCCGCAGAAGCAGCGCTTAGATGGCTATCTTTTAGAGTTGCATGGGTTGAAGGTACTGCCGCCGCCGGATCTGGATGACGGGGAGTCTTTGTGGATTGGCCCGGGGGCGGCGCAACCACGGCAGTGCGGTGGGGAGGGGAGCGGGGTTTTGGACGAGGCCACGGACGATGAAGGCAGGTTGCTCTGCCGTTGGTCGCTGGCTCTTCGGGGAAGATCCTGAACAGTGTCAGCCGGGAGGCACAAGACGGCCATCAAGCCATCCGACGTAGATTGGACAATACCAAAATAAAATAAAATCGTGTGACCCCAATTTAGTCTTCAGTTAACAGACATGTGACCACTCTCGTACCTTGCTGTTGATCTCCTAGTATATTTCTTCGGATCAAAGAGATATGTCATTCTTAACTTTATGCGTTATCTGCATCTTCAGACACATCGTCTTCCGACTCACTGCAGCTTCTCCAACAAGGGAAGCATACACCAGAAGGGAGCTACAGTCCCCACTCAACAGTTCCCTGCATCGAATGCGCGTGCCCGACATGGACAGCCACAACAACTGCAGGGCCATCGACAAGTCAGCACATGATGCTCACTACTATGGATGGCAGCCAGATAGGTTGTACCCTCATCTTACTTGTGTGCAACATTTATGGCTTTGTTATTCATCTAAGCACGGAAAATAGATCATCACATTTCACTGTATATTCATGCTGATCTCTTACGGGTCTTGTTCAGGAGTTCACGTTGTTCCATAGTTCAGGTAAGATACTTGTTCTTTAGGTAACGTTGTTCCATAGTTATCATCCATCAGCCAATGCTATCCCACAGGCTGGTGATTATAGTATTATACCACTTCTAGTATTACCTATGTTGTTCTTTAATACTTTTGTGTGCCATCTAGTTAATCTCGAGTGCAAACGATACATATTATGTAGCTTTCATCTGTGTTCTCCCTTTAGTTTAGGAGACATGTTGCTGCTAGTTAACCCTAGTCCTACTATTTATGTCGTCTCCTACAGGCACTCATTTACATAAATCTAACTACTAGTTGTCTTCCATGCATGTCAGATATAATTGCACACACTGATATATCCACAAGAACCTCATGGAGCAATGTAAAGGCCAATAACCTTGATGTCAATGATACCAATATGATGGAACATGTAAAGGCGGTTCTTCAGAAGACTTGCAGAAAGATGATGAATCCTCTTCACCCCACAAGGTTCTTGCTCTAACTTGGCCTATGATATGGGTACAACATGCATATAATGTCCTGGAGTGTATCTACTCTGTTGCAATGCCATGTGCTTAGCATGCTAATCATGCATGTAAATATGTCATGCCTTCCTGTTTTTCAGTACCTATTCCATTCATGATAACATGTTTTCAAATTCAAGTACTGTCATTCTACTTTATCGCAATGCTATCTGCTTAATTTGTACATCATGCTTCTGAATATATTATGCATTGTTATTCATCAGTATGTACTTCATCGGTCTGCCATACCATGTTTTTTTTACATTGAAGTGTTGTTCTAGTGCTCTGTTGCAATGCCATCTTATTTTCCCAATCATACACATGTATGTTGCCTTAGTTATTTCTGTACATATACCGCTAGCATATAGTTTTACATTCAACTAGTTTTTTTTGTTGTGTTGTCCTGTCGTATCCCTAGCTCTTACACCATACTCCCTCCGTCCGGATTACATGTTGCCGAAATGGATAAAAATGATGTATCTAGAACTGAAATACGCCTAGACCCATCCATTTTTTCCGGATGGAGGGAATACATGTCAATATGTCATGCCTTTCTATTCTTCATTACCTATTCCATCTCTCTGCTGTCGCATGTTTTATAATTAAAGCACCATTCTTCTATACAAGGCATGCAAGGGGAAGACAACTATGTTAGAATCTGAAGGGTTACAAACAAGGCCTTTGCAAAAGATCCGAACGCTAGGAGATAATAAACCAACTCCAGTTTTTATAGATACTGCTCCAGTACAGAGAAACCCAACTCCTACTGATAATAAGCAGATTCCAGTGGCCAAGGAACTAGTCCGCTCCAGTCGAGCAAAAATATCTCAACTCAGTTCTAAGAAGCGTGTGCGTATCCTTGCGTCATGAAATTTTATAGCTTGATGATCATATTTTCTACATGTTTCTTACCCATCTCTCTTTTAGAAAATAAGCTTAACGGATACAAGAATTTCTGCAATGGTATCGTTTATGAGGAAAGATTCTTGCAGGAATTCTCTGTGCTCCAATGTAGATGTAAGTACCTGTTGTATATCACTATATTTTTACATTAGCATGTATTTTGTTAATCAGCGTGAATCCAACCTTTATCTGATCTAAATTTAGTTGTAGCAAAATGTATGATTAAAGTCCACAATGTTGATTTTTGTAAGGAAAACTGCCTGGTAGTTTTGCATCCTGAACTGCATGAGTGTACTATATCATATCAATGGGTTTGAATACTTTGGTTCTGCAGTTGGTTTTTTTGTGTTTTTTACTGTGTTGTCCTGTCGTATCCCTAGCTCTTACATCATACTCCCTCCATCTGGATTAAATGTCGCTGAAATGGATAAAACTGGATGTATCTAGAACTGAAATATGCCTAAACCCGTCCATTTATTTCTAGATGGAGGGAATACATGTCAATATGTCATGCCTTTCTATTCTTCAATACCTATTCCATCTCTGTTGTAGCATGTTTTATAACTGAATCACCATTCTTCTATATAAGGCATGCAAGGGGAAGACGGCTCTATTAGAATCTGAAGGGTTACAAACCAGGTCTTTGCAAAAGATCCAAACGCCAGGAGGTAATAAACCAACTCCATTTTTCATAGATACTGCTCCAGCACAGAGAAACCCAACTCTCACTGACAATAAGCAGATTCCAGTGGCCAAAGAACTAGTCCGCTCCAGTCCAGCAAAAGAATGTCAACTCCATTCTAAGAAGTGTGTGCGTATCCTCGCATCATGAAATTTTATAGCATTCTGATCATATTTTCTACATGTTTCTTAGCCATCTCTCTTTTAGAAAATAAGGTTAAACGATAGAAGACTTCCTCCATTGGGATCGTATACGAGGAAAATATCTTGCGGGAATTCTCTGTGCTCCAATGCTGATGTAAGTACCTATTGTATATCACTATATTTTTACATCAACATGTATTTTGTTAATCGGCGTGAATCTAACCTTTATTGATCTAAAATTAGTTGTAGCAAAATGTTAAAGGCGCCAACACTACTAGGAAAAGGGCTATAGATAGGACTGATTCAAATGGTGCACCAGGTAAGTAGTGCGCCACTACTATATACTAATGGCGCACCGGTTGGTCGTGCGCCATTAGTGTGGAAGACACTAATGGCGCACCATGCTCACGGTGCGCCACTACTATTGATTTTTTCCCATTTTTCCATACAAACTAATGGCGCAGGGATGGCAAAGTGCGCCATTACTAGTTAGAACTAGTAATGGCGCACGACCAAGACAGTGCGCCATTAGTATATAATTTTTTTACTTTTTTGCAAACCTACTAATGGCGCACTATGCCAAAGCCCAGTCGTGTTTATACCCGAAGCCAAATCCAAGACCGCGGGCGCAAACGTCACCGCGAAAAATGAGCCATGGGTACTGGCTTCCCAAGTGGACCAATGCTTCTTCATTACCGACCCGCCAAAGCCCAGTCGTGTTGTCGTGAGGAGAGGCAAAAGTAAGATCATCGGAATGGATGGAGTAGCCAATGAGCAAGACTTCGACAAGTACGGCGACCCGAAGATCGAACATGACGACGACGATGAAGTAGCAGCACACACCATAAGAAGAAGCAGGACCACCCTACCTAAAGGACGTCCGTTCCACAGAAGAACTCCATTTGCGAAAAAGAAGGGCAAGAAGATTGTGAACAGATAGCTAGCTAAGATCGATTGTATTTAAATCGTAGTCTTCATTTCTCGATTGTATTTCAATGGCACTTTTTGATATCATGAATATTTTTAAATTTCATGGGCACTTTTTGAATTCATGAGGACACTTGATCTCGATCCCCCTCCATCTCGATCTCGATTCCCCCTCCATCTTGATCTCGATCCCCGTACCCTCCCCCGCTCCACCGCTGCCGCCGATGATATTTTCAAGTAAGAAATTTGAACATATTTTGAACAAAATTATTACTGTTTTTATTAAAAAAATATTACTGTTATGATTTAAACAAGTTTGAACATATTTAAACACAAATAAATATAAAAAACAGCATTTAAAATGCATAAAAAAATATTGGGGAGCTTGGGAATCAAACCCAGGACCTCCTAGTGTGTGTGTTGCGTGCTGACCAGTCGGGCTAGTGGGTGGGTTCTATTGTAGATAGGGTTAGGTTGTAGATATGGTTAGTGGGCTAGATTAAAAAAAATTCTAATGGCGCACCGAGGGGTGGTGCGCCATTAGAATAGTCATACTTATGGCGCACGACTGGACGGTGCGCCATTAGAACCCTCCCCCTAGCTATCCTCCCTCCCTCTCGCCAGATCCCCTTCGACCCTCTCTCCCTCGCCACCAGATCCACCCGCGCGCTGCCCCGACCCACGCCGCCCCCGCCCCCGTGCCTCCGTCTCCGTCGCCACCCCTAGTCAGCCCCTGCCCTGCCCTCCATCGCCGTCCGCTCCCAATCCACCCCCTCCCTCGCCTTCACC
>NC_041387.1:430000008-430035441 GCF_002162155.2 Triticum dicoccoides | reverse complement strand
CTCCACCGTGCGAGGCGACAGGCAAGGCGGCCGGCAGAATCTTCTTCAACACCGGGCTGGCGAGCCGCGGAACCAGGGCGCGACGACGCTCGACCCCTCCACCCCCCCTCCACCTCTTCTTCCTCGGGTCGCCACTGTCTTCCTCAACTTCAGCCACCTCTGTTGCTACTAAGCTGTTGCAGGGCCTCCTTGCGCCTCCCCGGTGAGCTCCGCCTCCTCTCCCCTCTTCCTTCTCGCGTGCCAAGAAATGCATAGCAATTATTTGCTTCACTTAGTCATTGATGGTCATTCAGTATGAAATTACAACCTGCAGGTATTGGTTGGAATGTGTAACTACAATTTATAGGGGAAATGTTTGCAGTTAAGTTATGTGGTTGGAAAGATCATGTGTCATTAGAAACTTGGAAGCTAAAAACATTGCGATCCTCACCATAAGGATGATTATATCTTCCATGCCTGAATAGCTCTGCCTAAATAATCAATAGATAAAGGTAAAACTAAACCATGCTCAGCGATGAGATGATGTCAACTGACAACCAAAGCAAACTTGTTCATCATTACAAAAGCAAACTTGTTCAACATAACAAAAGCAAACTTGTTCAACATAACAAAAGCAAACTTGTTCAACCACATAACTACAAACTGAGACACAGTAGTAGGGGTCATCTCAATACCACAAACAACTCAATATCCCCAGTAGTAGGGGTCATCCCAATGATCCTCCGCCTCTTGCCAGAGCTCGAAACCTTGTTTGGTGATTTCGATTTTCTTCCATGCCTCGTAGGTGACGTACGCATCTTTCCCAGCGTACTCGATGAGCTTGTTTGGCAGTGGGATGTCCCCCATAGTAGGTGGTCCGAATTCCTGTCGATCTTCTGCTTCATTTTTGAGTAGGATGGGTGGATGAGGCTGGCTGCAAACTCAGCCAAAGACTGCCACTTCCTTCCATTGTTTGGAACTCTCCATTTGCGCTGCAAGTCGACGTACTTGTCGGGGTTGATCTCCAAACCAGACAACTTCAGCTTCTCCTTGTCGCCTCCAATGCAGAAGCCAACAAAGATGTACAGCTTCTTCTCCTGCAGGTGCGGGCGGAGTTCCTTGGGCCTGCATCAAATTAATCTGGTGCATCAAATTCATCTACTTCAAAAACTACAGAATTAAAATGGGTTCAGTTGAAGCAAAATTCAGTTAAAATAGCATCTTCAGTTCTGACCAAAATTCAGTTAAAACAGTATGATCACAACAACTACTAAATGATCACAACAACTACAAGACAACGTTCTGTATGATCAAAATAGCAAGCATAACATCTCAATGATGTATTTTTTTTGCAATCTTTTCCATTACAAGACAACATTCATAACAGCTACTAAATGATCACAAAAACTTGTAGACAACATTCTATATGATCACCAAAAAACTACTAATTAGACAGAAACTTCATAACTTCAAAACTATTATTTCATCTACTTCAGAACTTCAGAACTATTGCATCTACTTCAGAAACTTCAAAAACTTCAGAAACTAATAATTAAAACGAAACTTCAGAACTTCAGAAACTTTAGAACTTCAGAACTAGTATTGCATCTACTTCAGAACTTCATAACTATTGCATCTACTTCAGAAACTACTAATTAGACAGAAACCTCAGAACTGGATGTTTTTACCATTTGGTTGCCGCGGTGATGTGGTATACCAGGACGAGATCCTCCATGCATAACTGCAGAACTGCAGCAATTTGCGGAGGTTTGTCTTCCCTGGTATACTCGACATCAACGCCGATATTCCGAGAAAGCATGCCACCGAGCCTCCTCCTCATCTTGCGGATCATCTTGTCGGCTTCGTCTGGATTGCTGGTGCATACGACATCCAGCGGCTCCTTCAGGTGGATATCAACCTTGAGCGGCACCGTGTAGTCCCGCTTCTGCCCGGGGACCGGAACGTCGTTGTCGACCACCAGCGGCTCCTTGCCAGACGCCTCACCACGGTGATGCTTGGCAGACGGAGGGGAGTTGCTCCACGATGCCTCTGCCATTCTCTTGGCAGACGGAGGGGAGTTGCTCCACCATTCCTCCGCCATTGCCCTCCTGGCCAGCGATGGTGGAGGCAGAGGGGAGTTGCTTGATGCTGGAGGCAGAGGGAGGTAGAGGGAGGAAGATGGAGCGGCAATGGAATGAGGAGGGAGGCAGAGGGAGGAAGATGGAGCGGCAATGGAATAGGAGGGGAGTTACCTGGATGTGGGAAGAAAACCCTCTCTGCGTCGTGGGGAGTTGCCAGTGGAGGGGAGACATGGGGAGTTGCCTCGAAAACTCAAACGTCCTGCCCTTTGGAGGGGAGACGTGGGCCCTCGAAAACTCTGGAGGGGAGACGTGGGCCCTCCTGTTTCTGAAACGTTCAGGAGGGGAGACGTGGTAAAATTCAGTTATAATGTGTTTGTCCCGCGTTCAACTTTGCAGCTTTTCTGCTCTCTATTTCTCTTCTTATTTAGCGATTACACAGCTAACAGAAAACGAGAAACTAGGCCACTTCCGGGCCTGGCTGATGAAGAAAAACTTTATATATATTCATACTGATGTTGACTCTATAAATCATACTTATTGGACATGTTTTATGTGTTGATCCATCAATTGATCACATTGAGAAAGACCATCATGTCTCCGACCATTTTGCAAAGGTCATGTCTCCGACCATCGTGTCGTGATGAATTTGCAGGTACCCCGAGAGGCCCTTGAGTTTGTCGGAATGTTGATTAACTTCCGTTCCAGCAAATTCGGGTACTCCATATGTCCTATTTTCAGCAAAGGTCATGCTGAAATTTTCCGTGAATTTTAGCATGACTTTGCTAAAAATAGGACATATGGGGTACTTGCGACTAATGCATGGGCCGGGGTATCTTAGTACTTAGTTAAGTAGGATCAACTGCCCCGCCATTCTTGCTGCATTAAACCATAGGTGGCAATAGAGCCAAGTGATTAGGCCAAACTTAGAATTCTCCTTAGCATCGATAAACCCTAGATGATAAACCCAACATAGGTGGCATTAGTGCCAAGTGATTAGGCCCAACCTAGGGTGCCTCGGCATCAATAAACCCTAAATGATGAAAACTTAACTTGGCTGCCCCGGATGCCTCGGTGTCGATGAGAACCTAAATGATGTACGCTTAGGCTTTTAGGGTGCCTCAGCGTCGACAAACCCTAAATGATGAAAGCTTAGGCTTTTAGGGTGCCTTGGTGTCGACAAACCCTAAATGATGAGACCATGATCTTGTTCCTTGACAATAACCAACTTTTTGACCAAACTTTTTTCCTATTTAGAGCGAAACATGGCCCACAACGATGAGGCCGGTGGTTCGGGCGGCAAGCAATTCTGGGAGCTATCCCAGGAGATGGAGGAACAACCTCACCGCTATGAGGACACCGCGGAAGACACCGATCCTGATTACACAACCCCTAGTGGCGTCGGGGATGACACCACTGATGGTGCCGCCGAGGATGCCAACACTGATGATGGCGGCGCACACATAGATGGCAGCCAATGGAAGAAGCAAAGGAAGGACCGGCGTCCGAATGCGCTCCACACCGTCAAGGAGGAATTCACTCAAGTACAAGGGTAAGGTTCCCGGAGTCTACGACGACTGGGAGGAGTGTCAGAGACAGGTTCACTGTTTTAGCGGTAACAGTTACAAAGGATACACCACTAGGGCGGAGGCCGAATCTAGATATGCCCGCTATCTAGCGGGAGAGAGGAGGGAGCGTTGGAGGAACCGGATGAGGACCAGTTTGATCGCGATGATGCTCATCGTGATGACCACAACTCTCTTTTATGTGATGGTAGTTTAGATGATCGATATCGACTTGTAATGTGAAGACAAACTCGATACTCGCGGTCTTAAGACTTGTAATGTTTTATCTTTGTTCGGTCTGTTGAATTCGGAGACTAGTATGATGAATTCTATTCGGAGACTAATCTTCTATTGTATTCGATGAATCTGATGTTGCTGTATGCTGCTGTCTATATTTTGTCCAATAATATATTTTGTAACCTATGCAAAAATCAGAAAAGCAAAAAAAACAAATATTCATACTAATGGCGCATCAAGGCCGAGTGCACCATTAGTATGCCAAAGGATACTAATGGCGCATCAAGGCAGAGTGCGCCATTAGTGTGACAAAGCACATGGTTACATATGGCCCCCCGGGAGGCATACTAGTGGCGCATGGAGTTACACACTAATGGCGCACTGCCAGGTGCACCATTAGTATACCAGATACTAATGGTGCACCAGTGGTGCGCCATTAGTAAAAAATTCTAATGGCGTGCTACTAATGGCGCACCGGTAGTGCGCCATTAGTAGGCAAAACCGGTGCACCATTAGTAGGCCTTTTCCTAGTAGTGCAATGTTGATTTTTGTAAGGAAAACCGCCTGGTAGTTTTGCATACTGAGCTGCATGAATGTACTATCTCATATCACGCACATTACTGAATTGTAGTGCTTCTATGGTTGCCCATTCATTCATTGTGTCAATGTTGCTTTCGTACTACCTTACCTGGCTGATGATAGCTGTGCCATATAGTGTTAATTTGGTGTAGGCTACTTGCCCAAACGTTCGTTGTGTCAATGTTCCTTTCCTATTATCTGACTTGGCCAATGATAGCAATGCTAGTGTGTTAATTTTGTGCAGGCTGTTGAAGATAAGAAGACAAACTCTGAAAACAGCAAGGCAACCCCATTGTTTCTTTCTAGTAAATCTAGGCCAGGTAATATGGCAATAATTCATGATTAATCTGTTTGGTTCCCGTCCTAATTTATGTTATGATGCAGTGGTCGAGACACTCTCCACTATCAATAATACATGCCTGCCAAAATCGCCATCTGAATCTGTTCAGTGTCCTCTGTCTCGAATGCAACTGAATAAATGTATGTTTGTGAACCAATTAATGGCTGAAGCAATAATGGAAATGGTGGATGAATCAGAGGTGCAGAGTCGTGTGACACAACAACTGATCAATGTTTTCAGAGACAGTGTAGCAAAGCAGAAAGAACTTGCCAACATGCTTATGTGCGTCATCTGTGCTGAGGTTGCAGATGTGACGTTGTAGATGGTTAGGTTCTGCTCATTTATTTGCACTGGCATCAATCTTTGATTGCCTAGTGGATGTAATTTCCTGTAATATATGCAGGATGTGCAACGTTATTCCCTGTATGTCGTACCTTTGTGTGATCGGTTTTGGTCCTGTGCATAATTGCTCGTCGTAATGGGCTCAAATTATCTAATTTGGCCTAAAGACATGTACGAACTTTAGTGGGCCCATTAAGTTAATGGGTCGTTACTAGGCCGAAAGTTAATGGTCGGCCCTCTTACCTCCCGGGTCGTTAACAGGCCGACATCGAAGCGGGCAACAGGTGACCCCAGTTTATTTCACGGGCCATTAACAAGCCGTTACTAAGTTTGGGCTACATATGGCCCAACTATACTATAGGCCTTTAGCAGGCCGAAAGAGACAGTGGGCTTGTACTGGACCATGAAGACCATGGGCCGCTAAGAGGCCGAAAGTCTGGTCGTATTGTAAATGGCCCAACTGCGTTGTGGGCCTTTAGCAGGCCGAAAGAGAAACCAGGCTGGTATTGGACCATGAAGGGCATGGGTCGTTAAAGGGCCAAAACTAAGGTCCAACTACAAATGGCCCAACTCATTTATGGTCCGTTAACAGGCTGAAAGTCACACAGGGTCGTGAATTGGCCCAACACTTAAATGGGTCACTAAAAGGCCAAAACTCAAGTCCGACTAAAAATGGCCCAACTGATTTATGGGCCGTCTACAGGCTGAAAGTGACACCGGGCCAGAAAATTGGCCCAACACTTAAATGGGCTGCTAAAAGGCTGAAACTCAGGTCCGACAACAAATGGCCCATCAGATTTATGGGCCGTCAACGGGCTAAAAGACACACCGGGCCGGAAACTAGCCCAACATTTAAATGGGTCGCAAAAGGCCGAAAGATGTACATCCTGAAAATTGGCCCATCCATTAAACGGGCCGTTAACAGGCCAAAATCTCATCGGGCCGATATTGGGCCCAGATATATAGCGGGCTGTTAACGGGCTCGAACTTACGATGGGCTGCAATGGTGTCAAATCTTTAACGGGCCGAATTGGCTCATCTCGTATGGGCCGTGGGCTTAAATGGACCTGACACAAGTAGGCCTTATATGGGCTGGCCTGCTAATTTTACTGGGCCGACCTTTTCACAAGAATGGGCCTCTGTTGGGCCGTGCCACGTGTCGACGTACCATAGGCGTCTTCCGTCCAATGAGTGGATGACATCTGTCCCAACGGTGAGCTGACATGTGTTTCCTCCAGCCAATGATGATTTTACACGTGGAAAATCCCCATTGGTCGGGGCTGTTAACGGGTTATCAGATCCGAAACCCGACCTGATAGCTTAACGGCGTTCCGTTACGGTGGATGCCACGTGTCAGTCACCCTTGACGAAAGCACTTCTGTGACGCGCGATTTATCATCATGGAAGTGGACACTTCCGTGATGATAATTTTGGTAATGTCATGGAACACTTGTACGACAGTAGAGGAATGACTATCTTGATTCTGTCATAAATTTTTCATGGATGTACATGCATGACAAAAAACGCGACCTACTGTGACAAACACGTATCATCACGGAAGTGTATTTTTTTGTAGCGAGAGGCTCTGATACCACTGTTGGGTTCTATGGTAGGGTGCGTCGACTGCAAATTAAAATTGTGTACATGCAGAACAACCAAGAACATGCTACGGGAGATGGATCACAGATCATTACCAATAGACGTGCAGTGTCGTGCAGCGGAAGAAGAGATGGGGCAGCGCGTCCGCGTGGATCATCTCCTCCTCGTCCAATCTCCCGCGAACAGCCGGTCATCCAATCCCACGTACGAGTTCGCCGGAGCGGCGCAAGTGCACTGCCTGTAACGGTATCCGCGCGTGCAGGAGGAACGCCATGCGGCGGACTGCAAGGTCCGATCACACAGTCGACAGCGAGTGGAGGTGGCTATTCACAACACATGCAAACCCTAGTCGCAGCACCGAAGCGATCAACCGCAGATGTGTGCCGCACCTCCACTTTATATAGGCATCCATCGCAGGCTCAACACTTGGGCCTCACACAGACCCTAAAGCCCAAAGTCTACTCGGTCGCGTTCCAAGTCCAGTTCGGATCACATCCGACTAGTGTCCTACGAACCGACCTCGTAGGTTCCTTCCCTTAAGCGCGCGACCCCTTAGCACTACAAAAAAAGACACATCCATGACATTTTGGGCCGAACGAATTTTTTTTCTGTCATACATATGACACTTCTATGACGATAATTGTGACAAAACCCGGTATCATCATAGATGTGGTGGGCTCCTACTTATATGACAAAAAATCATGACAGAAAATGGGTTTTTCGTCCTGGGCGGGCCGGAGACGCAGCTGCATGACATTCTTTGGGCCTTCCATGACGGAAAAAACCGTGGTAGAAGCGAGGGGGAGGAAAATTTTGGGGAGTTGCCGGTTACGGTGGGAGGTCGGGGGCGGAGTGATGCGCGTTTCTCTCGTATGTACGCGCGTGTGTGCGAGGTGTTGGCTCTAACTGAACCCGAGCGAGGCGTTGGGCTCTAACTAAACCCGAGCGGTTGCACTGCAGGCTATGCGTTACTGAACCCGAGCGATCGATCGATGGCTGTTAACTGAACCCGATGGAGCGATTCCTTCGCTACTGCTGCTAACTGAAGTCGATCGATCCTGCCTCTGGGATGAACAGTGAGCGTTGCGGAGGGGTTTGGATGAATAGTGAGCGGTGGCGTTGCCTCTGGATGGACAGGAACCCGTGGTGTGGAGGGCTAGATGAACATTAGACGGTGGAGGGGTGGCCGTGGAGGGGTGGTTGAACAGGACCCCGTGGTGTGGAGGGCTGGATGAACAGTAGACGGTGGAGGGGTGGCCGTGGAGGGGTGGTTGAACAGGACCCCGTGGTGTGGAGGGCTGGATGAACAGTAGACAGTGGAGGGGTGCCCGTGGAGGGGTGGTTGAACAGTAGCCGGTGGAGTAGCGCGTGGTGGAGGCTGGATGACCAGGAGCTCGTGGAGGCTGGAGCAGGTCGACGATAGCCCGTCGAGGCTGGAGGAGGTCGACGGTGGAGATGAATAGTATCCCGTGGAGTCCCGTTTTGCGGTACGCCACACCCCTCCCCCCCCGTTTCGACCGTAGCGCTCCAACACAAGTCCGTTTTGTCCGTTTTGCGGTACGCCACACCCCTCCCGATCAACAGGACCCCCGTTTCGATCGTAGGAGGTCCGTTTCGTCTGTTTTTCGGTACGCCACACCCATCCCCATCAACAGGACCCCCGTTTCGACTGTAGGAGGTCCGTTTCCTTCGTTTTGCGGTACGCCAGGCCCCTCCCGATCAACAGGACCCCGTTTCGAACGTGGCCGGTCGAACCGAAGGCCGTTTCCTCCATTGTGCGGTACGCCAGGCCTCATTTCCATCGCCTGTTCTGTCCATGCCCTCCCGATGAACATGACCATGCATTCCGTTCCGACCCAGTCGGTTGGCTCCCCATGAACACGACGACGTTGCTGTTTCTCCGTTCCGACCTAGCCATGAACGTATGCGCGGTAGGCGTTAGAGACCCTGCCCGTATGTATGTACGTGGCCATATTTTCTTTCTTGCACCCTCGCCGCTGTATGTATGTGTACATTCTACGTGCGCGCCTCTACTACGACACGTGCGCGCCTCTACATCTACGACACGTGCGCGCCTCTACATCGACCAGTATGTACGAACACGTTCGCGACCAGAATGACAATGCTACGTATGCTTCGACCAGGTGGGTCCCGACTGTCAGGCACTTCCTTGCGTGCGAAGATGTAGCTGGTGGGTCCCAGCAGTCAGGGGGGCGAATCGTTTTTTTTTACTCGAACGCACTTCCTTGCGTTCGAAGATGTAGCTGGTGGGTCCCAGCAGTCAGGGGGGCGAATCGTTTGTTTTTTTGCCCGGACGCACTTCCTTGCGTGCGAAGGTGTAGCTGGTGGGTCCTAGCAGTCAGGGAGGAAACGTTTTTTCGCGAAATATGGTGGCCCGTCCGGTGGGTCCCTGCTGTCAGGTGGAGGAATAATTATTTTGCGCGTAATAAGGAGGCACTTCCTTGCTGCGGCCGTGGACCCAGCTGTCAGCCTCTCCACGTGCAGTCCACGTCTGATGGAAGCCGTTCCTTGACCACGTTGACCACGCCGCGCCGAGAGCACCAGGGCGGTGGACGACGGCGAGGCCTAGGAAGGGGACGACGCGGAGCCGAGGAAGACGCGGCAGTGGATGCCCACGCATAGAGGAGTACGAGGGTTCACTGGTTCTCTACGGTGTGAGGCTGCCGTCGTCGCTGAATAACATGGGGTGTGGGTGAGTAGAGGGATGGCCTGGCCAGCGGACGGAGTAGTAGGGGGCGGTGAGGCCTCCACCGCATCGCAGCCGGCCACGGGAGGCAGGAGCATGAGGCACGACCGGCGTTGGTTTGGGCGGCTGGAGCCAGAAGACCAGAGGTTGAAGAAGCACTACGGCCGTTGGATGGACATCGTACAGTCACTGGAGCTAGAATCGTGCATATTGACTAAGTTTACAAAGCCCTCCGTGCCCGTCAACTTAGTAGGCCCACAAGTCAGCCTGCCACTATACTGGGTCCCAGCTAATAGGGGGAGTATTCATTTTTGTTGTGCGTAATAAGGAGGCAGTTCCTTGTGTGCGAAGATATAGCTGGTGGGTCCGAGATGTTGTTGGATTTTGGGTTCTGGCAGACCCTCTAGATTCGAACACTGGGGTGCGCGCGGAGATTTCGCCCACTACCTACCTGCACCTCACCGCCTCGCTATGATCTAAGCTACGAAAGGAACAACACAAGAGACACAGAGTTTATACTGGTTCAGGCCACCCATTGTGGTGTAATACCCTACTCCAGTGTGTGGTGTGGTGGATTGCCTCTTGGGCTGATGATGAACAATACAAGGAAGAACAGCCTCGCGAGGGGAGGGGTTCTTGCGTTGGTGGTTCTGGCTAAGGTTCGATTCGTCGATCCCCTGCCTTGAGAGTGGCTAGTCCTATTTATAGGAAAAGTCCCTGGGCCTCTTCCCAAATATTGAGCGGGAAGGGTGCCAACAATTGGCCATTTTGAAGGGGAACATCTAGTACACTTATCCTGACTAAAGTTGGTCCTCGCCTGTCAAAGGCTCTGGTGGTGACGCCTTCCTGGGCTCCACGATGACTTCCTTCCTGTCGTTGCGACGGTCTTGGTCTTGTTGCACCGAAATGGATGACTTTGCTTGATGCTCTCGCCTGTGCTTTCTCCCTTTGCACCAAAGAGGAAAGGGAGGACATTGCGCGGGCTGGCGCCCGCCTGGCGCCCTTGGTCGTCATGGCTTGCGTCATGGGCACCTCATGAGGTACCCCGCCTTGATCTCTCCGCCTCCTCGCGAGCCAGCCTGACAAGGCCGTGCCTGAGGAAGCTTCCTGTCGTCCTCCCCGCGAGGCTTGGCCCCTCGCGAGGGTCTTGAGCTCGTGCTGATGAAGATGGGTCATGCTGGGCCGCCCCTTGAGCCACGCTGCAGGCCGCAGGCAGGCAAGTCTGGGGACCCCCGTTCCCAGAACGCCAACAGTAGCCCCCGAGCCCAAGGCGCGCCCGGACTTAGCTGAGCAGAGAAGAGAAGGGGCAAGTGCGAAGCGTCGCGGGCCCTAATATCCTGCGGCCTCGGGCGCTGCGTGGTGGTTGGTTGGTCGGTGTGCCTCAACAACTGCGTGAATCGACAAAAGAGCGGCATCTGCCTAGGCTTTGCTTCCCTTGCTTCCTCCTGTCATTGCCCAGATCCCCTTTCTTGCGCCCTTCCTTTCTGCCTCCGAAATCTTCAGATCTACTTCGACCGCGCGCCCTAGCAAGACATGGCGCCTCGCCAGACCCCGGCCGAAGCTTGGTACTCACCCACCTTGGACTCGCCGAACGTGTCGGAGACGAGCCTTGCTCGGGTGCGCCGGATGGTGGCAGCGCAAGGCATCGATGGGGCAAAGGTGTTCAAGGCCGGCTCGGCCCTTCCTGAGGGCCAAGGGAGCACCTTCTATCCGCTCTTTGTAAGTGCCATTGCTGCTGGTTTGGTGCCTCCCTTTTCTGGGTTTTTCTTCTCTGTCCTCCGCCATTACAACCTGCAAGCTCTGCATCTCCACCCCAACTCTGTTCTTCTTCTGGCGATCTTCGCCTACTATTGTGAGTCTCACATCGGATTGCAGCCCTTAGTGGCCTTGCTGCGCCACTACTTCTCCCTCCGGCCCTCTCGTGGTCCCATCTCCACGTGCGCGAGATTTGTCACGTATGGCGGCTCCAACGCCATCTCGAAGCCCGGGAAGAGGATTGAGGGCTTCAGGAGCAAGTGGGTCATGGTAGATGCTGGACGCATCCACCCTCGGCTGATTCTGCCCACGGAGCAGCCCATGAGCTCCGATGATTGGTCTCGCACGGAACTCGTGGACCCCCGCGCGAAGCCGGTGTTGGAGAAGATGGACGCGGATCTGAGGTCGGCCAACATGGCGGTGGCGAAGCTGACTGGTGCGTCGCTCCTGAGGGAGTTCCTGGAGCACCAGGTGGCCTCGCTTCGTAAGTACTCGCTTCCACTGTGGAGGCCTCGCCCGAGCCCCGCAATCTTGGCTGACGAAGATCTGGCCGCGGTCCTCCAATCTTTGGTCGGAGGAGACGTGGCGAGGCTGGAGGGCGCCCCTGTACCCCTGTTCCTTCGAGATGATTGGGAGCAGGCGGCGGACTCCATGCCCGTCTTCAATGGGGATGGGTCCGTGCCCACAGAGGTTCCCGAGGACCCAGCGGCCCTGGCGACGGTGAACATGTCCTCCGGCGACTCCAGCGAAGAGGAGGAAGAAGAGGAGCGGGACGGAGGCCCTGACTCCTAGGCTACCGAAGGGGATTCGAGAGCGCCCCTCCCCCGGCGCAGGTCCCGCGCTCTTCGCCTCTTGCCGAGCGACGATGAGGATGGCGACGAGCGAGGCGGCGAGAGCTTGCCCCCGATCCGGAAGAAGGACAGGACTGGGATGGTCCCCCTCGGGTCTGCCCCGGCTTTGAGGCGACCCGCAGACGCGCCTCCTGCTTCCGAGCCTCTCGAGGCTGATCCCTGCAGCCGGCTCTCGGGCTTCAAATATGGCCGGAGGTTGCTCGAGCTCGCGAGCGATGACCAGTAAGTGCTTGATTCTTGTTTTATTCCCTGTTTCGTCGCTGAGGCTTGACGTCCGTATCTCTTGGCTAGGCTGGCGCCTGCGGTGAAGAAGCTGAAGGGGGCTCCTGAGGTTCCGTCTAGGGCAGCGCCTCTGCCCGCGAAAGAAGGTGACTGCAAGGCAAGGGCCTCTCCTGCCCGGTCGTCCTCGCGAGGCCTGGTGGAGCTGGCTGGGGCGAGCTCAGCCCCCATGGCCCAAGCGACTCCTGAGGTATCCTTGCCTGATGCCACTGCCACGGCTGTTGGGGCGCAGTAGGTCCCGCCTCAGGATACTGTGGTTATGCTGTCGTCCTCTCCTCCTACTCCACCAACTGTTGTCTCTCTGACTCCTCCCATTGTCCTAGATCGTGCTACTGCTGTACTGGACCGGCTGTGGCAAGATCTTCTGGGTACCGACCCTCGCCTGGTGGTCGGGCGCTTGGAGCTGGCTTTTGGCTGGATTCGCTCTGACGCTTCGATTCGAGCGGTGCTGGTTCAGGCCTCGACGGCTTCCGACGAGGAGAAGTAGGCCGTCCTTGGGGCGAAGGCTGCTCGCGACATAGACTTGGGGGAGGTGGACGATGCTCGAGGTTGCTGCAAGGCGCTGGAGAGCGAGCTGCATGGCCTGCGGGACCAGCTTGCCAAGGAGGTCCGCATTCGCCAAGAGAAGGAGGAAGACATGAAGGCTCGCGAGGCGGCCGTCAAGGACCGAGGTGCCAAGCTTAACAAGCGTCGTGACCACCTGGGCGCACTGGAGCAGGAGTTGGAGGCGAGGAAGGTCGAGCTGGACGGCAAGGCGCGGGTCCTTGCCGACGACCGCGAGGCCTTCATGAAGATGGAGGTGAAGGCTCACAGCTTGCTGAGGTCGCTTTACGACAGGGTCTGGAAAGCCCGCTGGCCGGCGTCGAGGATGGCCCTGCCAAGCTGCTCCCCTTCCTGATCCGTACTCTTGAAGATGTCACCCTTGGCCTTGGCCCTACGGCTGAGGCCGAGGCGCGTGTCCTGTGTTCTGCAGCGCTGACGCGGGTCCTTACCCACGTCTACCTTCGCGATCCGAACATCGACCTCGACAGCCTGCTGGAGCCAGCGAGCGGCGAGCTTGCCGCTGCCGCTGCTGAGGCCGTGAAGGGTCGTGCGGAGGCTCTGTTGGCGAAGTTCCGAGCCTTCAGCACCAAGCCGAAGCGAGGCGCTGCCGGTCCTGCGGCTTCACGAGGCGAACCCGCTCCGCGCAGCTCCGCCACCAACAAATGACTCCGTTGTGGCTCCTGTCCTGTTTTCAGCTCCTGCAACATGCATCATGCCTCGGGGAGGCGTTTAAACTTGTGTTTGGTGTTGTGATAACAGTTATGGACTGTAACATTTGCTTTTGAATTCCTTGAAATTTGCGCTTTTCCTTCCTACTTGCTGATGTTCTACGTCGGCAGAGCCCGGCCCCGCGCATACCTCAGCCGCCGTTAGCCCCAACCGGAAACCAGGACAGGACCAAGGATTGAGGGGCTACGTGACAAGTTAGGATCCTGAGTCACGATGCTCAGGAGTCCCCCTTGGCGTAGGAACAACAAGTAGGGCAGTGAGATGTGGGGGTGAATCTACCATTCTACGTCTGCAGAGCCCGGCCCCGCGCATACCTCAACCGCCGTTAGCCTTTCGGAACTAAGGAGTGAGGGGCTACATGACCAGTTAGGCTCCTGAGTCGCGATGCTCAGGAGTCCCCCTTGATGCTCAAACGGCCTTCGTACCTTGGCTCCGCTCGGGGAGGGACGTGCAACGAACCAGGCCCGAGGGGCCTGGCTGGGTGGCGTGCGTCTGGGCGGGACCCAGGCGCAGCCCCCCGTGCCCAGCCCCCTCACGCGACACTCCCGAGGGGAGGCGTTGCGATGAGGCCGGACACTGAGCTCTGGGCTCCCTGAGGTTGATGCAGCCGGGGGCCACCCTCAGTTGTTTATCACCAGCGCGGAGCATAGTGCTTCCGTATGTGTATGGACATAGCCGCTCCTCGGCAGTTTCGTCAGCCAGCACGGAGCATGGTGCTTCCACTAGTGCGTGGCAGGGGGCTCCCCTCCGGGAGGAGCCCCCGGGGCGTGTACAGCCCCGCCCTGACACGTGGCTGGCACGGTAGGGCCTGAGGAGGTGTATCTGGGCACCCGTGAGCCAGCGCGGGACTCACGGGGCCCTACCTCAAGGCGGGTTGCGCCTGGCACTGGGCCTTAACTTGTGATGTGTTCCTACAAATTTGGCTAGATGCCGACGCTCTACGCTCGGGTCCCGGCCCTCGAGCGGGTCTCAGCCGTCACTGGTTTGCCAGGTCGCGATGCCATGGACAAAGCCAGAGGGTGAGGGCTGGAGAGACAGTAGGAGCCCTGAGTCGCGATGCTCAGGTACCCCCCCTTTAACGTGCAAGCTTGGTTAGATGTCGACGCTCTACGTCGTCGGGTCCCGACCCTCGAGCGGGTCTCAGCCGTCGCTGGTTTGACAGGTCGCGATGCCGTAGACAAAGCCAAAGGGTGAGGGCTGGAGAGCCGGTAGGAGCCTTGAGTCGTGATGCTCGGGTACCCCCCATTTAACGTGCAAGCGGCCGACATGAAGGAAGAAGAGGTGCCGCGGACAGGCATCAAATAACAAGCTTGATGGGTCGAACGCATGGCCCAAAAATAAACACAAGAGGGGTACATGCCGCTGGGTCTGGCCCGAGCGACTTGGGGATGATGCAGCCCGAAGGGTGCCCCCAATAAAGTAGGCTAGGAACATAAAGTAAAAAGGGGATACATGCCGCAGGGACGGACCCACGTGGCCTGGGAATAATGCATCCCTGGGGGCGCTCCCAGCTGGAAACGAAACTTGAAGGATGTCACCTGATAGCGTTGAAGACGAAGGGGTGTTGGAGTAGCAGAAGTCGTGGGCTGCGGAAGCCGATCTTCACGAGCCCCCGGGCCCAGGAGCCTCGGGAGGCTCCGGAGGCGTTCGTGGCTCCTCGCGGACCATCTCCATCTCTGCCAGGACTGCGGAACGCCTGGCCTCCTGAGCCTCCAGGATGCTCCTCATGAGGCGCTGGTACGTGGCGGCCGCGTTCGGCAAGCCGTAGGGCATGCGAACGTAGCTGTGGGGAGGGCCTTCGCAGCGCCCCACGCGTGAGGGCTAGAAGCGCTCCTGAGAGGCGGCTCGGTTGAGCCCTGGGATGTCGATGCAGACGCGCAGCCAACCATCCTCGCCTGGATGGGGAGCTGCGGCGGCTAAGCGGTGGCTGCCACTCATGACTCTTGACTCCTGCAACTCCTGCGTGATCTGTCTGACAAACTCTTGAGGGTTTGTCCCTCCTTGCCTTGCTCCTTCCTGAGGGAAACGTGCTCTGAAACACACCTCCAAGTGGTGCCCAAGCGCCTCCCTCGTGACCTTAGCAAGGTCGGTGGCCCTCCAGGAGGGAGCCCTCGAGCCTTGCTTGAGGAGGGTGCCAGGCGCGCCTTCCTATGCGACAGAAGGAGGTGCCCCCTGAGCAGGCGCAGACCCTGAGGGGCCTGCCTCCTGAGGGGTCGGGCCTGGCGATGTATTCTTCTTCTTGGGAGCGGTCTCAGGGAGCCTCCCGCTCCCGCAATTTGGGTCTTCAAGTGATGCGGCCTGAAAAGCTCGCACCAGGGAGCACACTGCGTCTCTTTCTTCACAGGGCACCGTGATGACCCCGCCACTTCCTGGCATCTTGAGGACGTTGTAGCCGTGATGAGTCACGGCCATGAACTTGGCGAGAGCTGGGTACCCAAGGATGGCATTGTATGGCAGGTGAATGTGGGCGACGTCGAAGTCGATGAGCTCGGTGCGGTAGTTGTTGCACGCCCCAAAGGTGACAGGGAGGCAGACCTGCCCAATCGGAACCGTGGAGCCATCGGTGACTCCGGAGAAAGGCTTGGTTGGCTGAAGCTAATCGTAAGGCACTTGGAGATTGTTGAATGTCTCTACAGACAGGACGTTGAGCCCTTCCCCGCCGTCGATGAGGGTCCTGGTGACTTGCACGTTGCTGATGACTGGGGAGCAAAGCATCGGGAGGACTCCGGTTGTGGCCACGCACTTGAGCTGATCCGCTGAGCTGAACGTGATGGCGCACGCCGACCACCTGAGGGGGCTCGTGGCTTCGAACTTGGGGAGGACTGCATTCACTTTGCGGGCGAACTGCTTGAAGATGCGTTGAGAGGCTGGGGCTTGAGCTCCGCCTAGGATGCAGGCGATCGCGCGCGGCTCCTGGAAGCCCCCAGCCCCCTCATCCTGATGATGGTCCTCGTTTCTCCTTGGTTGCGGCGGCAGTGGAGGGAGGCCTGCGTTTCCTTGTGGACGATCCTCACGAGGCTGGTCCCTCTAGTCTCCCTCGCGAGGCTGATCCTGCCAGCGATCCTCGCGAGGTCGGTCGCGCCACCCTTGGCGAGGGTCGCGGTCTTCCCAGCGTCCTACGTTCCTTCCTCCTCCTCGGTCGTAGCCTCGATCGTTGCAGTCGGGGCGTCAGCCGATCCTCCCTTCTTCCACGGCTCAGAGCTCTTGACATTTGTTGGTGCTGTGGGTGTGGAGGTCGTGGTACACACAGTACCGGCTGCCTTTGAAAGACTCTGGCTGATCTCTGCCCCGCTTGGTGTTTGGTTCTGCCGCGAGCACGGCAGCCCCCTTGTGCTTCACATCCTTGGCCTTGGATTTCTTCTCTTCTGGGTCTGCGGCTGGTAGCTCGAGGAGGGAAAGGCGCCCTTCCTCAGCCCTGGCGCACTTGGTCGCCAAGTTGAACAGCTCCAAGGAAGTGCATAGATCTTCGTGCATCGCCAGCTCCTCCTTCATCTTGATGTCACGCACACAGTCGGAGAAGGCTGAGATGATGGCCTCCTTGGTCACCTTGGGAATCTTGAGATGTTCGTTGTTGAAGCGCTGGATGTACTTCTACAGGGTCTCCCCTGATTGCTGCTTGATGCGGCGCATGTCGCTCACGGCGGGTGGCTGGTCACGAGTACCTTGGAAGTTGGCGATGAAACGGGTGCGCATCTCGTCCCAGGAGGAGATCGTGCCAGGAGCCAGGTTCAGGAGCCAGGTGCGGGCCCCGTCTTTGAGTGCCATGGGAAAGCAGTTCGCTATGACCTTCTTGTCCCCGTTGGCGGCTTCGATGCCCAGCTCGTAGAGCTGGAGGAACTCCGCAGGGTCGGTCGTGCCGTTGTAGTGAGGAGGCAGGTCTGGCTTGAACTTGCAGGGCCACGCGATGCTGTGCAGCTCGGTGGTGAAGGCGAGGCAGCCTGCTGTGGCCACGGGAGGCCTTTGGTGACGAAGAGCTCGGTCTTGCGGGTCCCCATGCGCTGCGGCTGGGAGCAGCGCGGGGTCTTTGCATGCTGGAACAGGAGCGTGGTCGCGATGGGCCGGAGTAGAGAGCACTCGAGCAGCTTCTTGGGGGGGAGGCGGCTGAGGTGCCCCCGGAGCTTCATTGCCCACGCAGGGCGGGGCACGGTGCAGCGAGAAGGATGGCGCGGGGGAGCCCCCTGCGGCACGGACGAGCTCGGCGACGCGGTCGAGCCACTCTTCGTAGACGTCATCGACCGGGCGGTAGCGCAGGAGCTCGTTTGCCGCGATGAGCGCAGCTCGAGCCTCCATGGCCGCGCGGGGTGCGCGGGACGAAGAACCAGCTGGGGCGAGTGAGGGAGTAGCAGTGCGGCCGTCTCGCCTCATGGACGGATGCTGGGATGATGCTTGCTGTTCGTTCCCCGCCGGGCTGGTGGCGGCGTTGACGGAAGGCGACGGGGAACAATGGGGGAGGCCGCCGACGGGGGACGTCTAGGCGACGCAGGAAGCGAGAGCGGCTCAGCGCTCGGCGCGGGCCCGGCGAGCGTCCGACATGGATGCGATGGTCGATGAAGAACAGGGCGGCGGAAGACGAATTCCGGCGCACCCCTACCTGTCGCGCCAAATGTCGGATTTCGAGTTCCGGCAGACCCTCTAGATTTGAACACTAGGGTGCGCGCGGAGATTTCGCCCACTACCTACCTGCACCTCACCGCCTCGCTATGATCTAAGCTACGAAAGGAACAACACGAGAGACACAGAGTTTATACTGGTTCAGGCCACCATTGTGGTGTAATACCCTACTCCAGTGTGTGGTGTGGTGGATTGCCTCTTGGGCTGATGATGAACAATACAAGGAAGAACAGCCTCGCGAGGGGAGGGGTTCTTGCATTGGTGGTTCTGGCTAAGGTTCGATTCGTCGATCCCCTGCCTTGAGAGTGGCTAGTCCTATTTATAGGCAAAGGCCCTGGGCCTCTTCCCCAATATTGATCGGGAAGGGCGCCAACAATTGGCCATTTTGAAGGGGAACATCTAGTACACTTATCCTGACTAAAGTTGGTCCTCGCCTGTCAAAGGCTCTGGTGGTGACGCCTTCCTGGGCTCCACAATGACTTCCTTCCTGCCGTTGCGACGGTCTTGGTCTTGTTGCACCGAAATGGATGCCTTTGCTTGATGCTCTCGCATGCGCTGGCTCCCTTTGCACCAAAGAGGAAAGGGGGGACACTGTGTGGGCTGGCGCCCGCCTGGCACCCTTGGTCATCATGGCTTGCGTCATGGGCACCTCGTGAGGTACCCCGCCTTGATCTCTCCGCCTCCTCGCGAGCCAGCCTGATGAGGCCATGCCCGAGGAAGCTTCCTGTCGTCCACCCCGTGAGGCTTGGCCCCTCGCGAGGGTCTTGAGCTCGTGCTGATGAAGATGGGCCATGCTGGGCCGCCCCTTGACCACGCCACAGGCCGCAGGCAGGCAAGTCTGGGGACCCCCATTCCCAGAACGCCGACAGCTGTCAGCGGCGGCAACGTTTTTTTCACGAAATACTGAGGCCATTCGGTGGGTCCTTGATTTCAGGTGGACGAATCATTATTTTGCGCGTAATAAGGAGGCATTTCCTTGCGTGCGGCCGTGGACCCAGCTGTCGGCCTCTCCACATACAGTCCACTTCAGATGCATGTCGGTCGTTGACCACGTTGACCAGGCCGCGCTAAGAGCACTAGGGCGGTGGACGACGGCGAGGCCTAGGAAGGGAACGACACAGAGGCAGGGAAGACTCAGCAGTTACGAGGGTTTACTGGTTCGTCTGCCGTCGCCGGAGAATAACAGCATGTGTGGGTGAGTAGAGGGATGGCTAGGCCAGCGATAGGAGTATGGTGGGGCGATGAGGCCTGCGCGGCAGCACAGCCGGCCACGGGGAGGAGGGAGCAGGCAGTCCCGCCGGCGCTTGTTTGAGCGGCTGGAGCAGGAAGAGCAGAGATTGAAGAAGCACGACGGCCGTTGGATGGCCATCCAACAGTCACTGCTTGTGCATCAACCTTTTTTAGGAAAGCCTCGAATCTGTGGAAAATAGCATACAGCCCATCTGCCATTATTTCTAATAATTTACAGCCCATTTGCTAATTCTTAAGGTTTTTTTTGGAGCCCATATTCTTTTTGTTAGCATTACGGCCCATATTGTGGCCACGGTTAAAAAATTATACGAAATTTTGCATATTTCGGTGCGGTCCGAACTGTTTTTAATCCCGAAATTTCGACTCACATTCAAACTGATTTTAAAACTAGATGTATATCAATATAAAATCCAACAAATTCTCCACGCATAAAAATTAATGTAATTTAAAATCTTGAAATGAACAAAAAAGATATTTGAAACTAATTGCCGCTTTGATGTGTTCTAAAAATGTAGAACCCATTTCTCATTACTGATGGGCCATTTTCTCGGCCAGCCGAATGAAAGCTAACCTCGTCTTGAAAGATTTGCAGCCCAACAGGCCTGACAAAGCGACTACTTGGCAAATCACAAAAAAACTAGGTTGTGGCCATGGACCCAGCTATCAGCCTCTCCACGTACAATACTCTTCCGATGGAAGTCGTTCCTTGACCACATTGACCACACCGCGCGGAGAGCACTACGGCGGTGGACGACGGCGAGGCCTAGGCCGGGGAAGACGCGGCAGTGGAAGCCCGTGCGAAGAGGAGTACGAGGGTTCACTAGTTCGGCTACGGTGTGAGGCTGCCGTCGCCGCAGGGCCTGGCCAGCGGTGGGAATAGTAGGGGCGGTGAGTCCTCCGCGGCAGCACAGCCGGCCACGGGAGGCAGGAGCATGAGGCACGACCAGTGCTGCTTTGGGCGGCTGGAGCAAGAAGACCAGAGGTTGAAGAAGCACCACGGCCGTTGGATGGACATCGTACGACCACTAGAGCTAGAATCGTTCATATTGACTAAGTTGACAAAGCCCTTCGTCCCCGTCAACTTAGTAGGCCCACAAGTCAGCCTCCCAGTAAGGTGGGTCCCAGCTAGCAGGGGGAGTATTCATTTTTTTGTGCGTAATAAGGAGGCACTTCCGGTGGGTCCGAGCTGACAGCGGGGGGGACGTTTTTTTCACGAAATACGGTGGCCCGTCAGGTGGTTCCCAGCAGTCAGGGGGGAAACGTTTTTTCGCAAAATACGGTGGCCCGTCCAGTGGGTCCCTCCTGTCAGTTGGAGGAATCATTATTTTCCGCGTAATAAGGAGGCACTTACTTGCTGCAGCCATGGACCCAGCTGAGACTCTCCACGTACAATATACTTCCGATGGAAGTCGTTCCTTGACCACGTTGACCTCGCCGCATTCCGTTGCATGCATGCGTCCATGGGCGTGGTGCGTCCCCACTGTCAGCCTCTCATGTACAGTCATCTTCCGATGACTCTCGGTTGTTGACCACGTTGACCACACCGTGCCGAGCGCACCCAGACTGGAACGACCTGGAGATGGGGAAAACGGGGCAGTGGAGTCGCAGATGGAGATGAGTGGGAAACTTCACTGGTTCGGGTGCATTGCAGCACAACCGCGGTGCCACCCACGGGAGACAGGAGCAAGAACAAAGGTTGAAGAAGGAGCACGGCTGTTGGATTAACATCCAACGGTCCAGCTGCTAGAAGCATTTGTTGATTAGGTTGACAAAGCCGTGCGCACAGGTCTGCTTAGCAGGCCCACAAGTCAGTCACCAAATCTGACGGGTACCAGTTGTCAATGGGATGAATAATTTTTTCGCAAAACAAGGAGGCACTTCCTTCCGTGAGAAGATACAGCCGGTGGGTCCCAGCTATCAGGTGGAGGAAACATTTTTTCAGCTTAATAAGGAGGAACTTTCCTTGCGTGCGACCATGGACCTTGTGGGTCCCAGCCGTCAGGCTCTCCACGTACAGTCCTCTTCCGATGACTCTCATTTGTTGACCACGCCACACCGAACACAGCGAGGCGATGGACGACGGCGAGGCCCCGGACGGGAACGACTCGGAGATGGGAAAACGCGACAGTGGAGTCGCAGATTGAGAGGAGGAGAAGGGTTATAACTGGTTCTGTTGCAATTCATATCAAACTCAGGTTCACAGGACACGTTCATATTCATAGCCAACATTCACTATCAACAACTCAAAAGATTCATATATACACAAGCTCATCATATCTATGCATCCAAATGATTGATAGATCACACGACAATATTCATACATAATTCACAAAAAGATTCAGATATACACATGTTTAGTATGTTTATGCATCCAAATGATTGAGATCACAGCCAATATGATCCATGGACGAACTTTAATTACCTAGGGTACAGACTGGTAAATGGTGTTCAATCAGAGGTACTTCTTGCTAAAATTAGTTCTTGTACGAGTAAACTTTCGAGTACATAAGAGGCAGCACAGACAATCTGAACTTTGCTTGTAGGTTTATCCTCAAATAGTGGCCTCGTGCCGACAGAGGTTTGAGCAACTTGGCCACTACTTTCATCCAACTAGTTTACTGGCTCATCTTGGTCCTGTATCTCGCCAAAATTCTACATTGCAGACGAGAAAGGAGGCGGTTGAGAAAATGAACCACCCAAATTTTTTGTGCAGTTCAACTGAAATGGAGCATCCTTGGCGTGCAGACTAATTAAGTCCCAGATGAATATACGCGTCAACCAACTTGTCTGGAATCTTTAGACTCCATGCCATATAGTTCGCTAGCATATGTGCCGATAACCAAAAGGCACAAGTTGGGACCAAAGACTGGACTGCGTTTTTCTGGGCTATGCACCAAGCAATATTTTTGGCGTTCACTCTCCTAATACTTGGAGTTTGACAATTGGTTGACACCAGTTGATACTCGAATGAATATAGGCACTTCTTGTCAACATTGATGCTTGTCTGAGTGAACTTTGGAGTACATAGCAGCAGCATAAGTACCTGTCCATCTGATCATTTTGTGTAGTTCTACTGAAATCACCCAATGTAATGATTTGCCTGCGAGTTTAGGCTCCAAATTACTCCTTTATGAAATCGGCAAACAGTAGCACAATACCAAATTACCAATACATATGACAGGCACATTAATATGGATAAAGACCAGTACCAACCTGTGTGAGGTAGCATATCAATTACTATTTCCTTTGACTGGAAGCCGAGATAAGCCAAGCGACTGACAGCAAAGGAAGAAAGCAAGCGGAGAATAGTGACTGACAGGAAAGGACGGAAGCTGTCGAGGCAATGAAGCACCCAAAGTTTTTGTGCAGATCCACCAAAATCGAGCATCCCTGTTGGCACATATATTGAGAGAGTGAGATTACTGTAATAGTGGGACTAGTTGATGAAACATACACTAACAAATAGAAGCACCCTCATTATCTTAATGGGTAAAGTTAGCAACATAGTAGTCTTGCTTAAAGAGAGGTATTAGTTTATTTAATCAGTGCCAATTAGCTCAACTAAACACTCAAAGCATTGCCATTTATCATAGGTTGCAAAACTTAAAAGTGCAAAGATAAAGGAGTTTCTCATGACAGTAGCACGATACAAATAGAGATGACAGCAAACTAATATGGATGAAGGCCTTAGGCCCGTACCAACCTGAGAAAAAAGCTTATTCATGTAGTCCCATAAGAGATGATAAAGCACTCACTGGAATCACACAATAGTATATATTTTTGTGCACTTCAAATGTATGGTTGAAATCACTCTTGTTTACCAGTGCTGAGATTATATCGGAAGATTATCAAGAACTTCCAGCTGAGTTAAAGCACTGGCTGGGATACAGTTCATTGTATTGTCTTGTGTAGTTCCACTAAAATGTATGATTGGCACAACATGATCCCTGTTTGCACAAGTAGGAACAAGGTGAAACCTTCATTAGCTTAGTGAGAAAGGATAGGAAGACATTAGCATATTACTCAAACAGTAGCATCAAATTCATGATGGACAATACGCAAAACATTGCCTCATTGAACCAATGGCAATAAATTGACATGCAAAACAATAGCACTATTATGTCATGACACTAATAATATTCCCTCCCTGCTCCACCACATGATTCACCTCCATAGACAAACATTCACACGTACATGATTCAGCATAGGGTCCTACTAAATATTTGTTTAACTCCAACAGGAAAATTAGGTAGTAATAAATTAGTGGTACTTAAGTGCTCCTAATTAATTAAGTGAGACACCAGAAGTGGAAGGGCTCCCTGGAGGATCGTCTCACATGTAAGGTAGTCGTTTCCGGAGCCCTTGAATAGCCTCGACTGAGGCCTCTGGCTTCAGCAAGATCGCCTTGGCACTGTTTATTCTTCTTCTTCTTCCTCTTCATGCTATGTTTCTATTTATCCTCACTAGTTGGTGAAACCAAGTACATGATTGGCCTTCTAATTCAGAATTGGTTTTTTCAGTGAGGGAGTACAAGTGTACTAGTAAAAAACAGCATTATTTTCTCATGGCAGTCGGAAAATAGAGACGAACACATGCATTAAATATCATTCTTACCTAAAGGAAGGTTATGGCGCCAATATGGATGATGAGGATTGGAACATAGATCTCCCTTTGTGCAGTTCCACCAAAATGAACCAACTGTTCCATCTGACATTCCAGTTAAACAGCACAAAAGTCACTTCTTTTAAGAAGAGTTTTGTGCAGTGCACCAAAAGGTCACAACAGCAACCAGGTGAATTGGATATCCCTGTTTGCACAAAAGGCACAGAGGAAACAGTTAGAGTCTCAAACAATTACAGGCAAAAACATTTGGCTAAACTTGTCAGAGTCTCAAACAATTACAGGCAAAAACAGTGGCATGGCTTCATTTTTACCAGGGACATTATATTAAGAACAGCTAAGGCTGCATTCGGTTCACAGGTTTGGTGCAGGATTTTCGTAGGAACACAATTCCTACCGTATTCTTTCCCTTCCAACCATTTGGAACACGGGAAAGGTGAATAGTGTTTCATAGGAAAGCTGTCCTGGTAGTACTGATTCCATCGGATTAGAAACATCCACGCGCTGCTCATTTTTTGGGTGGAAGCCCGAGGCAGGCGCTCGCTGCCATGCGTTAGACAGGTTGTTGTGCTGTGTTTGCTGGAATAAAAAAATCAACCTATGTGTGGTACGTGAGGTGAGGACAAGAGTAGTCACTGTGAAGCTGAATAAACAAATAGCATCTCATACTGCCAAGCATGCTACTCTAAATTTTTTTTTGTACATTTCATAGTCCATCCGAACACATTCTCTTGAGAGTTTCCTCCGGTTCGCTGTTCCATAGTTTTATACCTACATTCCTTTCCTATTCCTCTATTTTCATCAAGACCTATGTTTTCTGCCCCTTTATTCTGACCGGAGCCTAAATATTTGGTATAAGGGCATGGGACAGTGGGTGCACCAGCAGTACAACACCATGTACGTAAACAGGGGTATAAAGTGGTGATTCATAGTTTGTTGCCCCGAGAAACAAACATCCAAGAAACATATCTGGGTTGGTCCCATTTTTGTTCACTCTAGCCACCTACTCCTATGTGTTGATAGCAAATCTAGTCCTGGTCATACCACTGTGTACAGCGTTACCCCTATATTTCCCTTTTCGACCAAGAGACCGGTTGGATGACCAGTCTGTACTACTTTCATCCCCTTTCCTTCCTATTTGTACCAAATCCGATGTACATACTAAATTCCCCCACCCCCACTTTATTTCAATGACAAGTATTTTCGGACGGAGGGAGTACAAGATCCGACTCCATGAAGTAGCTTTACCTCTAACAATAGAAGAAAAAATAGGTGGCGTTGGACCATCCGATCGAGAGGGGCTGAGAGGTAGAAAATGATGGACATGCAGCGACGTAGCGAGCTGGGGAAGTAGAGCTAAGGCGGTTTCGAACGAAGATATACCTGAAGGTCGTCGGGATGTGGATAGGTGGGCGGCGGGAGGCCGGATCAGCCCACAGGCAACAACGAAGGGATCGGAGGATCTCCCGCGCCGGCGCTCGGCCAGAGATAATGGTTCGGCCGACAGTGGGTCTCCTCCCTCGCTGTTGACGACGGCCTAAACGCTGCCCCTTCTCCCCTTCACCGGCGGAGGGGGATACGTCCGGATCTGTAACCAGCGGTGAGGATAGAAAGCCAGTGTTTTTTGAAGGGAGAAAGACAGGGTTACTACCCCTATCTTGTTTAGATCTGGAGAGGATGAGAGTGTGTGAATAGAGAAGCCCTAGCAAGCAAGCGTGGAGGCTCCGGTCTATATATAAGTAGTGGGGTAGTTTTCCTTTTTCACTCCATCAAAACAATCATTTAAAATTGTGTACTATACTACATGCCAGGTTGCGGTTTTTTTAGTTGTTGATTGTTTTTTGAGATAGCTACCCACTTGTTCCAAGTGGTGTTACGGTGTGCCAGGTCGCACTTTGTATCGTTCAAGTCTGGTAGTACTACAAGCCCCTCCATTAAATGAACAACCATCCCCTCGTAAAAATTGTGAACAAGCCCACGGCTAAAATTAGCGGAAACGTGGGTTGCCCCAACATGCATTATTATTTATATTTTCTACTCCCTCCATTCCTAAATATAAGTCGTTTTTATTAGCCACACCTAAGACAAGAATTTTTTTATTAGCAGTGAACCCCACATGTCATAGACACAATTTTTTTGGCAAGATTCCCTTAGGCAAGCCAAAGTGTGTCTAACAATTTGAGCAACTCAGGTTAGGCAAGTGTGGCAAGTGTGGGAAAAATAATGTGGCAACATAAGACAAACATAGTCACAATCCAAACAGCCCCGTGATTTTTTGTGACATGCATGAAAATTTGGTTAGTTAAATTTATAGTCAAAATTTGGCAAGGTGCATCAAATCAACACATGCAAGTATCAAAAGGAAAGTCACGGCATGCATGCATGCGTTGTACTCCCTTCGTTTCCAAATATAAGTCTTTTTAGAGTTTGCTACAAGTGACTACTCCCTCCATTCCTAAATGTAAGTCTTTTTAGGGATTCCACTACAAACTACATACAGATGTATATAGACATATTTTAGAGTGCAGATTCACTCATTTTGTTTTGTATGTACTGTTCATAGTGAAATCTCTAAAAAGACTTATATTTTGGAACAGAGGGAGTACATACGAAGCAGAATATGTCTACTCCTACATACGAAGTAGCCCATTTGAAATGTGTAAAAAGAGTTTTATCGAATGCAGTGCTTTGATGTGTCACATCAACTCATACAAGCCCGAGAAATTTGATTACTACGACGCCCTCTCCCTCGTGGACTGAGCTCCGGTGCCTTAATAGCACCTGCCTTTGGCTGCATCACAAGTGGGCCAACCACCTGTTGGGCCCACCTGTCATGGACGCAAAGGCAGGAGCAGTAAGTAGAAGCTTTCGCTACACGCTATCCCTCCCGCACGAGGTGGACGGACATGCAGCAGTGGATTCGATACTGTAGAAGTAGGAGTAACATCATTGTTCGTCTTCTCGAAGAGGCGAAGAGCCAAGTGCAAACCGAACGTGGCAATTGCGAACGCTCGCGTGGTGCGGTTCCTTGGAGTACTAGCCAGGCTCTTGCATGAGACAAAATTGCTATTGTTTAACAATTAAACCCCATTATCCATTGGTTGATACTCATTCTGCATAGGTCCACGCGCTTAGCACCGTTTCCTCCTGGGTTCACCAATGTTTATTTGCTAATTAATAGCATTCCATGCAATGAACTAGCCATTGCAAGTCATTACAAGCATGCACACCTCTCATCTCTTATTGGTTGATACGTATGTCAAGAAACAAGAAACAAGGTAGAAGTTAATGCACCGCGCCTAAGTGTTTTGGGACTATTTGGTTTTTGTAAGATGACTTACACACCTAGACGGAGGGAGTAGCATAGACCTGTAAACCGGAAAAGAGTATTTGCCTTTCTAGATATTTCAACAAGTGACTAGACTTCGGCTAAAAAAACAAGTGACTAGACTACACCGTGTGCAGTACCCCCTCCCCTCCGGTTTATAGGGCTCAAATCTCAAATCTCATGAACCAAGGCATTTTGCGATTGGAGGAATGTATCTCGTACTTTACAAAACTACCCTAATTAAACTCATGCATTAATTATGTAGTTCTCTCGTTTTCCTCTCCGCCTTGGTCGCGGTGCACAATATTGAGAGAGTGCTTTGATACGTTTTAGTCTCATGACTAGCCGCACTTTGACTTGGCCAAACTAGTCACCAACCAAATAGACCCTAAAAGTAGTGGGACTAAAACTTGTTAGCCTCATCCATGCTTGGATCCAAATACTAAAGAGACTAAAATCAAGTTAATGACATTTCAAAGCATCCGGGCCCGCGTGCCATCCACCAAATCACAGCGAGGTGCTACAGTCGAGACTCACCTGTCACCCCGGTGTGGCCGTCATGACCCGTCATATCACAAAACCCACACCTTTACCAGCAGTGGTAAGGTGGCCTCCAAGTTGGACTAGACGAAGCAACCATCATTTCATTGGAATGCTCGTTCAAGCCCTTTCTTCCCTTTCTTGAAGAAAACCTCACTCCAGGCTACTCACTTCTGCCATTTTTCTTCTCTACCGACGAAGGAAAGGTGGGCAAATCAGTTATGCTACTATATTTTCATTCCAATAATCTTCTTTTTGCGAAGCACTGACCGATTCTCACATCCTATTCTTTTCCCGTTTTCATTGCGATTGTGGTTTCCTTTCGATTGCTTTTTGTTTGTCAGTTCATTGATGGATCCTGGAGCACTAGAGAAAGAGTTGCTGGCGGACAACCCACTGGAGACAGCGATCTCCAGGAAGCGAGCACCGGCCAACGAGTTGACTATGTTGGCGGGCCAACCCATGGAGACAAAGAACTCCAAGAAACAAGCACTGGCCAAAGAGTTGAGGACGTTGGCGGACGAACTCCTCAAAGAAAGTTGGAAGAACAGCAAGGTCCCCACCGTGCCTACCCCAGGAGCTTTGATTGCCACCTATGTGAGGCTCAAGACCGATTTTGAGGAGATAGTTGCCGTTGAGAAGCAGTATTCCCCTGGCAAGGTGATGGCCCCCATCGAGGACGAGGAGATGGCCCCCAGAGGGATGAGATCCCCCGGTGAGCTGCACAAGGTAAAAAATAATGGCTTATTACCATAGTTGTGGCTTTTGATTATCTGCAATGTGCTTGCTTTTTGATTATTTGCAATGTGCTTGCTAATATGTTAGTGTTGTGTAGGTGACGGTGGTTGTCCTTGATGATTCCGATGTCGTGGCCTGTCCTGTTGGCATCGCCCCGGAGATCGATTCTGATGCCGCTGTCCATCCTGCGGACATCGCCCTAGAGATCGATTCCGATGTCGCGGTCAGTCCTGTGGACATCGCCCCAGAAATCGATTCCCATGCCGCTGTCCGTTCTGTGGTCATTGCCCGAGAGATCGATGACAAGAAATAGTTGGTCGCACTAATCCTTCAGGGTAGTTTGCATTGCCCTGTGTTTAATTACCAAAGCGATGTGTGTTATCAAACCATCTTAGGGCTAGTGCACTGTCTTGTGTGGGCGGATCTTGCTACTTTTGTTTGATAGTGAATCATGCGAACCCTCTCCGAGTTATGGACACAGATGTATCCTCACCAGCTTTTGATGTAATATATGGCATGCTTAGATGTAAGTTTGAACTATTTATCATATCAGCAGGGCTTGTTTGATGATTCTTGGTGTTAGTAGGCTAGCTATTGTGCGAGCTATAGTACTTGCAAAACACACACCAAAGAGAAACGTTGGGGCTAATGAGCTCGTGGTACGCTTATACTTATCCCTCGTCGATCGACCAATAGCCGTAGCTCCTAAAATTGTAGGCTTAGCGATCGATCAGACAATAGTCGACATACATTCAGGCCTCATTTGGTTCATAGGGTAGGAAAATCGTAGCAAAAGTACAGAGAACGTGCAACACAAAATCATAGCAGTGCAGAGACGTACTCCCTCCGTTCCAAAATAGATGACCTAGGCGGGCTAGTTTGGCCTAGCGGGTTTCAGTGATATGACGTGGTACAGTGTCGTCCAGTCTTCGCGTGTGGTAGCAGTATTGCGGGTACAGTAAGTTTTCTTGAAGAAGCGGAATTCAACGAAGTCATGATGGTTCCTTCGTCCGAACAACTTACGGTGGGAAATGTTGGGCCTGCGATACGACCGGGGTAGACCAGGATAATTTTGTGCATGGCAGGGGGACCAGGATGGTCGACGTCCCACATGACGGCGAATGAAAGTATTCTTTCCGATATAGAGGACGAGCAACGAGTATTCATTGTTTATTTTTGATGAAAGCTATTCTCTCCACTGTTACTCCTTGACTTTGTCAATGCCTCTCTCTCCTCCACATAAGCGGGGACTACTTGCTATGCATGTAGCAGGCAGCTGGCGTCTTGAGGGGCCAGGGCGGTGAGAGCGGGCTCCGGAAGCGGTCCGGACTCCAGCATGGCCCACCTCACATTATCACCATATATTTCTTGGAGTCCGTGCGCGTCGGGCGGGCGATCTCTTCTCCCTTCCCCGTTTCTCTCTTCTCAACCGACGCCCACCGAGCGATTAGATTCGGCTATTGACGGTTTATTCAATTACGGTCCCACATGTCATTGAAATTGCAGGACAACGCGTCCCCTTTGGTGACCGGCGTGCGAGCCGGACTGTCGGGGTTGCGACGCGTACGAGTCGTAAGTGTGCCACCTTTTCCTTTAGAACTTGCGAAGCGTAACATTTTCGCGCGATCGATCGATAGAAATCCAGAACAAAATGACGAGGGTGGTGCTTTCCCGCTCGTTAGGCGGGCTAGTTCGAGTGATATGACGTGCTACAGTGTCGTCCACTTGCTCCATTTTTATGTAAGCAAGAGTTTACGCTCGTATGTGGGAGGAGTGCGAAACACCGCGGATCTGATTTTGATCGAGGGATAACTGTTCCCTGCCAAATAATGGAAGATTGTTAGCGATTATAGCATGATAGTTAGGGCATCTCCAGCGCTGGCCCACAAATTTACACCGGCATCTGTCCGAGGACACTGATGGATGCCATCTGATGTTGCCTGCATACCTTTCGACAACTATATGAACTAACCTGATGAAATTCGTGCAAACAAAGCAAATTTCAAATCAATCGGATGAAATTAACCGGATGAAATTCATTACATTTCGAAACTTTTCCGACAAACTAGACGAAATTCATTACATATTTCTCACAAACCGTACTAAACCTACTGTAAACCTAATCTAAACGGTCGCCGATGCCCGACCACCAAGTCCGGCCATGAACCCGAGAAAGCCGGCCATTGCCTTTGCCTCCTCCTCATCCGCCTCGATAACCTCCTCCTCCGGCCGGAGCACAAGGTTATGAAGATTTCCACCTCAACGTCGCCGTCAAGCGGCTAATCGGTCGTCGATGTTTACCCCACCAAGCTTGGCGTCGACTGAGTGGAGTAGCGGTGGCCTTCTCGAGACCAGAGCGGCGGCAACCTACCGTGTACTACTCTTCCTCGCTGCCGGCTGCGCCCGCGCACGCGCGCCGGCTTCGTGGTCGTGGCGGCGGAGGGTGGCCCGAGGGGTGTCGGCGATCTCCTTCCTTTGCTCCTGCGACAGTACGTCGAGGAGAGCTTTGGAGCGCGCTCGGAGCGGAGCCGCCGATGTCCCTCGTCTGCTCCTGCGACAGTACGTCCAAGAGAGCTTCGGAGTTCCACAAGGCCATGGTTGAAGTGGTGCCGATAGAAGGAAGGGACCGGAGGAGAATAAGTGTGGGTCTTTGGCTATGGCTGGGAGCTGGGGCTCAAGTTAATATAGCGGGCGAATGGCAATGAGCCGCGGCAGATGGATGGACAACTGGCGTCAGAGTAGGTTCGTCGGGCGTGAATGCGGACACTGCTTCAGTGACTTAACTGCAGATGCATTTGGGTGTCTGACATGTGGGCCCAATGGGCGTCTAGCCCGCATGTCAGTGACACACCAATTGCACCAGCAGTTAAGTCCAGTGAATGCGGCATTGACATTCTGGAGAGACGGTGACCATTTCAGGCGCATGTGGACTGTTTGACTGGTCAACCATACAAATACGGAGCTATACGCTGAGCCAGCAACCGTATAATCACCATATCTCGTATACAATGATCAAAGTGAGCTATCAAGACAAGTTCGATGACCGCCAATGCATTTTACTCAGTAATAAATGACTAGGATTGAAGGGGAATCCTAATTTGCTTCGTCTTCTGTCCTTGAGCTCTTGACAAAGCAATGCACTATACGGTTGTCCGGCCACTCCACCCCAGAGCTCTCACGAAGCGTCGTTCATGCCACCGCGCCGCACACTAACCGGTAAGGCAGCGATGGCATCCCACCGCGTCGAGTTCCTCGCCGCCCACGAACGCACACAAAATGGTAGGGAAGCGATGGCATCCCGTCGTGCCGAGTTCATCGCCGCTCGCGACCTCACAACTATGTGGGAGGAATTTGAAGATGCCAAGGCCGAATGGGCGGTAGAGCAAGAGGCGGCCAAAGCCGCACAGAGGGAGCGGAAAAGTCAGAAATCACTCAAGAAAAGAGAGGCCCGCCGCCGCAAGAAAGAAAAGGAGGCACACGCTGTTGCGGAGAGGTCGGCGGAGATCCAAGCACGGTGGGGTGTCGCCGACAAAGCCGGGAAGGAGAACGACGGCGTCTGTCCAGCATGTTAGAAGTAGTAGTACTAGTAGTTAGTGTGTGTGTATGTGTCTGAGTACGAGCATGTACCAGTACTACTAGTTACTACTGTAGTTTTTAGAGCAAATTACCAGTACATTAGCCTAGACTAAGTGAAAAAATTCCTATCCTATGCATCAAATGGCATCTCTTTCTCTATAGGAATTGAGATGCATGTCATCTCACTTCCTATGATTTTCATATTCCTATCCTATGAACGAAAGGAGGCCTATGTTGGAGTAAATACTGTAGCTAGCAGTACTGCTGGTACAGTAGTTTTCTTCAAGAAGCGGAATTCAACGAAGTCATGATGGTTCCTTCGTCCGAGCAACTTCAAAGTGGGAAGTGGGCCTGTGATTTGATGGCTCATTAGTCATTGTTACTGCGGCGTGATGACCTGGGTGACTCTCCCTTGGAGTTCTGCGTGCATGGCAAGTGGACCAGGATGGTCGACGTCCCACATGTTGGCGAACGGAAGTATTCTTTCCGATATCGAGGAGCAAGGAAACCGCGTGGTATAGTATCACTACTGATTGGTTCGCAAAAAAATAGTATCACTGCCGATTTATAATTATTTTTTATTTCTGATGAATGCTAGCGTTTCAACTCTTACGACGAAGGGTGCCAAACACGGCACGTGCTGGATGTCCCACACGTCAGCGAAAGGAGTGGGGCATGAACAACGTGGTAGAGCCCAGCGTAAAATAAACAGCGTGGTAGAGCGTCTCCACTTCTTCCACTTCTGGTCGGAGACCACACTTAGTAGTACTTAGTTGTATGAACGATACAAAGTGCGACCTGGAGAGAAAGACACGTCTAGTTGGAAGGTCTCGGGGCATACACGTAAACAAATATAAAAGTTAATACGTGCCTCCAACTAATATAGTAGTAGTAGAGTACTTAGACACGTACTCCATAACATCACCGTGCATTGCACGTACAACATTTAGTGGTAGTACGTAGTAAGAGACAAATGCCGCCCAAGAGTTCCCTTTTCGACCTACTTTTGGGTGTTTGGTAGAGTGTATGGAGGGTGCATGAGTCCACACTAGTTTAGCACAAATACACTAGAAGCATGCATGAAGAGAGCATGCATGAAGAGGGGTGTTGAGTTGAGCATGCATGAAGAGGGAACAACTATGCTGAGACGAGAACGCAACCAAACACACCATGTATGCCACGCATGTTCATACCATTTGTGCCTTTCTACTTCACTTACTGCGCTACATTACTCGGGTTCGTACGTCCACTCCTGGGTACATGTCCGTCTCATAGTTCCAGTGCCACGTGTTCTTCATATAGATGGAATGATCGTTGCATAACACGTGCGCCTTGATGCTAGATGTCTCGCGTGTTGGCAAAAGGATGAACAAAACTCACGTAAAAAATAGAGTGGAATAACATAGATTCTGAACGACCGAGAAGGAGCAAGGAACCTCGTGGTGGAGCGTCTGCACTCACAATATTCAATATTATTCAGCGATATAAAATTAACCAATCATCTCCACAGTGGACTGGAAGAGTACGAAACACGGCAGCCCAGTGTAGTTACATCATACTAGTACATAGCTAACCCGTGCTATCACCATATTTCTTGGCTTCCGTGCGATACCTATCTCTAGTAATCCAGCAGCCTGTATCGCTTCTCCCTCCTCGTCTCTATCAAAGTGCGGCGGGCTGGCGTTTCTGCCGTATATTGAGGTCGGTTAACTATCACATGTTAGCGACATGCCAAGAGCATTCTAAAAAAAATCCTTTCATGTTCCATTTTCCTGTATGCTTTGAGCAACTTGCATGTCCTATACTGCTCCTATTTGATACTCTAACTTAGCTAGAGGTTAGACTAACTCATGACTAACCCTGAACTAACTGTAGCCAAAGAGGTGTTTGGGTGACAGGGTTAGATTGACAATAAATGCACTTCATGGAGAGAGAAAAGTGATTTTTCAGTGGTTCCAATGATAACTATCTCCAGTTAGCACCTCTTGGGTGGGGTAGTTTTTTTTGGTGGGTTCGGTGCAACTTGCTCCAATTTAAACCCTCATGCTTGGATACTTTAGGGCTATTTGAGCCCCAACTAGCTCAAACTAACTCTAACCCATGGATCCAAATAGGACCTATCGCCAGTTTTGACGCGGAGCAGTCGCGTGCACCGGGAAGCGGCGCTCTCTCGGCCGTCGCGCCACTTCAAAGCCGGCGCCATGAGAGGTCGCCTCCGCTCTGGCCGGGCATTAATGCGGCACTGAATCTCCAGGCGACACTGACCGTTTCACGCGGGAAGCGCGCGCTGGCAAGGGAGTATAGGTTTTGAACTGTTTTAGGTGTAGTAGTAATGGTAGTTTGCAAAACTACTCAATTATTGCACTGAGTTTCCTAAGAAATTGTGGTAAAAAACGTTACTCCACAGCATGCTTCCCTTCTCCTTCCTGCTCGTGATTTACGTGGCCATGTTAACGTGGTTGTGTCAAAAAAATGCCACTTCCTGCTCGTGATTTGCATTATATAATTACAAGCAAGATTCTCGTGCATTGCACGGAACATCAATATGCATTTTTTTACAAAACACCTGTTGTGATTGACCCATGCAGGAGTAATCCCATGTGTAAAAACTAATGATATCTCGAGAATTTTATCGGAAAACTGGTATCTCAAGAATGTCATGAAAAAAATGAAAGATGAGAGATAAGGCGAGGAGGAGTGGAGCGTGGTGGTGACTGGTGGTTGGAATGGGCGGAGGCATGGGGATGGACGGCGCCGGCAGGTGGCAGCGGCCACCATGCATGCTAGATTGTTCCAGAGACTTATTCCTTTTTTAATTGCTGAGCAATGAGGTTACGGGAGATAATGATGTGGAGAGAGGTGCGGGTATCTTTTGTAAAATTATCATAGTTTGCTTCCTATCCGTCAGATATAGATCATACGGTCTGTATTACAAGATGGCAGGCACACCATCATCGCCAACTCGTTTTTTATAAGGGTATATAGATGATAAGTTTGCTGACTACTAAAGTAAAGTGGAATCTGTCCATGTTATGCAAGTAAATAAAGGTGATTGTTTATCATACGGGTAAGGTTGGATGAAGGGTGGTAGGAACAAATGCTCCGCCTAGAGCATGTGTGTATGAGATGGAGTCTTAGTGTGTGTGGTATGTGTGTGTGTGTGTGTGAGAGAGAGAGAGAGAGTGA
>NC_041387.1:429973355-429999447 GCF_002162155.2 Triticum dicoccoides | reverse complement strand
AAGGAGACTGTTAAGTGTGAGTGTGTGTTTTGCCCATCCAGGCGGAAGTTATGTGCACAAAAGAGGAGAACGATTCAATGTGGTAGGATTGAGGGTAATTAACTATGTATGGAGACATAGAGACCTTGAACGTGCATTTGTGAGAGGTATACATGTATACGTGGGATGTGTGTGTGCACGCACGCATGATCGAGATAAAAGAAAGAAGACATAAGTCCTAAGATCAACGACATGGGAGAGACGGATCGGTATGACAATATGCATGCATGTGAGAATGCAGGGAAGAAGGCCCGACAATTGAGCATGTGTTTTTGTCTTTAAGAGATAGTGGCGTGGGCTGGAGCATGCATCTATGGCGAGCAGAGGGGGTGAGGCGCAACGATTGTGCAAAAGAGATCAACCTATAAATGCATATGTATGGATAGACATATATAGTGTGGGTGATAGGAAGCAAGACTCCGTGCGAGAAAGAAATGTTAACGGAGAAACTACAGATAGATACAGAGATGGAGATGCTAGCTAGAGAGACATCCGTTAGTTTGGGTGTCGGAGATGACCATCGGGTGGTTCAAAGGGTGAAGTTATACATGTATGTGAGAGGGCACTTGACTGCATGCATGTAGAGAGAAACATATGTAGTGTGCGTGATAGGAATCAAGAGTGAGGGCTAGAAAGAAGGTTGATGGAGAAACAGATAAATAGAAAGATAAAGATGCTAGCTAGTGTGCGCTAGAGATAGGAGTCGAGTGGATCAGAAGGCTGGGTTATGTGTGTGGGTGTGAGAGATAGAGAGAGGGTGCATGTGAGTCACATACAAACAAATATCAGAGAGAAATGAGATCCAGAGAGACGGAGTTTTGTGTCTGCGAGAGAGAAAGATATTTCACAATGAGAGTGATAGCTAGAGAGACATATGAGGGAACGCAAGATATCTCTAGGGAGAGAGGGTGTGTTTGAGCGACATACAAGAGAACAATGGAGAAATATGAGACCCTGGGAGACAGAGTTTGTGTTTGTGTGTGAGAAAGAGATATTGAAGAGGAAGAGTCGTAGGTTCTCATATCTAAGGAGCGAAAGACATCTCTGTATGAGGGGTGTGCGAGTGGCACACATGGGAATAGTTGAGAGAAATGAGACCCCGGGAGACAAAGTTTTGTGTTTGTGTGAGAGAAAGAGATTCCACATGGAGAATCATAGCTAGAGACACATAGGAGGGAGCGAGATATACTTAGAGAGAGAGATAGAGTGATGAAGGTCGATGGAGAGAGTACCGGCAGTGTGTTATGAAGATAAAAGATCATTGTCGACATACAGGTAGCACGAGAGATGCCTGAGAGACAATGAACACATATAGGTCCAGAGAGATAGTCCTATATAAGCATGAGTGATAGCTATATGAGACGAATATCTAGATTAAAGGGGATTCAAATATTTAAACTGGAGATCATGACATCGATAATATCATAACGCAAATTGGTGTATCAAACATGCATATTCATTTTAATTTGGGCACACGTGTAATGTTATATAGTTTATCAATATTGGTGATCCATAGATTCTTCAGTTACAAACAATGCATGGTTTATATGCAATTAGTGTCTAAACGGGATTACACTATATGTTGCGTGTGTGAAACAAATTATACATGTTTGAGAAGTTAAAAAAACCCGCATGAAACACACATTAATTGGAGACAGTTAGCGAGTAATGCATACATTGGATTTCAACATAAAGTGGTTTCAAATATTTGAAAATCCAAATTGATGGATACAACCTTATGAATCTGAGATCATGCCATTTGTAAACCATATTTATGTATAAATGGTGTTGTGCTTTTGAAAGTATATATGTAAAAAAAATGATGTATATAGAATGTAATTCCAATTGAAAATGGATCCCGCCCGGAAAAAAAATAGTAGAATACAAACGGGATTAGAATTGAGTTGGCACGGTAAACGTGCACTGTGCAAAATTTGAATGAAGCGGGGAAAGTCACAGTAACCGCCCGAAACCAAAATCTGCGAGATGGAAATCACTACTGCGTATCCCTGCCGTGCAAAGCCTATCTGCTGGATTTCTATAGGTTTCGATAGGGGTAGGTTTGTAATTTCACCCAAACGTGACGTAACCGCCTCTCACCCAGATTCATACACGGTGGGTGCCAAAACACAGTGTGCCCTCGGCCGAAATCGACTCCCTCCCCGATTCATATTCATACACGGTGGGCGCCAAAAACAAACTCTCGTCGGCAAATATTTGGTGTATGCGAGGTTATCGTCCTATCCCCAATCGACTAATGTTGCTGTGATGTAGTAGAAATTTGAAACGAGGGCTAAGTTTGTAAATTTCCTCGCATTTGAGACAAGCGTGCCCTGACTACATGGTTCCCCCCTTCCTCTCTACCTCCCTTTTCCCCATTCGTACTCCGTGGGCACCAAAACACCCTCTCCACCCCACCCTCCTTCGTCCACCGCCGTCCGCCACCCCATCCAGCGACGCCCTCCTCCATCATGCCGGAGCTGATACCCCGACGCCGCCATCCATTACAAGAGATCGACCTCTCTCATCCACGCCTTCGGACCGGGATCCTTGCATCCCGTCCTCTCGCTTCATCCCCGCCGTCGTCCACCTTGCGGGCGCCGCTCCTACAACCGTCTCATCCACCGCGCCCCGCCGCCACCGTCTACCCTCCTAGATCTGCTTCCACGCCGCCGACAGCCATCGCTACCGCAGCACCGTCAAATTCTCACCAGATGCGTACACGGCGCCGTACTAGAGGCGGTACTCTTTCGTATCTGCTCAACTTATTTATTGCAACAAGAAAATAGATCGCCATTGCTTTACTCTGATTTCTTGTCTTGGTTGCGAAGTTGCCTTTGTCCGGTTTGCACCTTCAGATCCGCCATGCGACGCTCAACACTATACTCCCAATGCTTATGGTTCTCCCCTTTTATATTCCACACTAGTTAAATCACAGTAGACTAAATTTTAAAATTGGGTCAGTCAATTTTTCAGAGCTCTCCGGAGTTCGCCGGTGCGATCCAAGGGGCTCGGGTGGTTGTGGGGCCTCGTCGAACGAATAAAACTCGACGCGGGTGGGGGTGGGGGTGGCGGAGGAACACATGCGGTGGGGGCCGGTGGTCTGGCCGGCGGCCCGTGCGGTGTTCTGTATGGGAAGAATCACAGACAAGGAAGAAGAAGGGTTAGGAGACGTAGGATCTTCATCCAACCACCTGAAATGGCCGAGAGACAGCTGGGAGTTGCATTCTTAATGCGCTCCAGTTCATCATGTGTGGGCACTGCGCAACCAACATTTTATTATCCAAAATCTGCTTGCTCTTCTTAACCATGTTCGATAGTGCTGGCATGTACGTGATCGATAGGCTTTCAATTACTAGCGGCAATACAACACCGTATTTTCAAGCCAGTTCCACTTTCCCGATTTATATATCATAGTTATGGTGTACCCTTGTTATATACACTATGATCTGCCTAGTTGTTGTGTGCTCTTGTTATCATGGTTTGGCAATAAACTATCTATAGAGTATATTATGAACCTATCATCTGCCAGCTATCATTACTTCTGGAGCCTATTTTTTGTGTACTTGTGCCAGATTATATAAATGCACGCACGATATTACAGCACACATGAGCTCTCTCATCAAAATCCAGTGATAGCACATAAGTGTTTACAGGGGCGCCCCTATATTAGAATATCATCTGCATTACAAAGATAATCTCACAACTGTTTATGTTTTCATGGTTCTCAGATATTATACGCAATTACAGTGAATATCAGAATCCGCGCATCAGAAGAATATTGTGGAACACTACAATGACTTACAAAATTGGCACCAAGGCATTGAGTTCCATTTTGGAAGCAATGAAACTCGTACGCTCCCCACCTGTTGATTCTTGTTCAGAATATCATTCTAATGACTATTCTAACCTCGAGGAGTCAAAGGCAGATGGCCTGTCTTGTTCACCCATCAAGGTGCCTGTTCTAATTTGGCAAGGTTTTATTGATTGCGCGTATCTTGCATATGTTGTCTTGCATTTCTTCTACTTTGTTGCACCACCATGTGCTTAATTTACTCATCATATAACTCGAGAAGCTATGCCCATCCATTATCAATACATATTCCATCTGTCGTCATACCATGTTTTTTCACTCAAATGTTGTTCTTTTGCATCAGACATCAAAAAGGAAGAGGGTGATTGCCGAACTTGAAGGAGCACCAGCAAAGTCCTTGAAAAACGTGGTGGTGCCGGAGAAATCAGACAGCGCCCCACTTATATTGGTTGTACAACCAGTGAACCAAAACATAGGACCGACTCCAGCAGACTGTACCCATACTTCACTGGCCACACCACTAGCCCCACCACACAGGACATGCACTCCAATAAAAGGTATACCGATTTCATTTGCCATAGCACCAGTCGTACCACAGAAAAATCCCACTCCAGCAAAAAGTACAGCAAGTCCACCGGCCAAAGACCTATCCCAACTGCAAAGACGACCAATTCCTGCAGATTGGAACCCCATTCCATTTATTCCCTGTTTAAAAGACAACGCTTTCAATGTTGTTAGGGAGTACGTGCATATATTCCCATCATGGGAAGATTATAGTGAAGACAAACACCATTTTCACATCTTCCTGTCCAACTTACGTGTAAGTGCTATTATTCGTGGTTATTATTTTCCTGCTTTCTGCTGATCGAACACATCAATGATTTACATTACATTGTTGTAACTAGGTGAGGGTCAATCTAGATAGTCATGACGAGCAAAGCTTGCTTGTGCTTTTCAAGGAAGCATTGCAGCAGTATCGGTGTTACTTGAGGAAATCACACTTTGATGGCAAGTCTATAAACGAATTTCTGGTGAAGTCTCCTGTGCTAAATTTAGAAGACATTGAATGGAAAAACCTTGTTATGCACTAGTCTTGTTCCCAGGATGAGGTACTGTCTATGAAATCACATGACAATTTGAACTTGTACTTTTCCGCATGTGCCTTACGGATCCTTTTTGTAGGAAATCAGCTCGAAGAAGAATTCTGGTTTGAAAAGAACGACAGGATATCGCAAACATGCTGCCCGCTGCTTTGCTCTTGTTAGTACCTGTTGTCCTATATCACTGTACTTGCATACATACCTGGTTCATTATGTGACAGCAGTATGCATGATAGCTTGCTTATCAATTGTTCGCTCCAAATTATCTGATCTGTATGAATGGTTACATTAGTGTAGAATATATCCAATGCCAATGAATTTTTTTAGCTCTGCATTGTTCTTGTAAGTACATGCCGTCCTTTATCAGTGTACTTATACTGATAGGTAGTTGTTCATGTACCATCACTCTGCAGCTTATTTTCCTTTGCCCTCCATTTTCTACACATCAGATCTATATTTACTCTTACCATAAGGTTTGTACTGAAGAAGTTTAGCTGTGCATTGCTCTTGGCTGTGCCTTCTGCCTGTATCGCTGCACATACATTTATAGCTACTTGGTTATGTAGCATCACTCTTCATCTTATCTTAAATATTCTCCATTTTTTCGTATATTATCACATCTATATTTACTCTTAACAAAATGTAGAATAAAGGCAATGCTTATGAAGAACATTCTGTGCTAAACTTCTTGAATTGCCCCCCCCCCATCTGCATGGACATGGGCTTTATAGAGCCTGTCTTCACCGGTAATGTAAGTTTGTCCTTCTAAAGCCTTCAAACTTTGTTGTGTATATTTGGTTAGGCATGACTGCAACAGCTGTTTATTTTTGGTGTTTGCATCAAATTGCATGTTTAAAGTTTATTATGTAGTTCATAAACAAAAGTTTGTTCTTCTCAATTTAAGTTTTCAGTTGTACAACCAAGTTCCTTCTTCATACCATGTAAATTAAACTATACAGAGCAAGTGATCTTCTTTTGCACTGCATGTATGCTTCTGTTCTTCATCTGTAATCCAGTGGTGTGGTGAACCTACCCACTACAACACAATGTCATATTCTGCAATGTCTTAACTATGAACAATGTCATATCATTCTACTATTATTTAAACCGCCTCTTTATTTGCCAATCTGAAATGGGATAAATTGACAGCACACTAACCATTGATACTTATGAGTTCTTGATCTGTAATCCAGTGGTGTCGTGAAGCTGCCAACTCCTTCACAATGTCAATTCCTGCCATGTCTTGACCTGAACAATACCATGTTGTGTTAATGCAATTTTAAACTGTGTCATTTTATTCGTCAGTAAGAAATGTGATGAATTGTCAGCACTGATACTTTTATGTGCAAAACCTGTCATATGTCTGCTTATTTATCTTTCAGAGTGAGGAAGATATAAGTGTTGAACAAGCGCAGTCTCATCATCTTGCTCAGCTGCTTGCGCTGCAACTCCCCAGCAGGGCTAACCTTTCTTGAACTCTATTGAAGTGCTATCAGTTTTGTATATTATTTTGTCGGCGTGTTTATTTGCACTGGTGGCGATCTTTGATGCCCAGTGTATGTAATCTGCTGTCTGCTTGTGCTTTATTATCATAGTGGCGAACTTTGATGCCCAGTGGATGTAATATGCCGTAATTTCTTTATTGTATAGTCTAGGTTTTTTCTTATTCACGATGCTACAGTTATTTTATTGTATATATATATATATCCTGTCTTCGCAGTAAACCGGCCAAACCGTAAAATTACGGTACATAATCGGGCCGTCATGCAATCACGATGTATGATCCGCATCATGGGCCCCGTCAAACTGGCCCACTAGTAGACTCGGGCCTTTAATAAGCCGAGTAACCCCCGGCCCTCTTTTCGCAAGAAAACTCAATGGGCTTTTAGGAGGCTGAGAAGTAGGCTGGGCCTGAAACGTGCCGAATAGCTCACGGGCCGGTGATAGCCCGAAATGGACCCCGCCCATTATTGTGCGAATCAATTCACGGGCTTTTAACAGGCCAAAGTTGTCTCGGTCCTTGTTTAGCCCAATCAGATATCGGCTGCGAGCAGGCCGATGCAAACCGGGCCGTAGTTAGGCCTAACTATATGACGGGCTTTTAACAGGCCGAAATTAATATAGGGCCGAAATGTTAAATGGGCCCTTAACAGGATGAAACTAATATCAGGCCGAATTACTAAATGGAACTTTAGCAGGTGGGCCCAAAAGCATAGCATCCAGTCAACGGGCCGAATCTGATATGGGTCGTAATTGAGCCCAAAGCCTCTTAAAGGGCCGGACCAGATCTGGGCCGTGATTTGGCCCAGAAAGTGGGAGGCTTTTAACGGGCCGGATCTTATATGGGCCATAACTAGGCCAGGAACGTGGCAGGCCATTAATGGACCGGATCAATTATGGGCCGGCATTTGGCCCAAAACATGGCAGCCAGTTAATGGGCCGGCCTACTAGGGTCCTCAAAATCTTGTGGGCCTACAACTGGGCCGGCCCATTAATGTCGGCGAAATCTCGTGGGCCTTTAGCTGGGCCGGCCCATTATGATCCACAAGAATTTTGTGGGCCTTTACCTGGGCCGGCCCATTATGGCACATAAAACTCTTGTGGGCCTTTACCTGGGCCGGCCTATTATGGCCCGCGAAATCTTGTGGGCCTTTAACTGGGCCGACCCATTATGGGCTGCCAAATCTTGTGGGCCTTTAGTTGGGCCGGCCCATTTAAACTTGATTGGCCATGCCACGTGTCGACGTATCATAGGCACCTTTCGTCCAATGAGTGGATGACATCTGTCCCAACGATGAGCCGACACGTGTTTCCTCCAGCCAATGATGATTTTACACGTTGAAAATCCCCATTGGTAGGGGCTCTTAATGGGTTATCGGATCCAAAGCCCGACCCGATAGCTTAACGGCGTTCCGTTACGGTGGATGCCACGTGTCGGTCACCTTTGACGAAAGCACTTCTGTGAGGCGCGATTTATCATCATGGAAGTGGACAATTCCGTGCTGATAATTTTGGTAATGTCATGAAACGCTTCTACGACAACACAGGTATGACTATCTTGATTCTGTCATAAATTTGTCATGGATGTACATGCATGACAAAAAATGCGACCTACTGTGACAAACACGTATCATCACGGAAGTGTATTTTTTTTGTAGTGTAGGTTCAAGTCGCTTAGTCACAGTTGGATCACCTCCGACCTGCATAGTTGGTAGCGGCCTCTAGTAAGGCGTGCCGACCACCAAGCAGACTATGAAGCTGGTTAGGCGAACCTGTACAACGTGTCACACTTCTGTTCCCTTTGCCTCACGATATATGTTGTCGGGCTCAAGGCGAGATTGTCATCCTTGTGCTAGCCCGGCCTCTTTCTCGTTCCAGGGATACCGACTACTATCCGGATTATCCCATAATCCTTGTCGCATGGCCATGCTTATCCTGGTTGGATCACATGAGGGGCCCAGAGTATATCTCTCCTGATCGGAGGGGCAAATCCCATCTTGCTCGACCATGTCTCACAACATGGGACTAGACAAACCCGAAACCTTCCTTTCTAACTACCCAGTTATGGAGTAGCGTTTGGTCAGTCCAAAGCAGGTCTGTCACCATCCTGAGTACATGCGCCAGCTCAGGTCTTAGTACATAGAACATATGTTGTACTAGAGACTCACAGATGACATTTCGCTGCGTCTCATAGTTGGGTCTGTCCGACTCGTACCTTATCTCGACTCGGATCTGACTATGTCGAATCCGACCAGATCCTTCCGAGTCCATATTATCTGTTTAGCATCCAATGCTTCATGGCTAGTGAGACCAAGCCATCGACTGTGTCACATGCTAGTCTAGTCGGCTGCGTGTCCACACAGCCCTTTCGACTAGGGACCTTTTAGGACAGTCATCATACAATGCATAGTCCCGCAAACAAGTCACGTACTTGCTGATACACATCATTGATAATGTGCAAGGACTATCTTTATTCATAAACACATAGGAAATATCATCATACATGATTGCCTCTAGGGCATATCTCCAACAAAAATTCCTATGGATAATGTGTTTCAAGTTATATTGGAAAACCCTCCTGACAAAATCGCATCTATGGAAAATAAGAAGAAAGATGACAATACTTGAATCCAATGTTGAGGATATCTCTTATCATTAGCACCTCGTTCAACTTGGGATTAGATATTAATCAAAATAAATTATCAGCCGACTATTAATCGACCATTTTTTGGAAATCACAGGTTCCCAACACTTAAATATGCTACATTCTTTACCAAAAAATTATTGGAGAAAAGTCTTACCTTGATTCCTAGCCTTTGAATCCTCATATAATGACAAACAAAATAGGATAGTAGTAAATATTTCATAACAAGGTCCACAAAACACAAATAAACATAGTTTTGCAAATATAGTACTAGGAATATGCCCGATTTATCGGTAGATTCCCGGTAAATCATTTGTCAAAGCGATAAATTCGCCCACATGATAAATGGCGAAGATAAGGCATAATATTAGCGGTCACCCCATGAGTAGCGATTAATTGGACGATTTTTTGAATAGTGCTTGAATCTATGCATTATGCCTAGCTAAGGGCATAAAACAATAGCGCTTGTTGGGAGGCAACCCAATGAATAAAATATTTTTTATCTTTCTCTTTTTGTTCTTGTGTGTTTACACAATTATGTTATTGTTATGATTGTGTTTTTTTGTTTTAATTAGTGTTTGTGCCAAGTAAGTCCTTTAGGATCATGTTGGATGATAGTTGATTTGATCCTGCTGGAAAACAGAAACTTTTGCATCCAGTAGCAGAATTTCTAAAAATCATTGGGTGTTATAAAATTCTAATTTTTTTGCACAAGATTTATATATAAATTTCCTACGTTGTCCTCATTTTTCAGATTTTTTGGAGTTACAGAAGTATGGTTAAAGTACATATTACTATAGACTGTTCTGTTTTTGACATATTCTATTTTTTGCATTGTGTGCTTATTTTGATGAATCTATGTATTATATCGAGGGTTATAAGCCATGGTAAAGTTAGAATAGAGTACGTATAATGAAATAATAAAATATGAATGGGTTTGCAATAGTACTTAAAGTGGTGATTTGCTTTATTATACTAATGGATCTCACGAAGGTTTTGTTAAATTTTGTTTGATTGAAGTTTTCAAGTTTTGGGTGAGATCACGATGGATGAAGGAATAAGGAGTGAAAAGAGATTAACCTTGGGGATGCCCATGGCACCCTAAGGTAATATTCAAGGAGTACCAAGCAACTAAGCGATGCTCCGGAAGGCATCTCCTCTTTCTTCTAACGACCATAGGTAATTTTACTTGGAGCTATATTTTTATTCGTCTCATATCATGAGTTTTGCTTGGAGCATCTTGTATTATATGAGTCTTTGCTTGTTTTTCATTTTAGTTTGTCACAATCATCCTTGCTGGACACACCTATTTGAGAGAGCCATAATGATGTTATGATTCGTTAGAATTTCTCTGTGTGCTTCACTTAATTTTTTTGAGCTATGAAATTGCTCTAGTACTTCACTTATATCTTTTTTAGCTCGGTGGTGGTATAATTTCTAAAGATATACTCTCACGCTTCACTTGGATAATTTTGAGAGTTAGTAAATTTTGAAGAGATATGCTCTCATGCTTCACTTATATTATTTTGAGAGATGAAAATTTTGAAGAAATATTTATGCTCTCATGCGTCACTTAAATTTATTTGAGAGCTTGTTATTACCAATGGTAATTTACTTAAAGTATCAAATTGGTCCCAAAGTGCTAGATATTCAAGAGGGATATAATACAAAATTTCATGAAGATCATTGGATATTAAAACTTGATCCTTGCAATAGTTTTTTGTAATATGTGAGTAATGTTGGTGAGTAATTGTGCATTAGTAAGAATATTGGTGTTAAGGTTTGTGATTCCCTATGCAAGCACCAAAGTCAACAGTTATGCAACGAAGTTACATCATACTTGTGGTGCATTATTCAGTGTTAGTTATGCTCAATGCTCGTTTATGATCGTTTTCGTTTTTTGGTTTGTTGCTTCTCGATCTATTTGCTAGCCTTTCCTTGTAGTAAGCAGGAATACTGCTTGTGCATGAAAATCCTAAACCAAGTTGCGCCAAATGAGTTCACCATACCTACCTATATGCGGTATTTCCATGGCATTCCAAGTAAATTTGTATGTTCCAACTCTAATTTTCAAAACGAAATTCCTTTTTGTGTGCCCGTACCGCTCATGAAGTGGCAGGGGGTGGCAAATATTTTCCATGTTAGGCAGTTTATTACCAAGATGAGTGTTTATTCACTTGTCATTGCACGAGAGTGTGGCAGGTAATAGGGATGCCCTATCCTGAAATGAAAAAATATTTATGTTGTTCATAATAAATTCCTTGGAAAGTGTTGGTATGGAAGGCAACTGTGGATACGTCTAGCCATCGATTGTGAAAGAATGGTGGGAAAAGGATAAACTTTATTTTATGTTTGTGAACCTGCCTATGATTTATCTAGCATGGAAAGTATTGGGAATTCTCGGTCGCTTTCGTTGATAGGAAAAGCATGCCCCTCAAAACAATTTTATCTCTCAATTTAAGCTTCGAGCTTTGGCACCTCTACAAATCTCTGCTTCCCTCTATGAAGGGCCTATCTATTTACTTTATGCAATTTTATTTTTATTTGAGTCTCCATCTAGCCTCCTCGGTGTCATGTTCATCCAGCGGCAACCGCCTACTACAACGGGGTCCTTTTCATCCAACCCCCACCAGGAACTGTCCATCCACAGCCAACCAACCGGCTCAATGCATGATACGTCTCCGTCGTCTCTATAATTTTTTATTGTTCCATGCCAATATTATATAACTTTTACATACTTTTGATAACATTTAGATACATTATAACTCAGCACTTTTCTTGCCCTCTCAGGTCATTAGCATTCTTATCCGTTGGATTGTCACTTTTAGGATTCCCTCGCCATCCGTTTGGCTTCTAATCGCACATCGATCACGCAACCAGGTTCGCGTAACGAGCGCTAACCTTCTTGGTCCACTGCTCTGGCGGGTTTTTTCGGCGTCTAATATTAAATTGGGCCTGCTGAGCCTATAGTAGGCTCATGTGTGATGCAAAAGTGGAAAACCCTAAAACACTATACGCTCACGACCCTGCTTTCGTTCGCTACCAACCTCACGAGTGGCGGCACCTTTCCATGATCGAGTGACCTAGGTGCCGACCGATGTGAGAGCTTGGAGTCCCATGGTGACTGTGATGGGTTTCTACCGACGCGGCGGACAACACAGGCAGAGATAAGTCTACCTCCTTTCCGCCAGTCCCACCCTGCATGACGGCAATGGGCGCCGCCGGCGGCCTATTAGACCTCTTCCCCACTGGCAGGGGTGAACTGAGTTGAGGAATGCTTCTTTCCTGGTGAGCCTCCTTCTCTCATATGTGGAATCATTTTCCTACAACATATGCTCATCCAGTTTACAACTGAAACGGGTGGTAGTGACGGTTGGCAGATCTCACAACTCATCTTTTGTTGGAGGTGCATACTATTTCGAGTTCACGCGTGACTTAACACGCCTGCACGTCATGCAACCGAGGGCCTAACTAGCCTCCTCGGCCTGACGAGAAGTAGTAGCACCAGTCGAGTAGTCTGAGGCCCAGCAGCTGCCTCCCGCTACCTATAGAGAACAGAATATATTGCCCATGAGATTCATGCTTCTCTGCCCTGTTTGTTTGTAGCGTTTCTTAAAAAAATGTCTGAGTTATGTTCTCATGTACATAAAAGAAGTGGAGTAAGAAATAGAGTAGACGAGGGATGAGAAATCATATTTGCACGCATGTATTGTTTCAAGTCATTGCCCTCTTGCTATCGTTCAGAATTTTTCATTTCTCCAATCAGTACTACACATAATAAACTTATTACGATAGGCTACATTTATTTTCACTTCTCCTACAAAAAACAAACAAACTATTTTCACTATTTTGTGCTTTTGCTGATAATCTATTATGTTGTAGGATTTCTTTTCCAAAAATAATCACATATTGTATCCATGCTGCACTTTGCCAAGGAGAACAATAACCACCACCTAGTCGGCAAGTCCTAGCGGAAGCGGCTATTCATGTGAGATGGGCAGTGGCTTCACCTCAAGCGGCAGCATCAAGGAGGCCGATGCATAAACCATGCTCCTGGCACCAAGGGTACGGCGTTGCATCAACATTGTTTTATGCAATGTGTTTGGCCTTTTATATACACCATATTCCGTGTTCTGCCTAACACATGTTCCTTAAGCCGCTTTGACCATATTCCATGGATCAGGTAGTATTGTTATTGATGGTTGCAATTCATGGAAGGTGTTAAGTATTCTTACTCTATATCATCCGGGCGAAAGAGAGATGGTGAGAATTATTTGACAGCCACAATTGCACTATTTTTAATGAACTTTGCTTACCCTTGAAGACTTGCAATCTCGTATGTTCTCAGATGATTGGGTTCATAAATCTTAACTGTATAATTACTCATATCATAGTATACATATCTGAACCATTTTTTCTCACGAGCAAACACATTAACAAAAGAAAAGTTTGTTTTGTCCCTTTTTTGCATATTTTGTTCTGATGAACCGTGAAAAAAGAACTTGTGTTAGTATAGACAGTTATGCCCATCCACTAAACTCGGTGTTGTTTATTAGTACACCAGGTTTGAGATAATGTATTGTTGGTGATAATTTTGGTGTAGAAATATCCTACAAAGTTGAGCAAATCTATGTTGAAATTGAATGGCATTGTGTGCAGGTGAAATCAACTACACTAACTAATGCTAATATGGGATTGAAGATGATTTGTTTGTTGACTAGAAAAAGGTTCAAAGGGAAGCAAGGTACATACAACCTTTTTGTTTAGTTCCTCCTAGCGAGTTGATACCGGTGACATCCGATTTTCACTGTATATCTTTTCAAGTATTTCATCACCCTTCACTCTATCGAATTAAAATTTACTTGCAATGCTGGAAGCAGGAGATGAATCTTCATATGCTTAATGTCCCTCATCGTAATTACTATGTTGTGATTGTTGTCGTCTACTGTTTTATTTCTATTTCCAAAATATATTTTTATACTCATTACCTATAATTCCTTGGAACACATTATGTCTTGCAATTCTTGATCCAAATGTAGCTTTTTTTTGCAGCGTGACCCAACTGTAGTCTTATCTATGTATCCATATTTTGTTAAATTTTGACTGTCCAACTTCTTATATTCCTACATATTTCTATAGTCTTTCGGTGAGACACATGCATGGCAACAAGTGCTTTGATGTGTGTCGATAATTAATGTTTGACCAATATATGGATTATTTTAATTCGCATGTTTTGTCTTTTAATATATCTATGTGTCTTCGTATGCTTACAGAAATTCCAACCATTCAATTGTAGAAATAGACGGGTGCGGCAACGCGCGCCATCATTGATCTAGTTTTATACTATTTTAGGGGACTAATATATTGACCCAATGCCCAGTGTCAGTTCCTATTTGTTGCATATTTTTTGTTTCGCAGAATATCCAGATCAAACAAAGTCCAAATGCAATAAAAATTTACGGAGAATTGTTTTGAAATATATGTGATTTTTGCGAGGTGGAATCAACGCAAACGGAGGCCCAGGGCCTCCACCACCCACCAAGGCGCGCCTACCCCCTAGCGCGCGGTGTGCCTTGTGGGCACCACCGAAGTTGGTTGGGGCTCTTTTTCGGGCGCAAGGAAACTCATATCTGGAAAAAATCGTGTTAAAGTTTCAACGCAATGGGAGTTACGGATCTCTAGATATTTAAGAAATGGTGAAAGGCTAGAAAACATGAACGTGAAACATAAGATGAGAGAGAGAGAGAGAGAGATCCAATCTCGGAGGGGCTCTCGCCCCTCCGCCATCATGGAGGCCATGGACCAGAGGGGAAACCCTTCTCCCATCTAGGAGGAGGCCAAGGAAGAAGAAGGAGGAGGGGGGCTCTCTCCTCCTCTCTCTCGGGGGCGCTGAAGTGTTGTTGGGGCAAGGATCATGACGGCGATCTACACCAACAATCTTGCTACCGTCAACACCAACTTTCCCCCCCTCTATGCAGCGGTGTAACCTCTCTATTCCCGCTGCAACTTCTACCTAAGCATGGTGCTCAACACTATATATTATTATCCAATGATATGTGGTCATCCTATGATGTTTGAGTAGATCTATTTTGTCTTATGGGTTGATAGATGATCATGATTGGTTTGAGTTGTATATTTTATTTTGGTGTTGTCCTATGGTGCCCTCTGTGTCACACAAACGTGAGGGATCCCCACTGTAGGGTGTTGTAATATGTTCATGATTCGCTTATGGTGGGTGGCTAGTGTGACAAGAGCTTACGCCCGAGTAAGGGGTTTGTTGTGTATGGGATAAAGAGGACTTGATACTTAATGCTATGGTTGGGTTTTACCTTCATGATCTTTGGTAGTTGCGGATGCTTGCTACAGTTCTAATCATAAGTGCATATGATCCAAGTACGGTAAGTATGTTAGCACATGCCTCTCTCTCATATAAAATTGCAATAATGATTACCGGTCTAGTTATCGATTGCCTAAGGACAAATAACTTTCTTGTGTGACAAAAGCTTTCTAATAAACTATTTAATTTATTATCTTGCAATTTTTTCATAGTTTTATTCTCACAAAGTACTTCTAGTTTAATATTTGTTCTAGGTCAAGCAAACATTAAGTGTGCGTAGAGTTGTATCGGTGGTCGATAGAACTTGCGGGAATATTTTGTTCTACCTTTAGCTCCTCGTTGGGTTCGACACTCTTATTTATTGAAAAATGCTACAAATGATCCCCTATACTTGTGGTTTTTCAAGATTTTTTTCTGGCGCCGTTGCCGGGGAGCAATAGTGTGGGGTGAATATTCTGGTGTGTCCTTGTTTGCTTTGTCACTAAGTAGTTTTTATTTTCTGTTCTAAGTTGTTTTACATCTTTAGTTATGGATATGGAACACGAAATACCAAAAAAATTAGTTGTACTTGCTATTCATGGAGATGGGGAACTTCCTAAAACCCTCGATGCTCGTTATGTGAAAAATATTGAACACTAGTTTGATAATCCTGAGAAAACCACATTCAACTTGATAATGGGAGACACGTTGGATCAATGTGAATACTTGAGGGATTATTGCTTGACTCAAAAAAGGAAACTGTTATGGGATCAAATTCATATGTTGCATTGGTATGCTCAGGATCTATGCTTTAGATATGATTGTACTTGTTGCTCTAGGATGAAGGCTCCACACCTTCCCTTTTAATGCAAATCTAACGGTAACAAAGCTTGGCTTCTTATGGTAATGGTATATATGATTATTGTGATGTGGAACGAATAGAAGAATTTGTTGCTTTTAAGGGTGCTTATAAAATTGAATCTATGTTTGAAAAATATGTAGATTATGATGATGTTGTTTATAGACCTGATTTTTTTTGCTATACTTAAATATTGCCGAGAGTTATAAATACAATTATGATATTTATGTATTTCTTGAGAAAGTCTCTGCTGTCTAAGAAGAGACTAATATTTTGTAGGAGTCTATCAAAAAAGAAATTAATGAAATTGTAAGCTCATTGGATGAAAAAGATGATGAGGAAAGCAAAGAACAAAAGAAGGAAGAGCGGATTAGCTACCCGTGCCCACCTATAATGAGAGTAACTCTTCAACTCATACATTGTTTAATTCCCTACATGCTTACTGAAGGACAAACGGTATGATGATTGCTATGATCTTGTTGGTTCTTTTTAAATATCCCTTTTTGATGAATATGATGCTTGCTATGCTTGTGGCCATGATGCCAATTATGCTTATGGAGATGAACTAGCTATAGTCCCTTATGTTAAACATGAAATTGTTGCTATTGCACCCACACATGATAGTCCTATTATCTTCTTGAATTCTCCCAACTAAACTACATCGGAGAAGTTTGCACTTATTAAGGATTATATTGATGGATTGCCTTTTACTGTTGCACATGATTATTTTGATGAATATAATATGCATGTGCTTGCTGCTCCTACTTGCAATTATTATGAGAGAGGAACTACATCTCCACCTCTCTATGTTTCCAACACGATAAAATTGTAAGAAACTGCTTATGCTATGTATTGGCCCTTACTTTCTGTGCATGAATTGTTCTTTTATGACATGCCGATGCATAGGGAGAGAGTTAGACTTCTTTATTGCATGATATATGTTGCTTTCTGCTCGCTACTAAATTACAAATCATTGCTATTAAAATTGGCTTTGATATACCTTGGGATCCGGGTGGATCGATTACTCGAGCACTTTATGCCTAGCTTAATGGCTTTAAAGAAAGTGCTGCCAGTGAGAAAACCCGGAAGTTTTAGAGAGTCATTTTATTCTGTTGTGTTATTTTATAAAGTTTAAAAACAAAAGATATAGAGGGGAACTTAAAACTTTTCAAAAGGAAAAGTGAAAGTAAGGAAGATGAGCACCGTTGAAGTGAGGGAGCTCCTTGAACTTTGTTCATGCCCATGGAAACTTTGCAAATCTTGAATCATGGAAACTTTTCAACAAAAATAATTATGCCCTTGTACAAATCCATTGTATTATACAAATAGTGTGCCAAGATTTGCCTTTTAGGATGATTAGATTGCTTGTTGGTATGTGCGGTGCAAAAACACAACTTTGGTTGTAGTGCGTGATTTTACATTTTTTACTGGAATGTCAAAAGTTTCTAAAACAATTACACGGTACTTCTATGCAAAAAAATTAGTTTTTCCTAATTTTTCAGAATTTTTGGAGTTATGGTAAAATTTTAGATTGCTACATATTGTTATGTTTTTGGACAGATTCTGTTTTTGATGCATTGTTTTGCTTGTTTTGATGGAACTATTGACTTTATCAGTGGTATAAGCCATGGAGAAGTTAGGATACAGTAGGGATAATGCAAAAATAAAATATGAATGGGTTTTCAAGAGCACTTAAAAAGGTATTTTTCTTTATTATACTAACGGATCTCACAAAGGTTCTTGTTAAGTTTTGTGTGGGTGAAGTGTTCAAAGATCGAGGAGGTCTCGATATGAGGAGAAGGAGGAGAGGCAGGAGTTCGAGCTTGGGGATGCCCAGGGCACCCCAAGTAAATATTCAAGGAGACTCAAGCGTCTAAGCTTGGGGATGCCCCGCAAGGCATCCCATCTTTCTTCAACAAGTGTCGGTATGTTTCGGTTTTCATTTCGTTCACATGATATGTGTAAATCTTGGAGCGTCTTTTGTGTTTAGTTTTTAGTTTTTCTTTTAGGCACCATGCTAGTATGAGACAATCCTTGGTTTATTTATAGAATGCTCATTGCACTTCACTTATATCTTTTGAGTATGGCTTTATAGAATGCTTCATGTGCTTCACTTATATCATTTGAAGTTTGGATTGCATGTTTCTCTTCACATATAAAAACCATTATTTGTAGAATGCTCTTTTGCTTCACTTATATTTAGTAGAGCATGATCTTCTATAGAAAGAATTAAACTCTCATACTTCACTTATATCTATTTAGAGAGTCAACGGGAATTGGTCATTTGCACGGTTAGTCATGAAATCCTACATAAAACTTGTGGATCACTGAATATGATGTGTTTGATTCCTTGCAATAGGTTCGTGATATAGAGATGATAATATGTGGGAGGTACTAGTAAACGGTTGTGGTTAGTAGGAATATTGGTGTTAAGGTTCGTGATTCCCGAAGCATGCACGTATAGTCTCTTCTTATGCTAAGAAATTGGAGCATGATTTATTATTGATTGTCTTCCTTATGAGTGGCGGTCGGGGACGAGCAATGGTCTTTTCCTACCAATATATCCCCCTAGGGGCCTATGTAGTAGTACTTTGTTTTGAGGGCTAATAAACTTTTGCAATAAGTATATGAGTTCTTTATGACTAATGTGAGTCCATGGATTATACGCACTCTTACCTTTCTGCAATTTGCTAGCCTCTTTGGTACCAAGCCTCGCCCTTTCTCACCTCGAGAGTTGGTGCAAACTTCGCCGGTGCATCCAAACCCCGTGATATGATACGCTCTATCACACATAAGCCTTATTATATCTTCTTCAAAACATCCACCATACCTACCTATTATGACATTTCCATAGCCATTCCAAAATATATTGCCATGCAACTTCCACTGTTCCATTTTTATGACTTGAGCATTCATTGTCATATTGATTTGCATGATCGTAAGATAGCTAGCATGGTATTTTCATTGCTTGTCCCATTTTTTGATATCCTTGCTATGTTGGATCATTGCACATCCTGGTACACTGCCAGAGGCATTCATATAGAGTCATACTTTGTTCTAGGTATTGAGTTGTAATATCGAGTTGTAAGTAAATAGAAGTGTGTTGATCATTGTTAATTATTAGAGCATGTCCCAGTGAGACAAGAATGATGGAGACTATGATTCCTCCACAAGTCGGGATGAGATTCCAGACAAAAAGGAAAAAAGGAAAATAAAAAAGTGAGGCCAAAAAGAGCCCAAGTAAAAAGGGATAAAAAGAGAGAAGGGGCATGCAAATACCACACTTGTGCTTCAGAGTAGCACCATGTTTTTCATATAGAGAGTCTCCTATGTAGTCACTTTCATATACTAGTGGGAATTTTTCATTATAGAACTTGGCTTGTATATTTCTATGATGGGCTTCCTCAAATGCTCGAGGTCTTGATGAGCAAGCAAGTTAGATGCACACCCACCTAGTTTTCAGTTTGAGCATTCATAGACTTATAGCTCTTAGTGCATCTGTTGCATGGCAGTCCCTACTCCTATCATTGGTATCAATTGATGGGCACCTCCATAGTCTGTTGATTAGTTGCGCTGATGTGAGACTTTCTTACTTTTTGTCTTCTCCAAATTAATCTCTGCCACTATATTCTATTTCACCCATAGTGCTATGTCCATGGCTTGCGCTCATGTATTACGTGAGGGTTGAAAAAGCTGAAGCACATTAAAAAGTATGAACCAATTGCTCGGCTTGTCATCGGGGTTGTGCATGATAAATACTTTGTGTTAAGAAGATGGAGCATGACAAGACTATATGATTTTGTAGGGATGGCATTCTTTAGCATTGATATTTTGAAAGACATGATTGTTTGTTGGGATGCCTGAGTATTAATGTCTTTATGTCAAATTATAGACTATTGCTTTGAATCACTTGTGTCTTAATATTAATGCCATGATTAGACATATGATCAAGATTATGCTAGGTAGCATTCCACCTCAAAAAGTATCTTTTTTATCATTTACCTACTTGAGGACGAGTAGGAATTAAGCTTGAGGATGGTGATACATCTCTATCATCTATAATTTTTTATTGTTCCATGCCAATATTATACAACTTTTATATATATTTGGCAACATTTTATATTATTTTTTGGGACTAATATACTGGTCCAGTGCACAGTGTCAGTTCCTATTTGTTGTATGTTTTTTGTTTCGTAGAATATCCATATCAAACGAAGTCCAAATGCAATAAAAATTTACGGAGAATTATTTTGGAATATATGAGATTTGGGGGAGATAGAATCACGCAAACAGAGGCCCAGGGCCTCCACTACCTACCAGGGCGCGCCTGCCCTCTGGCGCACGGTGGTGCCTTGTGGGCCCCTCGTAAGTCGGCTGGGGCTCTTCTTTGGGCACAAGGAAGCATATATCCAAAAAAAATGTGTTAAAGTTTCAGTGCAATCGGAGTTACAGATCTCCGGATATTTAAGAAAGGTGAAAGGCCAGAAAATAGGAACGCAAAACAGCAGATAACAGAGAGAGAGAGAGAGAGAGAGAGAGAGAGAGAGAGAGAGAGAGAGATAGAGAGAGAGAGATCCAATCTCGAAGGCGCTCTCGCCCCTCCGCCGCCATGGAGGTCATGGACCAGAGGGAAACCCTCCTCCCATCTAGGGGGAGGCCAAGGAAGAAGAAGGAGGAGGGGGACTCTCTCTCCCCTCTCTCCCGGTGGTGCCAGAGTGCAGCCAGGGCAATGATTGTGATAGCGATCTACACCAACAATCTTGCTACCATCAACACCAACTTTCTCCCCCTCTATGCAGCGGTGTAACCTCTCTATTCTCGCTGCAATTCTCTACTTAAACATGGTGCTCAACATCATATATTGTAATCCAATGATATGTGGTCATCCTATGATGTTTGAGTAGATCTATTTTGTCCTATGGGTTAAAAGATGATCATGATTGGTTTGAGTTGTATATTTTATTTTGGTGATGTCCTATGGTGCCCTCCATGTCGCACAAACGTGAGGGATCTCTGTTGTAGGGTGTTGCAATACGTTCATGATTCGCTTATGGTGGGTGGCTAGAGTGACAAAAGCTTACGCTTGAGTAAGGGGGTTGTTGCGTATGGGATAAAAAGGACTTGATACTTAATGCTATGGTTGGGTTTTACCTTAATAATATTTTGTAGTTGCGGGTGCTTGCTAGAGTTCCAACCATAAGTGCATATGATCCAAGTACGGAAAGTATGTTAGCTCATGCATCTCCCTCATATAAAATTACAATAATGATTACCGGTCTAGTTATTGATCGCCTAGGGACAAATAACTTTCTTCTGTGACAAAAGCTTTCTAATAAACTACTAAATTTATTGTCTTGCAATTTATTCATAGTTTTATTCTCCCAAAGTACTTCTAGTTTTATACTTGTTCTAGCTAAAGCAAACGTTAAGTGTGTGTAGAGTTGTATCGGTGGTCGATAGAACTTGAGGGAATATTTGTTCTACCTTTAGATCTTCGTTGGGTTCGACACTCTTATTTTTCAAAAAAGGCTACAAACGATCCCCTATACTTGTGGGTTATCAATTCACCACGTCTAGACTCATTCTACATATTGCGCACGTGGTAGCAACGGTCACTGTTCGTCGAGAGGCAACCCAACACCGGCTAGTTTCATCTCGCATGGGGGCTCGATCAGAATCAGTAAGCAATAGCAATGATCGATCTCTTGCGTTCAGTTAGCAGCAACAGCAAAGGAATCGCTCGGGTTCAGTCAACAGCAAAGGAATCACTGGTGTTTAGTCAGAATTGAAGGAATTGCTCAGGTTCAGTTAACAACCAAGGGATCGATCACTCGGGTTCAGTAACGTAGCTAGTGCAATCGCTCGGGTTCATTAAGCGAACACCTCGCTCGGGTTTAGTTAGAGCTAATGCCTCGCACACACACGCATACGTACGAGAGAGAAACACGCAAACCACAATGCATCGCTTAGCCCCGACCACGCAGCGTAACCGGGAACTCCCCAAAATTTTCCTTGCCCTCGCTTCTACCACAATTTTCTTTGTCATGGACGGCCCAAAGATTGTCATGCAGGTGCATCTCTGGCTCACCCAGGATGAAAAGCCCAATTTCGGTCATGATTTTTTGTCATAGAAGTAGGAGACCACCCCATATTTGATGATTCGTGTTTGTGTCACAATTATCATCATACCAGTGTCATAGCCAATTAGAGAAAAAGTTATTGTCGGGCCATAATGTCAGGGATGTGTATTTTTTTTGTAGCGTAACCTCAACCTTTATTAAATTATTCCAAAAACTACCAATTCCTCCACTCCTACCCATGTTATTCACGGCAAAGCTACTATCAAAGCATCTAGTAGTTGCTAAATTTTCAACTCTCAATCCCTCTATCTGATTTTCAACAATACATAGTACATTGGGGGCAAATTGCTTCATCATATCATGAACTCATGAACTGTCGCGGGTTTTCCTGCACCGTGATGATACATCTCCAATGTATCTATAATCTTTTATTGTTCCATGCTATTATAGTATCAATCGTGGATGTTTTATATTCATTTACAAGGAACTTTATATCATTTTTTGGGACTAACCTATTAACTTAGTGCCCAGTGCCATTTGCTGTTTTTGGATGTTTCTCGCTTTTCAGAAAATAATATCAAATGAAGACCAAACGGAGAAAAAAGTTTGCATTAATTTTTTTCTGGACCAGAAGAGACCCTAGAAGGTTTTGGGGGAGGCCAGAAGAGCCATGAGGGAGCGACAAGCCCCAGGGGCACGCACCCCCAGGCTTGTGGGCCCCTCGTGGCACTTCCAACCCTAATTCCACCTTTATAAATACTCAAATATTCCCCTGACATTAGAGAGCGACCCAAAATACTATTTTCGCCACCAGAAGTTTCTGTTCTCGTGACATCCCATCTGGAGTCCTCCGTCGGCACTCCGTCGGAGGGGGGTTGATTGCGGAGGGGCTCTACATCAACCTTGATGCCCTTCCGATGATGCGTGACTAGTTTACCATAGAGCTACAGGTCCATAGTTAGTAGCTAGATGGCTTCTTCTCTCTTGATATTCTTCAATACAATGTTCTCCTTGATGTTCTTGGAGTTCTATGCGATGTAGTGACTTTTTGCGATGTGTTTGTTGGGATCCGATGAATTGTGAGTTTATGACCAAATTATCCATGAATATTATTTGGGGATAATTAGATTTATGCCCCTAGTTGTGTCCCACTCGTTTGTTTTAGCCCTAATTCCCAAAAGTCATCGATTCTGTCCAAGTCACTTTGCTCCTCTTGTGCTTTTGCCCTTTGACCGTTTGACCGTCAATTTGAAAACTTCATAACTAACTCATACTAAGTCAGAAAAATGCAAATAAGATACCAAAATGTTTAGAAAAACATCACCTATATGTCAGTGTCATTTGCATTCATGAAAAAAGTGTTGGAACGTGCCCATCCAAGTTTTAGCTCTTATGCTACCACCATGAATAGTAAAATCTAAAAGAGTTCAATAAAATTCAAAAAACATTGGTGGCAAAGAATGACAAATGTTTCAAGTGCCTGCCAAGTTTCATCAGGGAATAACATTCGTGGGTGCCCTGGCAAAAAAACAATCAGCACTCCAAAATAGATTATTTTTTTGCCACGACTTCCACGAATGTCATTCCCTAATGAAACTTGGGAAGCACTTAGAACATTTTTTTCTCTGAACTCTTTTATGCATGATTGTAATAGCTTCGTAATTCTTCTCCGATTTATTTGTTTGGTTTGGCCAATTAGATTGATTTATCTTGCAATGGGAAGAGGTGCTTTCTAATGGGTTCAGTCTTACGGTGCTCAATCCTAGTGACAGAAGGGGACATGACACATATGTATCATTGCTATTAAGGGTAAAAAAGATGGGGTTTATTCATACGTGAGTTTATCTTGTCTACATCATGTCATCTTGCTTAAGGCGTTACTCTGTTCTTTATGAACTTAATACTCTATATGCATGTTGGATAATGGTCGATGTGTGGAGTAATAGTAGTAGATGCAGGCAGGAGTCGGTCTACTTGTCTTGGACCTGATGCCTATATATGATCATTGCCTTGGATATCGTCATGATTATTTTCTTTTCTATCAATTGCCCAATAGTAATTTATTTACCCACCGTATTTATTTTCTCGACAGAAGCCTCTAGTGAAAACTACGGGCCCCGGGTCTTCTTTTATCATATATTAAAATCCAAAATACCTTGCTAAAATTTTTATTTATTTATTTTATTTTATATTTTAGTGCGATTTGTCTATCTATCACCACATAATTTAATCTTGCAATTAACCACCAAGGGGTTGACAACCCCTTGTTCTCATTGGGTGCAAGGATTTGTTATCTTGTGTACAGGTACTGCTTAGATAGTGTTGTGTGGTTCTCCTACTAGACTGATAACCTTGATTCTTAACTGAGGGAAATACTTATTTCTACTATATTGCATCATCCTCCTCTTCGAGGAAATCCCAACGCACCTCACAAGTAGCAGGAAGATTTTCTGGCGCCGTTGCCGGGGAGACATCATCAACTTCTATCAAGTACCTGCGCATAAACTTTCATCTCCATGCATTTACTTTATTTGCCTTTGCCTCTCATTTTCATCTCCCACAGTTCTAAAAAGGTTTTACAAAAATATTTTCCGTTGCCTTTTTGTTTGTTTGCTTCTTTGCCTGCTTGTTATCTTGTTTGTGTAGTCACGATGTCTCAAGAAAATACAAAATGATTTTCCAATACTAAAAATAATGATTTTATTAGTATTCTGATTGCTCCTCCCACCACTAGTGCAGAGTCTTATGATACTAATGTCACTTCGTTGAATCTTGTTATGAAAGAACAATTTTCCGGTACTCCTAATGAAGATGTCGCGTCCCATCTAAACACTTTCGTAGAATTGTGTGGTATGCAAAAGAAAAAGGATGTGGACAATTATATTGTTAAACTAAAAGTATTCACGTTCTCTTTGCGGGATCGTGCAAAAAATTGGTTTTCATCTTTGCCACGAAATAGTATTGATTCTTGGAATGAGTGCAAAGATGCTTTTATTACTAAGTATTTTCCTCGCGCGAAAATTATTTCCCTTAGAAATAAAATTATGAATTTCAGGCTACGTGAGCATGAACATGTTGAACAATTTGGGGAGGGATGAAAATAATGATAAGAAATTGCTCCACTCATGGTTTTTATTTATGTATGATCATACAAAACAAATTATGCGGGGTTGAATTTTGCCTCTAGAAATCTTTTATATTCCACCGCGGGTGGTACATTTATGGAAATTACATTACGAGAAGCTACTAGATTACTTGACAATATTATGGCAAATTATTCATAATGGCATACTGAAAGAGCTCCTACTAGTAAAAAGATGAATTATGTTGAAGAAATTAGTACTTTGAGTGATAAAGTTGATATGCATATGAAATAGGTTGCTAGTAAAAATGCTCCTATTGATCGTAATGATGTGCATTTGTCTATCTTGATTGAGCAAAATAATGATCCCATAGATGTGAATTTTGTCTCGCAACATAATTTTAATAACAATGTTTATAGAAGTAATTTTAATCTTAGGCTATTCTCTGGAAATTCCTCTAATAATTATGGCAATTTCAATGGTAATTCTTATAACAACCACCACCTCAACAACAACAACAACAACAACAACAACAACAACAACAACAACAACAACAACAACAACCACCACCACAACCACAACAACGACAACAACAACAACGACAACAACAACGACAACAACAACAACAACAACGACGACGACGACGACGACGACGAC
>NC_041387.1:429970173-429972355 GCF_002162155.2 Triticum dicoccoides | reverse complement strand
AACAACAACAACAACGGACCTTAATCCCTTGATGCCAAGTTTGTTACCCATTGAACTATACCGCAATATTCTTCTTATGTGCGCATTCTTATATTCATTGTGATTACATACAATATCTGTAAAGCATGAAAACACAAATAATAGTGAGATTATCTTTGTAATGCAGAGGATATTGTAATATAATAGAGGCTCCCTATAAACCCTTGTGTGTTATCACTGGGTTCTGATGAGAGATCCCATGTGTGTTGTAATATGGTGAGTAGATTAATATAATCTGGCACAACTACACACAAAAATAGGCTCCCTGTTGGGGGCCCCAGATGTAAGGATAGTTGGCAGATGATTGGTTCATAGTATACCGTATAGAAAGTTTATTGCCAGACCATGATAACAAGAGCGCAGAGCCAGTAGGCAGATCGTAGTGTAGATAATAGGGGTACACCATAACCACCATAAATAAATTGGGAAAGCGGAATTGGCTGGAAAACATAGGGTTTTGCCGCTACTAATATGCAGCCTATCAATCACCTACAGGCCAGCTTTATTCATCTGAAGGCGCACAGCTGTTACTATCAGTTTATTCTATCAAAGACCGCGCGGCTCCCACCATTTTCGGGGTATTATGGCAGACCAACTCAAAGTGCAAAATCGTTTAGCAGAACCGGCCCAATAGATGTGTCGACTGCAGATGTCTCTGCTCCCCTTCCTGACAAGGTACATATTGTGCTTACTAAAGAAGAACAGAAGAGGAACATGTTAAAGAACAGAAGAGGAAGCATATTATTGAGATTCCCCTTCTTTCTATACAATATTGGTTGCCACCCATGATGAATCAGAGCACCCAAAGAAATGCAATTCCATGATGTCTCTTTATATGTGGCCACATGCATTTGGAAAATCAAGTGGGAGCATTACCTGACCAATTAAATGTGTGTCTGTTAACTAATGTTAGTATCATATCACAATTCGTATTTGAAGAAGTAAGCTTTGGACTTATGATTGGTCTGTTGTTTAGCTTCAAGAGTGGACCGCTGATAGTGCGACACAAAGCAGCTACACAGATCATAGTGTAGATATAACGGGAAAACTGTAAGCATCAGGCGTAAAATCAGCAAAGTGGAACTTGCTAGAATAGATGTGCTAGTATTGCTGGTACGGCTAGAAAGGCTTCAGATACCATCTCTCTTCAACTGAAGGTGCGGTACTGTTAATATCAGTGTAACTCTCAAAGGCGACACAGCTCCCCGCATTTCCTTGCTAATCTTATAGGATTCAAGTGGGCAGGCCACTACAATTCCTATTCCTATGTTTACAAAATCCTACGAATCAAATAGGCCCGAAGAGTTCAAAATGTCCATCACAACCGACCATATAGACCTCTACACTACAAATGTCCCTGCTCATCTTCACTACAAGGAACATATTGTACTACTATCATACTCCCTCTGTTCCAAAATATATGTCTTTGTAGAGATTTCCACTATGGATCACATACAGATGTATACAGATACATTTAGAGTGTAGATTCACTCATTTTGCTCCATATGTAGTCCATGGTGGAATCTATACAAAGACTTGTATTTAGGAATGGAGAGAGTACTTATTAAAGAAGAACGGAAAGAGGAACATACTAAAGAAGAGCAAGCAGATTTTGGATAATAAAATGTTCGTTGCGCAGTGCCCACACATGATGAACCAGAGTGCATTAAGAATGCAACTCCCTATTGTCTCTCTATATCTGGTGCACGTGCTTTTTCGAAAGTAAAGTAGGAACATTAGCTGACTAATTAAACGTTATCTATTTTAGTAATATCAGCATCATATCAGATTCGTATTTGAGCAACAAGTTTGGAATTATGAGTGGCACGTTGTTTAGCTTGATGGGTTTAGGAGCAGTGCTAACTAGCTATGATGATGGTACTGAATATAAAGGCATGTCTGCATGCAAGTCGCGTGACTTCTGTCATTTGGGTCATTCGACCATTACAGGCGGTTGGATGAAGATCCTACGTCTCCTAACCCTTCTGCTTCCTTGTATCTTATTCTTCCCATATAGAACACCGCACGGGCCGCTGGCCGAACCACCGGCCCTGACCCCCCTCCCCCCCACCGTCCCTTAAACCACCCCCACCGCCTGTGTTCCTCGGCCACCCCCACCCCCCACCCCCGCCCCCACCCGCGT
>NC_041387.1:429940784-429969773 GCF_002162155.2 Triticum dicoccoides | reverse complement strand
CCCACCATCGCCCCCCACAACCACCGCCCCCACCCGAGCCCCTTCCTTTGCACCGGCGAACTCCGGTGAGCTCGCAAAAATTGACTGACCCAATTTTGAAATTTAGTCTACTGTCATTTAACTAGTGTGGAATATAAAAGGGGAAAACCATAAGCATTGCGAGTATAGTGTACAGCGTGCCATGGCGGATCTGAAGGTACAAACCGGACAAAGGCAACTTCTCAACCAATGTTTGCTTTCAACTAACAAGTGAGTGATGGACAAGAAATTAGAGTAAAGCAGTGGCGATCTATTTTCTTGTTGCGATAAATAAGTTGAGCAGATACGGAAGAGTACCGCCTCTGGTGCATGCCGTGTATGCATCTGCTTAGAATTTGACGGTGCTGCCGTAGCGATGGCTGTCGGTGGCGTGGAAGCAGATCTAGGAGGGTAGATGGTGGCGGTGGGGCGCAGTGGACGAGACGGTCGTAGGAGCGGCGCCGGCAAGGTGGACGACGACGGGGATGAAGCGAGAGGACAGGATGCAAGGATCCCGGTCCGAAGCCGTGGATGAGAGAGGTCGATCTCTTGTAATGGACGACGGCTTCAGGGTATTATCTCCGGCATGGTAGAGGAGGACGGCGGTGGATGGGGTGGTGGACGGAGGAGGCTGGGGTGGAGAGGGTGTTTTGGCGCCCACGGGGTACGAATGCGGAAATGGAGGGAGAGAGGAAGGGAGGAACCATGTCTTCAGGGCTCGCTTGTCTCAAATGGGAGGAAATTTACAAACTCAGCCCCCCATTTAAAATTTCCTACATCACAGTTGGGGATAGGACGGTAATCTCGCATACACCGAATACTTGCCGACGAGAGTTTGTTTTTGGCGCCCACCGTGTATGAATCAGGGAGGGAGTTGATTTCGGCCGAGGAGACACTGTGTTTTGGCGCCCACCGTGTATGATTTCGGGTGAGAGGCGGTTATGTCATGTTTGAGTGAAATTACAAACCTACCCCTATCGAAACCTATAGAAATCGAGCTGATAGGCTTTGCGTGTCCAGGATAGGAAGTAATTTCCATCTCGCGGATTTTGGTTTCGGGCGGTTACTGCGAGTTTCCCCGCTTCGTTCAAATTTTTGCAGAGCAAGAGTGCACGTTTACCGTGCCAACTCAATTCGAATCTAGTTTGTATTCTATTTTTGTTCGGGCAGGATCCATTTTCTATTGGAATAAAATTCTATATACATTATTTATATATATATATATATATATACTATCAAAAGCACAACACCCTTTATACATAAATATGGTTTACAAATGGCATGATCTCAGATTCATAAGGATGTATCCATCTTAATTTGGATTTTCAAATATTTGAAACCACTTTATGTTGAAATCCAATGTATGCATTCCTCGCTAACTGTCTCCAATTAATGTGTGTTTCATGCGGGTTTTTTTACTTCTCAAACATGTATAATGTGTTTCGCACACGCAACATATAGTGTACTCCCGTTTAGACATTAACTGCATATAAACCATGCATTATCTCTAATTAAAGAATCTATGGGTCACTAATATTGGTAAACTATATAACATTACACGTGTCCCCAAATTCAAATGAATATGAATGTTTGATACACCAATTTGCGTTATGATATTATCGATGTCATGATCTCCAGTTTAAATATTTGAATCCCCTTTAATCTAGATATTCATCTCATATAGCTATTACTCATGCTTATATAGGAGTATCTCTCTAGACCTATACGCATTCATCGTCTCTCGGGTATCTCTCATGCTACCTGTATGTCGACAATGATCTTTTATCTTCGTAACACACTGACGGTACTCTCTCCCTCGACCTTCATCACTCTATCTCTCTCTAAGTATATCTCGCTCCTTGCTATGTGTCTCTAACTATGATTCTCCGTGGTAAATCTCTTTCTCTCACACAAACACAAACTTCGTCTCCCGTGGTCTCATTTCTCTCTACTATTACCCTGTGTGCCACTCGCACACCCCCTCTCACACAGAGATGTCTTTTGCTCCTTAGGTATGAGAAGCTATGAATTTCCTCTTAAATATCTCTTTCTCACACACAAACACAAACTCTGTCTCCCAGGGTCTCATATCTCTCCACCATTCTCTTGTATGTCGATCACACACACTCTCTCTCCCTAGAGATATCTTGCATTCCCTCATATGTCTCTCTAGCTATCACTCTCGTTGTGGAATATCTTTCTCTCTCGCAGACACAAAACTCTGTCTCTCGGGATCTCATTTCTCTCTCACATTTGTTTGTATGTGACTCACATGCACCCTCTCTCTATATCTCTCACACCCACACACATAACTCAGCCTTTGGATCCACTCGACTCCTATCTCTAACACACACTAGCTAGCATATTTATCTTTCTATTTATCTGTTTGTCCATCAACCTTCTTTCTCGCCCTCACTCTTGCTTCCTATCACGCACACTATATATGTTTCTCTCTACATGCAATCAAGTGCCCTCTTTTTATCTTTCTCTCACACACATGTAACTTCACCCTATGAACCACCCGACCGTCATCTCCAACACTCAAACTAGCCGATGTCCCTCTAGCTAGCATCTCTATCTCTGTATCTATCTATAGTTTCTCTGTCAACATTTATTTCTCGCACACACTCTTGCTTCCTATCACCCACACTATATATGTCTCTGCATACATGCATTTATAGGTTGATCTCTTTTGCACAATCATTGTGTCTCTCTCCCTCTGCTCGCCATAGATGCATGCTCCAGCACATGCCACTATCCCTTAAAGACAAAAACACATGCTCAATTATCGGGCCTTCTTCCCTGCACTCTCACATGCATGCATATTGTCATACCGATCCGTCTCTCCCATGTCGTTGATCTTATGACTTATGTCTTCTTTCTTTTATCTCGATCATGCGGGCGCACACACACACACATCCCACGTATACATGTATACGTCTCGCACATGCATGTTCAAGGTCTCCTATGTCTCCATACGTAGTTAATTACCCTCAACCCTAACGCCACATCGAAGCGTTCTCTTCTTGTGTGCACATAACTTCCGCCTGGATGGGTAAAACACACACTCACACTTAACAATCTCCTTCTAGGTACCCCCCCCCCTCTCTCACTATTCCCCTATATCCCCGAAACCAATAAGACCATCCCTTCATTTAATTCCCGCCTACATGCACCATCGATATACAATAGCCTTCCTTGGTGTCTCTCAAACAAACGTGTTCTCTCGATGTCGACTCCTCTCACGCGCACATGCCTTCTCTTCCCTCTCTACGGGCCTTTTGTCCCTCACACCCCCACGTTGGTGGCCTCTTCCATACACATCACCTCTCTATGATGAAGCCACGCACACTTAAATTACATCCGCCACCGAGGACCCCGCGTCACACACACACAGAGAGAGATGCACGCACCCACCCGCCCCCCCCCCACACACACACACAGTAAGACTCCATCTCACACACACATGCTCTAGGCGGAGCATTTGTTCCTACCACCCTTCGTCCAACCTTACCCTTATGGTAAACAATCACCTTAATTTACTTGTATAACATGGACAAATTCCACTTTACTTTAGTAGTTAGCAAACTTAGCATCTCTACTCTTATAAAAAAACCAAGTTGGTGATGATGGTGTGCCTGCCATCTTGTAATATAGACCGTCTGATCTATATCTGACAGATAGAAAGCAAACTATGACAATTTTACAAAAGATACCCGCACCTCTCTCCACATTTAGAGCATGATTGGTTTGTTGCCAATATTTGTCTAGCCAAATGTTGGAATTGCCAAATATTTGCAATACCAAGACTTGCAAATATTGGGAACTTTATGTGAGATAGGCAAGACAACTCGGTAAACAACCAAGTAGTAGCGAATATTTTGCACAATGCCAAACATTTGGCATGCCTATTTTTCGCACCAAACCAATTATGCTCTTACAGACAAGGCCTTGCCTCGTTCATCCTTATCTCCCACAACCTCATTGCTGAGCAATTAAAAAAGGAAGTCTCTGGAACAATCTAGCATGGTGGCCGCTGCCGCCTGCCGGCGTCGTCCATCCCCATGCCTCCGCCCAGTCCGACCACCAGTCACCACCACGCTCTACTCCTCCTCACCTTATCTCTCATCTTTCATTTTTTCGATGAAATTCTTGAATACCAGTTTTTCGATAAAATTCTCGAGATATCATTAGTTTTTACACATGGGATTGCTCCTACATGGGTCAAACACAATAGGTGTTTTGTAAAAAAATGCATATTGATGTTCCGTGCAATGCACGAGCATCTTGCTAGTAATTATATAATGCAATTCACAAGCAGGAAGTGACATTTTTTTACACAAGCACATTAACATGGCCACGTAAATCACTAGCTAAAGTGTAATACCATTATACTTATATCCCGATGCAAAAGGTTGTGTACATGTCCAAAGAGTAGAGTCGCACACACGCACTCTGTCTCTCAGAATCTCTAACACACACCAGTTACGTGACGCCCACTTAAGCAGACACGTATGTTACAATTTGTGCACCCGCGGTTACACGTGATGGTGTGCATTTTTTTAAGCCGGACGGCGAACCCAAATAGTAGCTGCATTCATTCCCCTCCCGCCGCCTCTTCTCTAGTTGCCTTCACCCGGTGGCCATGGCCCGGTCGAAGGTAACAACATACGCCATACTCCCGCCTGGGCGGCACTTTAATCTAGAAATTTTAGTGGTCATGCATGCATATTTTTGTGCTAGCACTCCTATATAAGGGTTGACCGGTCGCTTCCCGCGGACGTGCGCGGGCGGTGGAAGAGGAAGGAGAAGGGAAGTGGGATGTGGAGTAACAATTTTTACCACAATTTCTTAGGAAATTGATTCCAATAATTTAGTAGTTTTGCAAACTACCAGTACTACACCTGAAACGGTTCAAAACCAATACCACCACGCCCGTGTCTGACCGCCCTGGCCGACCCAACCCCCCTCCCTTGCCGACGCGTGCTTCCCGCGTGAAACGTTCAGCATCGCCCCGGAATGTCGGTGCCGCATTAATGCCCGACCAGAGCGGAGGCGACCTCTCATTGGCGCCGGCTTTGAAGCAGCATGACGGCCGAGAGAGCGCCGCTTCCTGGTGCACGCGACTGCTCCGCGTCGAGGCTGACCATAGTTTGGATGAGTCTCCATCGTGGGGAGCCACACTAACTGCAATGATATGGACTCCTGTTGCCCATAGTTATGGATCATTCCATCTATGAAGAACACGTGGGACTGGAACTACGAGACGGACATGTACCCAGGAGTGGACGTATGAACCTAAGTAATGTAGCGCATTAAGTGAAGTAGAAAGACACAAATAGTATGAACATGTGTGGCATATAGGCATTTGTCTCTTACTACCACTAAATGTTGTACGTGCAATGCACGGTGATGTTATGGAGTACGTGCCTAAGTACTCTACTACTACTATATTAATTGGAGGCACATATTAGGTTTTAATTTGTTTATGTGTATGCCCTGAGACCTTTCAACTAGACGTGTCTTTCTCTCCGGGTCACACTTTGTATCGTTCATACCATTAGTACTACTTCGTGTGGTCTCCGACCCAGAAGTGGAGATGCTCTACCATGCTGTTTATGTCCCACTCCTTTCGCTGACGCGTGGGACATCCAGCATGTGTCGTGTTTGGCACTCCTTCGTCGTATGAGTTGAAACGCTAGCATTCATCAAAAATAAAAAATAAATATAAATCAGTAGTGATACTATACACGCGGTTTCCTTGCTCCTTGATATCGAAAAGAATACTTCCGTCCACCGACATGTGGGACATCGACCATCCTGGTCCACTTGCCATGCACGCAGAACTCCAAGGGAGAGTCACCCCGGTCGTCGCGCCGCAGTAATAATGACTAATGAGCCATCAAATCATAGGCCCAACCTTTCACACTGTGAAGTTGCTCGGACGAATGAACTATCGTGACTTCGTTGAATTCCGCTTCTTGAAGAAAACTACTGTACCAGTAGTACTGCTAGCTACAGTAGTTACTCCAGCAGAGGCCTCCTTTGGTTCATAGGATAGAAATTTTATAGGAATATGAAAATCATAGGAAGTGAGATGACATGCATCTCAATTCCTATAGAGAAAGATATGCCATGTGATGCATAGGATAGGAATTTTTCCAATGAGTCTAGGCTAATGTGCTGGTAATTTGCTCTAAAAACCACAGTAGTAACTAGTACCGGTACATGCTCGTAATTAATTAAACAAACGTACGGGCGACACAGACACACACACTAACTACTAGTACTACTACTTCTCACATGCTGGCCAGATGTCGTCATTCTCCTTCCCGGCTTTGCCGGCGACACCCCACCGTGCTTAGATCTCCGCCGACCTCTCCGTAGCAGCGCGTGCGTCATCTAAATTCTTGTGGCAGAGGGCCTATCTTTTCTTGAGTGCTTTCTGGCTTTTCCGCTCCCTCTCTGCGGCTTTGGCCGCCTCTTGCTCTACCGCCCATTTGGCCTTGGCAGCTTCAAATTCCGCCCACGTAGGTGTGAGGTCGTGAGCGGCAATGAACTCGGCACAGCGGCATACCATCGCTTCCCTACCATTTTGTGTGTGATCGTGGGCGGCGAGGAACTCAGCGCGGTACCGGTTAGTGTGCGACGCGATGGCATGAACGGCGCTTGGTGACAGCTCTGGGGTGAAGTGGCCGGACAATTGTATAGTGCATTGGTTTGTCAAGAGCTCAAGGACAGAAGACGAAGAAAATTTGGATTCCCCTTCAATCCTGGTCATTTATTACTGAGCAAAATGCATTGGCGGTCATCAAAATTTTCTTGATAGCTCACTTTGATCATTGTATACGAGATATGGTGATTATACGGTCACTGGCTCAGCGTATAGCTCTGTATTTGTCTGGTTGACCAGTCAAATAGTCCGCATGCGCCTCATAAGCTCGTGTTCTTTATCTATCTATCTAAGCGGGCCTACCTGTCAGTGGAGAAAGAAATAAAAACCAAAATTATGCGTATGTGAGGAATCAAACCACGGACTCATGGCTGCAACGCACACTCGTCAGCCAAATGAAAATGAAATACTTTGCGTTAAATGCACAAACGGACTTTTTTTATTATACGTGATGAACACATTAGTGCACAACGTCCATAGACGCAAGTAGCATGTACACGTGCAGACACTCATGCTCACATTGTCAAACCATGCTAACGCATGCACGTCAGCCTCTCAATCAAAGTCCTGCCCATGGCGCAACGCAAACGGCGAGCCCGTCACCTGCGTGCCCCGGCGATGCCTGACATTACTGTTTAGACGTTTGCTGGAGGCCTCCGCGAACACCGAGCATGTATTCACCTAGCTCAACACCAATGGTGATACTCGTGACTTGGCACCTTGCTCATGTATATCTTCCATCACAACGACAATCTATAAAACACCCTAGCTAGAGAGGGTACTATGTTATGGAGTATGTACTATCGTGAGCGACCGGTCATAGTGCCACTGCACACGAGTGTGTGTCTGATTGGTTCGTCCATTATTCGTAAGTTTTGCATGGTTGTGTGGTCTCTAATGGTGGTCGTCGAAGAATAGCTGGCGACAAGAGCAGTTGCATGGACGCCTGGTTGTCAATACGTGCCGCATACGCTTCAAAGGCTCGTCATCCATGAGTTCACATTTTACCACCACGCCAGCATCTGACCATCTTGGCCTACTGAAACCCCTTCCATTTCTAGCGTGCGCTTCCCGCCTGAAACAGTCCCCGTCTCTCCAGAACGTTAATGCCGCATTCACCGGACTTAACTACAGGTGCAGTTGGTGTGTCACTGACATGCGGGCCAGATGCCCATTGGGACCACATGTCAGTGACCCAATGCACCTGCAGTTAAGTCACTGAAGCAGTGTCCGTGTTCATGCCGGATGTGACCTCACTGGCGCTGGCATTGAGCAGCGCGACGGCCGAGAGAGCGCCACCCGCGTGGCATCCCGGTGCAAGCGACTGCTCCGCTTTAACGACACTATGGCCATCCTTCTGTCTGCCGCCCACATTAATGACACACGACTGCCGACGAACCTACTCCAGCGCCAGCCATCCATCCATCTATGGCGGCTCATTGCCATTCGCCCGCTATATTAACTTGAGCCTCAGCTCCCAGCCATAGCAAAAGATCCACACCCATTCTCCTCCGGTCCCTTCCTTCTGTCGGCACCACTCCAACCATGGCCTCTTGGAGCTCCAAAGCTCTCTTGGACATACTGTCACAGGAGCAGACGAAGGACATCGGCGCCTCCGCTCCGAGCACGCTCCAAAGCTCTCTTGGACATACTATCGCAGGAGCAGACGTAGGAGACTGCCGGATCCCCCCCCCCCCGGCCGCCCTCCGCCGCCACGACCATGAAGCAGGCGCACGGGCGTGGGCGCAGCCAGTAGCGAGCAAGAGTAGTACACGGTAGGTCGCCACCACTCTGGTCCCAGGAAGGCCACCGCTCCTCCACTTAGTCGATGCCAAGCTTGGTGGGATAAACATCGGCGGCCGATTAGCTGCTTGACGGCGATGTAGAGGCGGAATTCTTCAGAACCTTGTGCTCCGGCGGAGGAGGTTATCGAGGCAGATGAGGAGGAGCCAAAGGAAATGGCCGGCTTTCTATGGTTCATGGCCGGACATGGTGGTCGGGTGTCGGTGATCGTTTACATTAGGTTTACAGTAGGTTTTAGTATGGTTTGTGCAAAAAATGTAATGAATTTCGTCCAGTTTATAGGAAAGGTTTTTGAAATGTAATGAATTTCATCTGGCTAATTTGAAATTTGCTTTGTTTGCACGAATTTTGTCCGGTTAGTTCATATAGTTGTCAAAAGGTATGCGGGCAGCATTGGATGGCATCCATCAGTGTCCTCGGACAGATGCCGGTGTAAATTTGTGGGCCAGCGCTGGAGATGCCCTAACTATTGTGCTATAGTCGCTAATAGTGCTCCATTATTTCACAGGGAACAGTTATCCCTCGATCAAAATCAGATCCGCCGTGTTTCGCACTCCTCCCACGTAAGATTGTAGACTCTTTCTTACATAAAAATAGAGCAAGTGGATGGCATGGTAGCACGTCATATCACTCAAACTAGCCCGCCTAACACGCGGGAAAGCACCGTCATTTTGTTCTGGATTTCTATCTATCGATCGCACAAAAATGTTACGCTTTGCAAGTTCAAAAGGAAAAGGCGGCACACTTACAACTCGTACGCGTCGTGTTGTGTCGCACCCCCGATAGTCCAGCTCGCACATCGCTCACTAGAGGGGACACGTGTTGTCTTGCATTTTCACTGACATGTGGGACTGCAATTGAATAAACCGTCGATAGCCGAAATCTAATTGCTCAGTGGGCGTCGATTGAGAAGAGAGAGACGGGGCGGGGAGAAGAGATCGCCCGCCCGCTGCGCACGGACTCCAAGAAATATATGGTGATAATGTGAGGTGGGCCATGCGGGAGTCCGAACCGCTTCCAAGCCCGCTTGACCGCCCTGGCCTACCAGAACACCCCCCCCCCCACCACCACCACCACCACCACCTCCCCGCATGCGCTCCCCCCTTAGATGCCAACTGCCCGCATTCATAGCAAGTAGTGCCAGTAAAATACTGGGGTATAAGCCCGATTATGTGGAGGAGAGAGAGGCATTGACAAAGTCAAGGAGTGGGCTCTGCAAGAGCCCGTCTCTACACGTGCTCCTAGGTATAAAAAACTAATTCTAAAAGAAGAGGCATAAAAAAGAATTGTGTCTAAAAAAGAAAGGTAAAAAAAATTGAGAGGAAATAGATAGAGAGAAAGTGAGAAAAAGTTGTAACCTTATAGCCAACACTATGGTAGTATTACATGAGGAAGGAGGGAGTGGTGCACATGCCAAATTCACTGGGTTGCCGTGTTTCACACTCCTCCGTTGTAATAGCGGAGACAATAGCTTTCATCAAAAATAAACAATGAATACTCATTTCTCATCCTCTATATCGGAAAGAATACTTTCATTCACCAACATGTGGGATGTCGACCATCCTGGTCCACCTTCCATGCACAAAATTATCCTGGTCCACCCCGGACGTAGCGCAGGCCCAACCTTTCCCACTATAAGTTGGTTGGACGAAGGACCCATCATGACTTTGTTGAATTCTGCTTCTTCAAGAAAACTTATTGTACCTGCAATACTGCTACCACACACGAAGACTAGACGGCACTGTACCACGTCATATCACTAAAACCCACTAGGCCAAACTAACCCGCCTATGATTTGTACTCCCTCCATTTCAAAGTTAGTAGTACAAAGTTGAGTCATCTATTTTGGAACGGAGCGAGTACGTCTCTGTACTGCTATGATTTCGTGTTGTACGTCTCTGTACTTTTGCTGCGATTTTCTTACCCTATGAACCAAATGAGGCCTGAATGTATCTGTATCGACTATTGTCTGATCGATCGCTAAGCCTACAATTTTAGGAGCTTGGGCTATTGGCTGATCGATGACGGATCAGTATAAGCGTACCACGAGCTCATCAGCCCCAACGTTTCTCTTCGGTGAGTGTTTTGCAAGTACTATAGCTCGCACAATAGCTAGCCTACTAACACCACGAATCATCAAACAAGCCCTGCTGATATGATAAACAGTTCAAACTTACATCTAAGCATGCCATATATTACATCAAAAGCTGGTGAGGATACATCTGTTTCCATAACTCAGAGAGGGTTCACATGATTCACTGTCAAACAAAAGTAGCAAGTACCGCCCACACAAGACAGTGCACTAGCCCTAAGATGGTTTGATAACACGCATCATTCTAGTAATTAAAGACAATGCAAACTACCCTGAAGGATTAGCGTGACCAACTATTTCTTGTCATCGATCTCTCGGGCAATGACCACAGCACGGACAGTGGCATGGGAATCGATCTCTGGGTCGATGTCCACGGGACGGACCGCGACATCAAAATCGATCTCTGGGGCGATGTCCGCAGGATGGACGGTGGCATCGGAATCGATCTCTGGGGCGATGTCAACAGGACGGACCGCGACATCGAAAACGATCTCTGGGGCTTTGTCCACAAGACGGGTCGCGACATCGGAATCATCAAGGACGTCCACCGGCACCTGCACAACCCTAACATATTAGCAAGCACATTGCAAATACTCAAAAACCACAACTATGGTAAGCCATTATTTCTTACCTTGTGCAGCTCACCGGGGGATCCCATCCCTCCGGGGGCCATCTCTTCGTCCTCGATGGGGGCTACCACCTTGCCAGGGGAATATTTCTTCTCAACAGTGACTATCTCCACAAACTCGGCCTTGAGCCTCGCATAGGTGGCCATCAGAGTTTCTGGGGTAGGCATGGTGGGGCCCTTGCTATTCTTCCAACTTTCTTTGAGGAGTTCGTCCGCCAACGTCGTCAACTCTTTGGCCAGTGCTTGTTTCTTGTAGTTCTTCATCTCCATGGGTTGGCCCGCCAACATGGTCAACTCGTTGGTCGGTGCTCGCTTCTCGGAGATCGCTGTCTCCAGTGGGTTGTCTGCCGGCAACTCTTTGCCTAGTGCTCCAGGATCCATCAATGAACTGGCAAACAAAGAGCAACCAAAAGGAAAGCACGATCGCAATGGAAACGGGAAAAGAATAGGCTGTGAGAATCGGTCGGTGCTTCGCAAAAAGAAGATTCTTGGAATGAAAATATAGTAGCATCACTGATTCGCCCACCTTTCCTTCGTCGGTACAGAAGAAAAATGGCAGAAGTGAGTAGCCTGGAGTGAGGTTTTCTTCAAGAAAGGGGAGAAAGGGCTTCAACAAGTGGTCCAGTGAAATGATGGTTACTTCATCCAGTCCAACTTCGAGGCCACTTCGAGGCCACTTTACCACTGCTAGTAAAGGTGTGGGTTTTGTGATATGACGGGTCATGACGGCTACACCGGGGTGACCGGTGAGTCTTGACTGTAGCACCTCACTGTGATTTGGTGGATGGCACGCGGGCCTGGATGCTTTGATGTCCTGCATGTAGATAAAGCGGATAATCATATAGGAGTATTCAATATTGTGCACCGCGACCAAGGCGGAGAGGAAAACGAGAGAACTACGTATTTATTTACGGTGTAGATTCACTCATTTTGCTCCATATGTACTAGTACTACTCATTTAGGGTGTAGTCTAGTCACTTTTTGAAATCTCTAGAAAGGCAAATACTCCTTTTCGGTTTACAAGGCTATACTAGCAAGTAGTACTACAATAGTGGGCTCAAATAGCAATTCTGTCTCATGCAAGAGCCTGGCTATATGCATGCTCCAAGGCAACGCACCACGCCCCACCCCTACACAAAGACTGCCACGCGAGCATTTGCAATTGCAACATTCAGGTTGCGCTTGGCTCTTCGCCTCTTCGAAAAGACAAACAATGATGTTACTACTACTTCTACAGTATCGAATCCACTACTACATGTCCGTCCACCGCATGCGGGAGGGATAGCTTGTTGTAGTATAAGGCTAGTTGTAATGGGAGTATCATAGGTAGTATCATGCATGCCAACTAGGCAAATTTGATGAGGTGGCATAGAATTAAATGAATAAAGAGAGGGTTGAGTATCATATCATGATACCGTATCATATTAAATGTTGTGCTACTATGTGTCATGCATGCTAATAAATAAAGTTATCTATGATACTAATATATGATACTCCCTCCATCCGGAAATACTTGTCGGAGAAATGGATGTAGCTAGATGCATTTTAGTTCTAGATACATCCATTTTTATCCATTTCTCCGACAAGTATTTTCGGACGGAGGGAGTACTATCCACTATGGATGTAGTATCATACACTAGTATAATATGCATGATACTAGTATATGATACTTTCCATTACGACCAGCCTAAGCAAAAGCCTGTCCTCGTCTGCGAGCCACCGCGCGCATGGGCGAGGGAGAAGGCGTGTAGTAGTAAAATCAAGCTTCTCCTCGTTGTACGAGTTAGCGCAACAAATCATAGCACTGGCCCCACATGGTTGCCTCTAAACTTGGCTCAAAGACCTGCAGTGTACAATATATTTGTTGCAACCTCTAACATTTACCCCACCACAAGTTAAAAGATATATTCCTGTCTTGACCAGATGAGCATGCAAACTCCAATCACCAGGATGACAGGTAGGGCCAGAAGATTATTTTAATATAAAAAAGCTTCAAGACGGCCTCGTAGCATGGAGTCGACCCCAATGATTTTAAGATTACAGGCATGGTACACGCTATCCTAGACTACTCTACACATGAAACCGCCACACAAGCGTTCGGGCTGCACTTGGCTCTTCGCCTCTTCGGGAAGTCAAACAATGATGGAGTACTCCTGTAGTGGAGGAGTACTATAGTATGCTTCTGGCCATCTAACACCGAATGAACTGCTGCATGTCCATCGCGTGCGAGAGGAAGAGCGTGTAGCGAAAGCTTCTCCTAGTCTTACCAGCAACCACACTCATGGGCAACGGAGGGACGCAGCTTAATTGACTTACTGCTCCTGCCTTTGCGTGTATGACAGGTGGGCCCAACAGGTGGGTGGCCCGCCTATCATGCAGTCAAAGGAAGGTGCAGTTAAGGCACCGGAGCTCAGTCCGCAAGGGAGAGGGCATTGTAGTAATCAAACTTCTTGTTGTTGTACGAGTTGACGCGACACATCAAAGCACTGCACTCGATATATTTCAATAATTTGCGTTTACTGATGCATTAATTACAATGCATGCATGCATGCCATGACTTTCCTTTTGATACTTGGATGTGTTGATTTAATGCACCTTGACAAATTTGGACTATAAATTTAACTAACCAAATGTTGATGCATGTCACAAAAATTACATCATTGGAAACTATGTTCAAATACGAATCAAACGATATAATTTTTGTTAACATGCACTAACATTTTGTCAGTTAAATCTTTGGTCAAAATTTAGCACCAATTACAAAGGGGCCCAATAAATATTGTACTCTCACATTTTATTTTGAGGATACTCCCACATAGTATGCATGTTGGGGCAGCCCACATTTCCGATAATTTTAGTCGTAGGCTTGTTCACAAATTTTACGAGGGGGTGGTTGTTCATTTAATGGAGGGTCTTGTACCAGACTTGAACGATACAAAGTGCGACCTGGCACACTGTAACACCACTTGGAATAAGCGGGTAGCTATCTCAAAAAACAATCAAAAACTCAAAAAAATAGCGACCTGGCACGTACACAATTTTAAACGATTGTTTTGATGGAGTGAAAAAGGAAAACTACCCCACAATGTATATATAGGCCGGAGCCTCCGTGCTTTCTTGCTAGGGTTGCTCTATTCACACACTCTCATCCTCTCCAGATCTAAACAAGATAGCGGTGGTAACACTATCTTTCTCCCTTCAAAAAACATTGTCTTTCTATCCTCACCGCTTGTTACAGATCTGGACGTATCTCCCTCCACCGGTGAAGGGGAGAAGGGGCAGCGTTTAGGCCGTTGTCGACAGCGAGGGAGGAGACCCACTGCCGACCACACCATTATCTCTGGTCGAGCGCTGGCGCGGGAGGTCTTCCAATCCCTTCATCATTGCCCTAGCATGTGCAGATCCGGCCTCCTGCTGCCCACCTATCCACATCCCGACAACCTTCAGGTATATCTTCCTTCGAAACCACCCTAGATCTACTTCCCCAACTCGCTACGTTGCTGCATGTGCATCATTTCTACCTCTCAGCCCCTCTCGATCGGATGGTCCAACGTCACCTATTTTTTCTTCTATTGTTAGAGGTAAAGCTACTTCATGGAGTTGAATCTTGTACTTGGTTCAAACAAGAAATAAAGTGAGGTGGGGGGATTTAGTATGTACATCATACTTGGTACAAACAGGAAGGAAAGGGGGTGAAAGTAGTACAGACTTGTCATCCAACCGGTCTCTTGGTCGAAAAGGGAAATATAGGGGAAATGCTGTACACAGTGGTATGACCAAGACTAGATTTGCTATCCACACATAGGAGTAGGTGGCTAGAGTGAACAAAAATGGGACCAACCCAGATATGTTTCTTGGATGTTTGTTTCTCGGGGCAACAAACTCTGAATCACCACTTTATGCCCCGGTTTAGGTACATGGTGCTGGACTGCTGGTGCACCCACCGTCCCATGCCCTTATACCAAATATTTAGCTGATCTTAATCTAATGCCCCTGTTAAAATGAAGCCATGCCACTATTATAAGCCATGACAAGTTTAGCCAAATGTTTTTGCCTGTAATTGTTTGAGACTCTGACTATTTCCTCTGTAGCTTTTTGTGCAAATGGGGATATCCATTTCACCTGGTTGCTGTTGTGACCTTTTGGTGCACTGCACAAAACACTTCTTAAAAGAAGTGACTTCTGTGATGTTTAACTGGAATGTTAGAATGGAACAGTTGGTTCATTTCGGTGGAACTGCACAAAGGGTGATCTGTGTTCCAGTCCTCATCATCCATATTGGCACCATAACCTTCCTTTAGGTAAGAATGATATTTAATGCATGTGTTCATCCCTATTTTGCGACTGCCATGAGAAAATAATGCTATTGTTTACTAGTACACTTGTACACCCTCACTAACAAAACCAATTCTGAAATAGAAGGCCAATCATGTACTTGGTTTCACCAACTGGTGAGGAGAAAGAGAAACAGAGCATGAAGAGGAAGAAGATGATGAATAAACAGTGCCAAGGTGATCTTGCTGAAGCCCGAGGCCTCAGACGAGGCCATTGAAGGGCTCCGGCAACGTCTACCTTACATGTGAGACGATCCTCCAGGGAGCCCTTCCACTTCTGTTGTCTCTCCTGCAAGGTCACTTAATTAATTAGGAGTACTTAAGTACCACTAATTTATTGTTGCCTAATTTTCCTGTCAGAGTTAAACAAATCTTTAGTAGCACCCTAAGCTAAATCATGTATGTGTGTATGGTTGTCTATGGAGGTGAATCATGTGGTGGAGCAAGGAGGGAATCTTGGTAGTGTCATGACATAATAGTGCTATTGTTTTGCATGTCAATTTATTGCCATTGGTTCAATGAGGTAATGTTTTGCATATTGTCCATCATGAATTTGATGCTACTATTAGAGTAATATGCTAATGTCTTTTTGTCCTTTCTCACTAAGCTAATGAAGGTTTCACCTTGTTCCTACTTGTGCAAATAGGGATCATATTGTGCCAATCATATATTTTAGTGGAACTACACAAGACAATACAATGAACTGTATCCCAGCCAGTGCTTTAACTCTGCTGGAAGTTCTTGATAATCTTTCGATATAATCTCAGCACTGGTAAACAAGAGTGATTTCAACCATACATTTGAAGTGCACAAAAATATATACTATGGAGTGATTCCAGTGAATGCTTTATCATCTCTTTTGGGACTACATGAATAAGCTTTTTTGCTCAGGTTGATACCGGCCTAAGGCCTTCATCCATATTAGTTTGCTATCATCTCTATTTGTATCGTGCTACTGTCATGAGAAATTCCTTTATCTTTGCACATTAAAGTTTTGCAACCTATGATACATGGCAATGCTTTGAGTGTTGAGCTAATTGGCACTGATTAAATAAACTAATACCTCTCTTTAAGCAAGACTACTATGTTGCTAACTTTACCCATTAAGATAATGAGGGTGCTTCTATTTTTTAGTGTATGTTTCATCAACTAGTCCCACTATTACAGTAATCTCACTCTCTCAATATATGTGCCAACAGGGATGCTCAATTTTGGTGGGACTGCACAAAAACTTTGGGTGCTTCATTGACTCGATAGCTTCCTTCCTTTCCGGTTAGTCGCTAATCTGGGCTTGCTTCCTTCCTTTGCTGTCAGTCGCTTCGCTTATCTCGGCTTCCAGTCAAAGGAAATACTAATTGATATGCTACCTCACACATGTTGGTATTGGTCTTTATCCTGATTATTGTGCTTGTCATATGTATTGGTAATTTGGTATTGTGCTACTATTTGCCAATTTCAAAAAGGAGTGACTTGGAGCCTGAACTCGCAGGCAAATCATTACATTGGGTGATTTCAGTAGAACTGCACAAAAAGATCAGATGGGCAGATACTTATGCTACTGCTATGTACTCCAAAGTTCACTCAGACAAGCATCGATGTTGACAAGAAGAAGTACCTATATTCATTCGAGTATCAACCGGCGTCGAGCAGTTGTCAAACTCCAAGTATTAGGAGAGTGAATGCCAAAAATATTGCTTGGTGCATAGCCCAAAAAACGCAGTTCGGTCTTTGGTCCCAACTTGTGCCTTTTGGTTATCGGCACATATGGTAGCGAACTGTATGGCCTGGAGTCTAAAGATTCCAGACAAGTTGGTTGATGCGTATATTCATTTGGCACTTAATCAGTCTGCACGCCAGGGATGCTCCATTTCAGTTGAACAGCACAAAAAAATTGGGTGTTTCATTTTCTCAACCGCCTCCTTTCTTGTCTATAGTGTAGAATTTTGGCGAGCTACAGGACCAAGATGAGCCAGTAAACTAGTTGGATGAAAGTAGTGGCCAAGTTGCTCAGACCTCCCTCGGCACGAGGCCACTATTGGAGGATAAACCTACAAGCAAAGTTCAAATTGTCTGTGCTGCCTCTTATGTCCTTGAAAGTTTACTCGTACAAGCATTAATTTTAGCAAGAAGTACCTCCGACTGAACACCATTTACCAGTCTATACCCTTGGTAATTAAAGTTTGTCCATGGATGATATTGGTTGTGATCTCAATCATTTGGATGCATAAACATACTGAACATGTGTATATCTGAATATTTTTGTGAATTATCTATGAATATTGTCCTGTGATCTATCAACCATTTGGATGCATAGACATGCTGAACTTGTGTATATATGAATCTTTTGAGTTGTTGATTGTGAATGTTGGCTATGAATATGAACATGTCCTGTTAACCTGAGTTTGATACAAATATTTACCTTTTCTGTTGTACTTGTGTGTGAACTTGTTAGTATGTCTACTGTGGGATTTGTGACGTGTGGGTGTCAACGGCACACCTTCTTCCCAAGAAGAATTGCACCTGCTTTGTTAGGGTAGCAACGGCGCATCAACTCTTTTTAATATTTTTGCTCTGTCTTCCCCCCTCCTCGCCTCAACCCCTGCCGTAATGTTTTGGGCCTCAAAACAAACATAGTATTGCGTTGTTTTGGGGCTTGATGAAAAATCGAGTGCTGGTTTCTGTAGGTTGGCCCGCCCAACAAATGGGTTGATGGTCCACCGTGGACTGGGAGGCTAAAAATACAAGTTGTATGGTGTAGAGGCAAGTAAAAAACACCATCGAGATCCATCCACTGAAGAAAAAAATCGCGTCTGATGTGCTTCTTCAGTCGCGCTGCCGGCCCCCTCTTTAATCCAGTTCGCTCGAGAATCTAGCTGGTATAATTTTTTTCCAGAGGGTGAACAAGTATCAGCTAGGCCTAGGTTTTGTTTTCTAACATGCGTAGCCCACGACATACAGAGACAGTGGTTTCAACTTATTTTTTGAGGTCCATACCGGCCTATGGGCCTCCCAGCGTAGGTTTTACTTTTTCTTAAAGATCGGCAACCCAATGTATTTTTCTAATAAAAACAGATCTTTGTTCTATTTATCTGTATATAATAATAATAATGTTGTGTCCAATTTATGTTTTCCCTTCTAACCACATTATATATATTTATATTATTACTATTATCGTATATTTTATAGAGACTTATATATACATTATAAAAAATCCCACGTGTTATTAACTTATAAAAGTAAATGTTTAACAAAAGTTGGCAAGGAAAATCCTGGTTGTTTTTGACTCATAGGCAAGGTAAATCCTGGTGATTGCGTACAAAAGCTTCCGAAGATTTTCAGGACCAATGTAATAATAACGCGCTCATTTTTATTTTGAGTAATAACTCGCTAATTTATTAATTTTATATATATATAATGTGTCGCTCCAGTTTATTTTTTGATGTAATTGCTCCTTCTAACCTAACATTATATATAGAACGAGCCCAGCTAATTCGTGTATTTCAAGAAAGTGCAAATGGGCTGGGATTTCTTAGAAAGTATTAAACTGGCCGCATTGACGCGAAATTATTTGTTCACCCAGCCCAGCAAATGGATTACACATTCTAGAAAACATGGGTTAAATATATGGCACATTTTTGCAGGCTGACATGTGGGCCAATAGGTTGAAGCCTACGCACGGCATTGTCAACTTGGTCAACAAATGATTATTACATCCACAACCATTGGATTTATATCCAACGGCTGGCATGCACCTTCAATCTCTCGTCTTCTTCCTCCAGCTTTGCGGGGACCGCCTGGTCCGGCCTCCGCCGGCTAGCGGCTCTGCTTAGCACGCATCACTGCAAAGCGCTACCCCACCGCCGGCCAGGCTATCCCTCCACCCCTCCACACCTCCTGTTATTCTCCACCGACTGCAGCCCCATGCCGCACTAGAACCAGTTATAACCCTTGTACTCCTCTCAATCTGTGACTCCACTGTCGCGTCTTCCCATCTCCAGGTCGTTCCCGTCCGGGGCCTCGCCGTCGTCCACCACCTCGCTGCGCTCGGCGTGGTGTGGTCAACAGAAGAGAGTCTTCGGAAGAGGATTGTACGTGGAGAGGCTGACGGCTGGGACCCACGAGGTCCATGGTCGCACGCAAGGAAAGTTCCTCCTTATTAAGATGAAAAAATTGTGTCCTCCCCCTAATAGCTGGGACCCACCGGCTGTATCTTCGCACGGAAGGAAGTGCCTCCTTGTTATGCGGAAAAAACTATTCCTCCCATTGACAGCTGGGACCCGTCAGATTTGGTGGCTGGCTTGTGGGCCAACTAAGAAGACGAACGCAGGGCAGGGTCTCGAACGCCTACTCGCGCATACGTACGACTAGGTCTTGTGTACATGGCTGGGTCAGAATGGAGAAATTGCGTCGTCGTGTTCATCAGGAGGCAACAAAATGCGTCGTGTTCATCAGGAGGCAACGGAATATGTCGTGTTCATCGGGAGCCAACCGGCTTGGACGGAACAGCCGATCGGAACGAGGCATGGAGTACCGCAGAACAGAGTAAACGACCTTGAGTTCGACCGGCCACGATCGAAACGGGATCCTGTTCATCTGGAGGGGTCTGGCGTACCGCAAAACAGAGGAAACAGACTTCTCTTGGACCTCCTACGGTCGAAACAGGGTCCTATTGATCGGGAGGGGTGTGGCGTACCGCAAAAAGGAGGAAACGGACTTGTGTTGGAGCGCTAAGCGGGGGTCATGTTCATCGGGAGGGGTGTGGCGTACCACAAAACAGGACTCCACGGGCTACTGTTCATCTCCACCGTCGACTGCCTCCACGGGCTACTATTCATCCACCGACGACCTCCTCCAGCCTCCTGATGTCTACTACACAACCTTCTTCTTGTAGACGTTGTTGGGCCTCCAAGTGCAGAGGTTTGTAGGACAGTAGCAAATTTCCCTCAAGTGGATGACCTAAGGTTTATCAATCCATGGGAGGCATAAGATGAAGATGGTCTCTCTCAAACAACTCTGCAACCAAATAACAAAAAGTCTCTTGTGTCCCCAACACACCCAATACAATGGTAAATTGTATAGGTGCACTAGTTCGGCGAAGAGATGGTGATACAAGTGCAATATGGATGGTAGATATAGGTTTTTGTAATCTGAACATATAAAAACAGCAAGGTAACTAATGATAAAAGAGAGCACAAACGGTATTGCGATGGTAGGAAACAAGGCATAGGGTTCATACTTTCACTAGTGCAAGTTCTCTCGACAATAATAACATAACTGGATCATATAACTATCCCTCAACATGCAACAAAGAGTCACTCCAAAGTCACTAATAGCGGAGAACAAACGAAGAGATTATTGTAGGGTACGAAACCACCTCAAAGTTATCCTTTCTGATCGATCTATTCAAGAGTCCATAGTAAAATAACATGAAGCTATTCTTTCCGTTTGATCTATCATAGAGTTCGTAGTAGAATAACACCTTAAGAAACAAATCAACCAAAACCCTAATGTCACCTAGATACTCCAATGTCACCTCATGTATCTGTGGGTATGATTATACGATATGCATCACACAATCTCAGACTCATCTATTCAACCAACACAAAGAACTTCAAAGAGTGCCCCAAATTTTCTACCAGAGAGTCAAGACAAAAACGTGTGCCAACCCCTATGCATAAGTTCACAAGGTGAACCGGCAAGTTGATCACCAAAACATACATCAAGTAGATCACGTGAATATCCCATTGTCACCATAGCTAAGCACGGCAAGACATACATCAAGTGTTCTCAAATCCTTAAAGATTCAATCCGATAAAATAACTTCAAAGGGAAAACTCAGTCCATTACAAGAGAGTAGAGGGAGATAAGCATCATAAGATCCAACTATAATAACAAAGCTCGCGGTACATCAAGATCATGCCAAATCAAGAACACAAGAGAGAGAGAGAGAGAGAGAGAGAGAGAGAGAGATCAAACACATAGCTACTGGTACATACCCTCAGCCCTAAGGGTGAACTACTCCCTCCTCGTCATGGAGAGCGCCGGAATGATGAAGATGGCCACCGGTGATGGATTCCCCCTTCGGTAGGGTGCCGGAACGGGCTCCCGAGAGGTTTTTGGTGGCTACAGAGGCTTGCAGTGGCGGAACTCCCGATCTATTGTGTCCTCCGAAGGTTTTAGGGTATGTGGACTTATATAGGCGAAAGAAGTCGGTCGGGGGAGCCTCAAGGGGCCCACGAGGGTGGAGGCGTGCCCAGGGGGTGGGCGCGGCCCCCTATCTTGTGGCCTCCTCGACGCTTCTCTGGCTTGCACTGCAAGTCCCCGGGATTGCTTCTGTTCCAAAAATAAATTTTCCGAAGGTTTCATTCCGTTTGGACTCCGTTTGATACTCCTTTTCTTCGAAACACTGAAATAGGCAAGAAAACAGCAATATGGGTTGGGCCTCCGGTTAGTAGGTTAGTCCCAAAAATGATATAAATGTGTAAAGTAAAGCCCATAAACATCCAAAACGGGTAATATAATAGCATGGAACAATCAAAAATTATAGATACGTTGGAGACGTATCAAGCATCCCCAAGCTTAATTCCTGCTCGTCCTCGAGTAGGTAAATGATGAAAACAGAATTTTTGAAGTGGAATGCTACCTAGCATAATTCTCAATGTAATTTTCTTTATTGTGGCATGAATGTTCAGATCCAAATGATTCAAAATAAAAGTTCATATTGACATAACAAATAGTAATACTTCAAGCATACTAATCAAAGCAATCATGTCTTCTCAAAATAACATGGCTAAAGAAAGTTCATCCCTACAAAATCATATAGTTAGGCTATGCTTCATTTTCATCACACAAAATACTCCCATCAAGAACAACCCCGGTTTCAGCCAAGCAATTGGTTCATACTTTTTAACGCGCTTCAGCCTTTTTCAACTCTCACGCAATACATGAGCGTGAGCCATGGATATAGCACTATGGGTGGAATAGAATATGATGATGGAGGTTGTGTGGAGAAGACAAAAAAGAAGAAAGTCTCACATTGACTAGGCTAATCAACGGGCTATGGAGATGCCCATCAATTGATGTCAACATGAGGAGTAGGGATTGCCATGCAACAGATGCACTAGAGCTATAAATGTATGAAAGCTCAACAAAAGAAACTAAGTGGGTGTGCATCCAACTTGCTTGCTCACGAAGACCTAGGGCATTTTGAGGAAGCCCATCGTAGGAATATACAAGCCAAGTTCTATAATGAAAAATTCCCACTAGTATATGAAAGTGGCAACATATGAGACTCGCTATATGAACAACATGGTGCTACTTTGAAGCACAAGTGTGGAAAAAGAGATAGTAACATTGCCCCCTTTTTATTTATTTATTTTCTTCTTTTTTTCTTTTTTTTGGGCCTTTCTTTTTCTTTTTGGCCTTTCTTTTTTTTTGGCCTTCCCTTTTTTTTGGCCTTTCTTTTTCTTTTCTTTTTGGGGATAATGCTCTAATAATGATGATCATCACACTTTTTATTGATTTACAACTCATGAATTACAACTCAAAACTAGAACAAGATATGACTCTATATGAATGCCTCCGGCGGTGTACCGAGATGGGCAATGAAACAAGAGTGACATGTATGAAAAATTATGCAAAGTGGCCTTGCCACAAATACGATGTCAACTACATGATCATGCAATGGCAATATGACAATAGTAATGCGTGTCATGATGATAAACGAAACGGTGGAAAGTTGCATGGCAATATATCTCGGAATGGCTATGGAAATGCCATAATAGGTAGGTATGGTGGCTGTTTTGAGGAAGATATAAGGAGGTTTATGTGTGATAGAGCGTATCATTTTACGGGGTTTGGATGCACCGGCGAAGTTTGCACCAACTCTCAAGGTGAGAAAGGGCAATGCACGGTACCGAAGAGGCTAGCAATGATGGAAAGGTAAAAGTGCGTATAATCCATGGACTCAACATTAGTCATAAAGAACTCATATACTTATTGCAAAAGTTTTATTAGCCCTTGAAGCAAAGTACTACTACGCATGCTCCTAGGGGGGATCTTGGTAGGAGTTAACCATCGCTCGCCCCCGACCTTCACTCAAGGGAAGGCAATCAAAAGAGCACCATATGCAATAAATTTGTTACACAACTTTTACCATACGTGCATGCTACGGGACTTGCCAACTTCAACACAAGCATTCTCTAAATTCATAATCACCCAACAAGCATGACTTCAATATCACTACCTCCATATCTCAAAACAATTATCAAGTATCAAATTAATCATAGCATCCAATTCACTTCCTATGATAGTTTTTATTATACCCAACTTGGATGCCTACCATTCTAGGACCAATTTTATAACCATAGCAAATACCATGCTGTTCTAACAGACTCTCAAAATAATATAAGTGAAGCATGAGAGACTAGCAATTTCTACAAAATTAAGCCACCGCCGTGCTCTGAAAGATATAAGTGAAGCATAGAGCAAAAACTATCTAGCTCAAAAGATATAAGTGAAGCACATAGAGTATTCTAATAAATTCTAATCAAGTGGGCTTCTCCCAAAAGGTGTGTACAGCGAGGATGATTGTGGAAAACTAAAAAGCAAATACTAATATCATACAAGACGCTCCAAGCAAAACACATATCATGTGGCAAATAAAAATATAGCTCCAAGTAAAGTTACCAATGAACGAAGACGAAAGAGGGGATGCCTTCCGGGGGCATACCCAAGCTTAGGCTCTTGGTTGTCCTTGAATATTACCTCGGGGTGCCTTGGGCATCCCCAAGCTTAGGCTCTTTCCACTCCTTATTCCATAGTCCATCGAATCTTTACCCAAAACTTGAAAACTTCACAACACAAAACTCAACAGAAAACTTGTAAGCTCCGTTAGTATAAGAAAATAAAACCACCACTTAGAAACTGTTATGAACTCATTCTAAATTCATATTGGTGTAATATATACTGTATTCCAACTTCTATATGGTTCATACCTTCCGATACTACTCATAGATTCATCAAAATAAGCAAACAACACATAGAAAATAGAATCTGTCAAAATCAGAACAATCTGTAGTAATCTGTATCAAACATATACTTCTGGAACTGCAAAAATCCTACCAAATTAGGAAGTCCTAAGAAATTTGTGTACCAATCTAGGGCAAAAATAATCATATCGGAGGCACGTTTCCGTGAATTATAAAAACTAATTTACTGGGTGCAAAAGTTTCTGATTCTCGGCAGGATTAACACAACTATCACAGTAAGCTATCCTAAAGGTCTTACTTGGCACTTTATTGAAACAAAAGCTATAAAACATGATTACTACAGTATCATAATCATGTGAACACACAAAAACAGTAAGGATAAATTTTGGGTTGTCTCCCAACAAGCGCTTTTCTTTAATGCCTTTCTAGCTAGGCATGATGGTGACAATGATGCTAGCATAAAAGATAAGAATTGAAACATAACGGGAGCATCATGAAGCATATGACTAGCACATTTAAGTCTAACCCACTTCCTATGCATAGGTATTTTGTGAGCAAACAACTTATGGGAACAATAATCAACTAGCATAGGAAGGCAAAACAAGCATAACTTCAAGATTTTAAGCACATAGAGAGGAAACTTGATATTATTGCAATTCCTACAAGCATATGTTCCTCCCTCATAATAATTTTCAGTAGCAACATGAATGAATTCAACAATATAACCAGCACCTAAAGCATTCTTTTCATGATCTACAAGCATAGAAAATTTACTACTCTCCACATAAACAAATTTATTCTAATCAATAGTGGGAGTATCATAAGAGACTTGAATACTATAAATTGTTTCCACATTAAAAGAGTAATGTTGCGAAAAAGGGTAATCATGACAAGTTTTATAAATATAATCATCACTACTTTTTATAGCATAAGTTTCATCACAATAATCATCATAAATAGCAACTTCGTTCTCATCATAATCGATTGAAACCTCTCCCAAGATAGTGGAATCATCACTAAATAAAGTTGACACTCTTCCAAATCCACTTTCATATTCATCACAATAAAATTCAACATCCTCCAAAATAGTGGGATCACTACTTCCTAAAGTTGACACTCTTCCAGGCCCACTTTCATCAGTATAATCATCATAGGTAAGAGGCATGCTATCATCATAACAACTTTGCATATCAAAACTTGGGAGGCTAAAAATATCGTTTTCATTAAACGTAGCATCCCCAAGCTTGTGACAAACATTAATTGCAGCAAATATATTCTCAAATATTTCATCCTCATCAAACATAGCTTCCCCAAGCTTGGGCCCTTTCATAACATAAGCATAATCACTCTCATCATTAATAGTATGGATAGCACCAATAGTATAGCAATTGTCATCATCATAATGAGTAGTAGGAGCAACATCATTCGGAAGGGATACCTTTTTACCTTTGTTGCTCCTTCTTTTCTTTTTCTTCTTCACATTATGTGTGGGTTCAGCCTTGTTCTTTGAGCTCCTTATAGATGAGATTGGTTGAATAGAAAGCTCCTCCTCGTTACCTGATTCATCATAAGAAATAATAGGAGGATATTGGGAAGTCCCTTCCCTTTCATTAGTATTCTCTTCATCTTCTTTTTGCTTTCTTTCCTTTATGTAATTGGCAATATAAGGATTTTCAATGCAATTCACCACACAATACATATAAATATCCTCTAGATCAAAATCAAGAAAACTATCAAGATTAAATTTTGGAACACCCTCAGTTATACGTTTCATTTCTTCATGCCTTAAAAGAAGACTAAGCTCTTTATGATGCTCAAGGGTAATCAAGTTATCACAATTTTTTGACATGATTCGATCATGAAACAGTTTGCATTGGAGATTTAAATGACCACGTTCATTGCAAAGTTCACAAGGAGCGTGAAAAATATTGAATCTTTCAGCACACACATCAAGACTTTCTTGCAACAATTTAGTTTCTAAATGCTTATGCCTCTTGCAATATCTATTTTCCCTATTTGGTGTGTACTTGCAAACCCAATCTACTCCACAAAAATTGACATGTTTATCGGAGACATTTTCATCATAACTAGTGCAATCATCATTAGTACTATGGATATTCAAAGAGTTCACACTAACAACATTGCAATCATGCTCATCATACAAAGATCTAGTATCAAGTATTTTCTAGACTTCTTCTTCTAGCACTTGAGCATAATTTTCCTCTCCATCATACTCACGAAAGATATTAAAAAGATGAAGCATATGAGACAAACTCAAATCCATTTTTTTGTAGTTTTTTTTAAACTAAACTAGTGATAAAGCAAGAAACAAAAAGATTCGATTGCAAAATCTAAAGATATACCTTGAAGCACTCACCTCCCCGGCAACGGCGCCAGAAAAGAGCTTAATGTCTACTACACAACCTTCTTCTTGTAGACGTTGTTGGGCCTCCAAGTGCAGAGGTTTGTAGGACAGTAGCAAATTTCCCTCAAGTGGATGACCTAAGGTTTATCAATCCGTGGGAGGCGTAGGATGAAGATGGTTTCTCTCAAACAACCCTGCAACCAAATAACAAAAAGTCTCTTGTGTCCCCAACACACCCAATACAATGGTAAATTGTATAGGTGCACTAGTTCGGCGAAGAGATGGTGATACAAGTGCAATATGGATGGTAGATATAGGTTTTTGTAATCTGAAAATATAAAAGCAGCAAGGTAACTAATGATAAAAGTGAGCACAAACAGTATTGCAATGGTAGGAAACAAGGCATAGGGTTCATACTTTCACTAGTGCAAGTTCTCTCAACAATAATAACATAACTGGATCATATAACTATCCCTCAACATGCAACAAAGAGTCACTCCAAAGTCACTAATAGCGGAGAACAAATGAAGAGATTATTGTAGGGTACGAAACCACCTCAAAGTTATCCTTTCTGATCGATCTATTCAAGAGTCCGTAGTAAAATAACATGAAGCTATTCTTTCCGTTCGATCTATCATAGAGTTCATACTAGAATAACACCTTAAGACACAAATCAACCAAAACCCTAATGTCACCTAGATACTCCAATGTCACCTCAAGTATCCGTGGGTATGATTATACGATATGCATGACACAATCTCAGACTCATCTATTCAACCAACACAAAGAACTTCAAAGAGTGCCCCAAAGTTTCTACCGGAGAGTCAAGACAAAAACGTGTGCCAACCCCTATGCATAAGTTCACAAGGTGAACCCGCAAGTTGATCACCAAAACATACATCAAGTAGATGACGTGAATATCCCATTGTCACCACAGATAAGCACGACAATACATACATCAAGTGTTCTCAAATCCTTAAAGATTCAATCCGATAAGATAACTTCAAAGGGAAAACTCAGTCCATTACAAGAGAGTGGAGGGATAGAAGCATCATAAGATCCAACTATAATAACAAAGCTCGCGGTACATCAAGATCGTGCCAAATCAAGAACACGAGAGAGAGAGAGAGAGAGAGAGAGAGAGGGAGAGAGAGAGATCAAACACATAGCTACTAGTACATACCCTCAGCCCCGAGGGTGAACTACTCCCTCCTCGTCATGGAGAGCGCCGGGATGATGAAGATGGCCACCGGTGATGGATTCCCCCTCCGACAGGGTGCCGGAACGGGCTCCCGGGAGGTTTTTGGTGGCTACAGAGGCTTGCGGCAGCGGAACTCCTCATCTATTGTGTCCTCCGAAGGTTTTAGGGTATGTGGACTTATATAGGCAAAAGAAGTCGGTCGGGGGAGCCTCCAGGGGCCCACGAGGGTGGAGGCGTGCCCAGGGGGTGGGCACCACCCCCCCTATCTCGTGGCCTCCTTGACGCTTCCCTGGCTTGCTTTCCAAGTCCCCGGGATTGCTTCTGTTCCAAAAATAAATTTTCCAAAGGTTTCATTACGTTTGGACTCCGTTTGATATTCCTTTTCTTAGGAACACTGAAATAGGCAAGAAAACAGCAATATGGGTTGGGCCTCCGGTTAGTAGGTTAGTCCCAAAAATGATATAAATGTGTAAAGTAAAGCCCATAAACATCCAAAACGGGTAATATAATAGCATAGAACAATCAAAAATTATAGATACATTGGAGACGTATCACCTCCACCTACGACTGTTCATCCACGGCGTCTCCCCTCCTGCCTCTACCAGCCACTGTTCATCCAGCCTCCACCGCTCCTCCACCGACTACTGTTCAACCAACCCTCTCCATGGGGTCTTGTTCAACCACCCCTCCATGGGCTACTGTCCATCCAACCCTCCACTGGCTACTGTTCAACCAGCCCTCCACAGGGTCTTGTTCATCCATCCCTCCACGGGGTCCTGTTCATCCACCCCAACCGGCTCGATCGGGGTCATGTTCATCCAGCAGCAACGGCCTCTACTACCACAGGGTCCTGTTGATCCACCCCCACCCCACCCCTCCCCCCAC
>NC_041387.1:429926175-429940305 GCF_002162155.2 Triticum dicoccoides | reverse complement strand
CTATTCATCAAGAGGCAGCAGGTTCGATCGGCTTTAGTTAGCAGCAGTAGCGAAGGAATCGCTCGACCGGGTTTAGTTAACAGCCATCGATCGATCGCTCAGGTTCAGTAACGCATAGCCTGCAGTGCAATCACTCGGGTTCAGTAGGCAAACGCCTTGCTCGGGTTCAGTTATAGCCCAACGCCTCGCACCCACATGCGTACGGGTATGAGAGAAACGCGCATCGCTCGGCCCCCGACCACCCACCGTAATCGGGAACTCCCCGATATTTTCCTTGCCCTCACTTCTACCACAATTTTTTCTGTCATGGACGGCCGAAAGAATGTCATGCAGCTACTTCTCCGGCCCGCCCAGGATGAAAAGCCCATTTTCTGTCATGATTTTTTGTCATAGAAGTAGGAGCCCACCACATCTATGATGATACCGGGTTTTGTCACAATTATCGTCATAGAATTGTCATAAGCATGACAAAAAAAATTCATTCGACCCAAAGTGTCACGAATGTGTCTTTTTTTGTAGTGTATGCTCCCCGGCAACGGCGCCAGAAAAAGGTCTTGATAACCCACAAGTATAGGGGATCGCAACAATTTTCGAGGGTAAAGTATTCAACCCAAATTTATTGATTCTACACAAGGGGAGCCAAAGAATATTCTCAAGTATTAGCAGCTGAGTTGTCATTCAACCACGCCTGAAAGACATAATATTTGCAGCAAAGTATTTAGCAGCAAAGTAGTATGGAAGTAACGGTAACAGTGGCAAAAGTGACAGTGGTAGTTTTGTAGCAATCGTAATAGTGGCAATGGAGAAGTAACTTAGCAACTATCAATATGAAACAAGCTCGTAGGCAATGGATCAATGATGGATAATTATGTTGGATGGCATTCGTCATGCAACGGTTATAACATAGGGTGACACAGAACTAGCTCCAATTCATCAATATAATGTAGGCATGTATTCCGAATATAGTCATACGTGCTTATGGAAAAGAACTTGCATGACATCTTTTGTCCTACCCTCCCGTGGCAGCGGGGTCCTAGTGGAAACTAAGGGATATTAAGGCCTCCTTTTCATGGAGTACCAGACCAAAGCTTTAGCACTTAGTGAATACATGAACTCCTCAAACTATGGTCATCACTAGGAGTGGTCCCGTTTATTTTCACTCCGGAGTTGTCGGATCATAACACATAGTAGGTAACTATTGACCTACAAGATAGGATCAAGAACACAAATATATTCATGAAACCATAATTGGTTCAAATCTGAAATCATGGCACTTGGGCCCTAGTGACAAGCATTAAGCATAGCAAAGTCATAGCAACATCAATCTTAGAAAATAGTGGATACTAGGGATCAAACCCTAACAAAACTAACTCGATTACATGGTCAATCTCATCCAACCCATCACGGTCCAGCAAGCCTATGATGGGATTACTCATGCACGGCGGTGAGCATCATGAAATTGGTGATGGAGGATGGTTGATGATGATGATGGCAACGGATTCCCCTCTTCGGAGCCCCGAACGGACTCCAGGTCTACCCTCCCGAGGAAGACAGGGCTTGGCGGCGGCTCTGTATCATAAAACGTGATGAATCCTTCTCTTTGATTTTTTCTCCCCAAACGTGAATATATGGAGTTAGAGTTGAGGTCGGTGGACGTCCAGGGGGCCCACAAGCTCGGGAGGTGCGCTCCCACCCTTGTGGCTAGGGTGTGGGCCCCTTCACTTGATTCTTTCGCCAATATTTTTTATTAATTCCAAAACTTATCTCTGTGAAGTTTCAGGTCATTCCGAGAACTTTTTATTTCTGCACAAAAATAACACCATGGCAATTCTGCTGAAAAGAGCGTCGGTCCGAGTAAGTTTCATTCAAATCATACAAATTAGAGTCCAAAACAAGGGCAAAAGAGTTTTTAAAAGTAGATACGATGGAGATGTATCATTCTTCAATACAATGATCTCCTTGATGTTCTTGGAGTTCTATTCGATGTAATCTTCTTTTGCGGTGTGTTTGTTGAGATCCGATGAATTGTGGATTTATGATCAGATTATTTATGAATATTATTTGAGTATTCTCTGAACTCTTTTATGCATGATTAAGATAGCTTTGTATTTCTCTCTCATCTATTGCTTTGGTTTGGCCAATTAGATTGATCTATCTTGCCATGGGAGAGGTGCTTTGTGATGGGTTCAATCTTGCGGTGTCCTCACTCAGTGACATAAGGGGTAGCGAGGCACGTATTGTATTGTTGCCATTAAGGATAAAAAGATGGGGTTTATATCCTTGAGTCTATCCCTCTACATCATGTCATCTTGCTTAATGCATTACTCTTTTCTTGTGAACTTAATACTCAAGATGCAGGCAGGAGTCGGTCGATGTGTGGAGTAATAGTAGTAGATGCAAGCAGGAGTCGGTCTACCTGTCACGGACGTGATGCCTATATTCATGATCATTGCCTTAGATATCGTCATAACTATGCTCTTTTCTATCAATTGCTCAACAGTAATTTGTTCACCCACCGTATGTTTTCTTTCAAGGGAGATGCCTCTAGTGAAACCTATGGCCCCGGGGTCTATTTTCCATCATATATTTCCAGATCTATAAAACCAAAAATACAAAAATACCTTGCTGCAATTTATTTACCTTTACTTTATTTTGCCTTTTATTTATCTTTTATACCTATCTCTATTAGATCTCACCCTTGCAAGTGATCGTGAAGGGATTGACAACCCCTTTTTCGCGTTGTGTGCAAGTGTTTGTTAGTTTGTGAAGGTGGATGTATCGGGGACTTGGTTGTTCCTCCTACTGGATTGATACATTGGTTCTTAACTGAGGGAAATACTTATCTCTACTTTGATGCACACCCTTTCCTCTTCAAGGGAAATAACAAAGAAAGCTCAAGAAGTAGCAGATTGATGAAATCAGATGATGGATCCCATGATCCAGATGCCACCACCGACGACTACTACTACCCCGAGGGTGCCTACTACTACGTGGAGGCCGCCGACGACCAGGAGTGGTTAGGAGGCTCCTAGGTAGGAGGTCTTGCCTTTTCAAATCCATGTTGATGTTTGTGCTAGCCTTCTTAAGGCAGACTTATTTACCTTATGTCCGTACTCAGATATTGTTGCTTCCGCTGACTCATTTGTATTCGAGCTTATGTGTTTGAGCCCTTGAGGCCCCTAGCTTGTAATATGAAGCTTGTATGACTTTAATTTGTGTCTAGAGTTGTGTTGTGATATCTTCCCGTGAGTCTCTAGTCTTGATCGTGCACATTTGCACTTATGATTAGTGCATTATTAAGTCGGGGGCGTCACACTGGTGTCGCGTCATCATTTCAATTCCAACACAGAGGCCAAGAAGCCTACTCCAGTCGTTGCAAATTAAAGCGGCACCGGCCAATCGGACTATTTAAGCAGGATGGCCTCGAGGCTAAACCTATTAGGGAACGTAGTGATTTCAAAAAAATTCCTACGCACACGCAAGATCATGGTGATGGTATAGCAACGAGAGGGGAGAGTTTTGTCCACGTACACTCGTAGACCGTAAGCGGAAGCGTTATGACAACGCGGTTGATGTAGTCGTACGTCTTCACGATCCGACCGATCCAAGCACCGAACGTACGGCACCTCCGTGTTCAGCACACGTTCAGCTCGATGATGTTCCCCGGGCTCCAATCCAGCAAAGCGTCGGGGATGAGTTCCGTCAGCACGACGGCGTGGTGAGGATGATGATGTTCTACCGGCGCAGGGCTTCGCCTAAACTCCGCGGCGATATGACCGAGGTGGAATATGGTGGAGGGGGGCACCACACACGGCTAAGGAACAATCCATAGATCAACTTGTGTGTTCTAGGGGTGCCCCCCTCCCCTGTATATAAAGGGGGAGAGGAGGAGGGGGCCGGCCAAGGGGAGAGGCGCGCCCTAGGGGGGGCAATCCTACTCCAAGTAGGTTTGGCCCCCCCTTTCCTATTAGGAGTAGGAGAGGGAAGGAAGAGAGGGGAGGGAAGAAGGAAAGGGGGGTCGGCCCCCCTCCCAATTCGGATTGGGCTTGGGGGGGCATGCCCCCTCCTTTGCTCCTTCTCCCTCCTTTCCACTAAGGCCCAATAAGGCCCATATACTTACCGGGGGGTTCTGGTGACCTCCCGAAGCTCCGGTATATTCCCAATCTCATCCGGAACCTTTCCGGAATCCAAATATATCCGTCCAATATATCAATCTTTATGTCTCGACCATTTCGAGACTCCTCGTCATGTCCGTGATCACATCCGGGACTCCGAACAAACTTCGGTACATCAAAACTTATAAACTCGTAATAAAACTGTCATCGTAACGTTAAGCGTGCGGACCCTACAGGTTCGAGAACTATGTAGACATGACCTAGAACTATTCTCGGTCAATAACCAACAGCGGAACCTGGATGTCCATATTGGTTCCTACATATTCTATGAAGATCTTTATCGGTCAAACCGCATAACAACATACGTTGTTCCCTTTGTCATCGGTATGTTACTTACCGAGATTCGATCGTCGGTATCCAATACCTAGTTCAATCTCATTACCAGCAAGTCTCTTTACTCGTTCCGTAATACATCATTTCATAACTAGCTCATTAGTTACAATGCTTGCAAGGCTTAAGTGATGTGTATTACCGAGAGGGCCCAGAGATACCTCTCCGACAATCGGAGTGACAAAACCTAATCTCGAATTATGCCAACTCAACATGTACCTTTGCAGACACCTGTAGAGCCCTTTATAATCACCCAGTTACGTTGTGACGTTTGGTAGCACACAAAGTGTTCTTCCGGTAAACGGGAGTTGCATAATCTCATAGTTACAGGAACATGTAAAAGTCATGAAGAAAGTAATAGCAACATACTAAACGATCAAGTGCTAGGCTAACAGAATGGGTCATGCCAATCACATCATTCTCCTAATGATGTGATCCCGTTAATCAAATGACAACTCTTTTGTCCATGGCTAGGAAACATAACCATCTTTGAAAAACGAGCTAGTCAAGTAGAGGCATACTAGTGACTATATGTTTGTCTATGTATTCACACGTGTATCATTGTTTCCGATTAATACAATTCTAGCATGAATAATAAACATTTATCATGATATGAGGAAATAAATAATAACTTTATTATTGCCTCTAGGGCATATTTCCTTCAGTCTCCCACTTGCACTAGAGTCAATAATCTAGATTACATAGTAATTATTCTAACACCCATGGAGTCTTGGTGCTGATCATGTTTTGCTCGTGAGAGAGGCTTAGTCAACGGGTCTGCAACATTCAGATCCGTATGTATCTTGCAAATCTCTATGTCTCCCACTTGGACTTGGTCCCGGATGGAATTGAAGCGTCTCTTGATGTGCTTGGTCCTCTTGTGAAATCTGGAATCCTTTGCCAAGGCAATTGCACCAGTATTGTCACAGAAGATCTTCATTGGTCCCGATGCACTAGGTATAACACCTAGATCGGTAATGAACTCCTTCATCCAGACTCCTTCATTTGCTGCTTCCGAAGCAGCTATGTACTCTGCTTCACATGTAGATCCTGCCATGATGCTTTGTTTAGAATTGCACCAACTTACAGCTCCACCGTTTAATAAAAATACGTATCCGGTTTGCGATTTAGAATCGTCCGGATCAGTGTCAAAGCTTGCATCGATGTAACCATTTACGACTAGCTCTTTGTCACCTCCATATACGAGAAACATATTCTTAGTCCTTTTCAGGTATTTCAGGATGTTCTTGACCGCTGTCCAGTGATCCACTCCTGGATTACTTTGGTACCTCCCTGCCAAACTAATAGCAAGGCACACATCAGGTCTGGTACACAGCATTGCATACATGATAGAGCCTATGGCTGAAGCATAGGGAACTCCCTTCATTTTCTCTCTATCTTTTGCAGTGGTCGGGCATTGAGTCTGACTCAATTTTATACCTTGTAATACAGGCAAGAACCCTTTCTTTGCCTGATCCATATTGAACCTTTTCAACACTTTATCAAGGTACGTGTATTGTGGAAGTCCAATCAAACGTCTTGATCTATCTCTATAGATCTTGATGCCCAATATGTAAGCAGCTTCACCGAGGTCTTTCATTGAAAAACTTTTATTCAAGTATCCTTTTATGCTATCCAGAAATTCTATATCATTTCCAATCAACAATATGTCATCCACATATAATATTAGAAATGCTACAGAGCTCCCACTCACTTTCTTGTAAATACAGGCTTCTCCAAAAGTCTGTATAAAACCATATGCTTTGATCACACTATCAAAGCGTTTATTCCAACTCTGAGAGGCTTGCACCAGACCATAGATTGATCGCTGGAGCTTGCACACTTTGTTAGCTCCTTTAGGATCGACAAAACCTTCCGGTTGCATCATATACAACTCTTCTTCGAGAAATCCATTCAGGAATGCAGTTTTGACATCCATTTGCCATATTTCATAATCATAAAATGCGGCAATTGCTAACATGATTCAGATAGACTTAAGCATCGCTACTGGTGAGAAGGTCTCATCGTAGCCAACCCCTTGAACTTGTCGAAAACCTTTCGCAACAAGTCGAGCTTTATAGACAGTTATATTACCGTCAGCGTCAGTCTTCTTCTTAAAGATCCATTTATTCTCGATGGCTTACCGATCATCGGGCAAGTCAACCAAAGTCCATACTTTGTTCTCATACATGGATCCCATCTCAGATTTCATGGCCTCTAGCCATTTTGCGGAATCTGGGCTCATCATCGCTTCCTCATAGTTCGTAGGTTCATCATGGTCAAGTAACATGACTTCCAGAATAGGATTACCGTACCACTCTGGTGCGGATCTTACTCTTGTAGACCTACGAGGTTCAGTAGAAACTTGATCTGAAGTTTCATGATCAATATCATTAGTTTCCTCACCAATTGGTGTAGTTGTCACAGGAACCGGTTCTTGTGATGAACTACCTTCCAATAAGGGAGCAGGTACAGTTACCTCATCAAGTTCTACTTTCCTCCCACTCACTTCTTTCGAGAGAAACTCCTTCTCTAGAAAGGATCCGATTTTAGCAACGAAAATCTTGCCCTCAGATCTGTGATAGAAGGTGTACCCAATAGTTTCTTTTGGGTATCCTATGAATACACATTTCTCCGATTTAGGTTCGAGCTTATCTGGTTGAAGTTTCTTCACATAAGCGTCGCAGCCCCAAACTTTAAGAAACGACAACTTTTGTTTCTTGCCAAACCACAGTTCATAAGGCGTCGTCTCAACGGATTTTGAGGGTGCCCTATTCAACGTGAATGCGGCCGTCTCTAAAGCATAACCCCAGAATGATAGCGGTAAATCAGTAAGAGACATCATAGATCGCACCATATCTAGTAAAGTACGATTACGACGTTCGGACACACCATTACGTTGTGGTGTTCCGGGTGGCGTGAGTTGTGAAACTATTCCGCATTGTTTCAAATGTAAACCAAACTCGTAACTCAAATATTCTCCTCCACGATTAGATCGTAGAAACTTTATTTTCTTGTTACGATGATTTTCCACTTCACTCTGAAATTCTTTGAACTTTTCAAATGTTTCAGACTTGTGTTTCATTAAGTAGATATACCCATATCTGCTCAAATCATTTGTGAAGGTGAGAAAATAACGATACTCGCCGCGAGCTTCAACATTCATTGGACCACAAACACAGTATGTATGATTTCCAACAAATCAGTTGCTCGCTCCATAGTTCCGGAGAACGGCGTTTTAGTCATCTTGCCCATGAGGCACGGTTCGCAAGTACCAAGTGATTCATAATCAAGTGATTCCAAAAGCCCATCGGTATGGAGTTTCTTCATGCGCTTTATACCGATATGACCTAAACGGCAGTGCCACAAATAAGTTGCACTATCATTATCAACTCTCCATCTTTTGGTTTCAACACTATGAATATGTGTATCACTACTATTGAGATTCAATAAAAATAGACCACTCTTCAGGGCTGCATGACCATAAAAGATATTACTCATATAAATAGAACAACCATTATTCTTTGATTTAAATGAATAACCGTCTCGCATCAAACAAGATCCAGATATAATGTTCATGCTCAACGATGGCACCAAATAACAATTATTTAGGTCTAAAACTAATCGCGATGGTAGATGTAGAGGTAGCGTGCCGACCGCGATCACATCGACTTTGGAACCATTTCCCACCCGCATCGTCACCTCGTCCTTAGCTAATCTTCGCTTAATCTGTAGTCCCTGTTTCGAGTTGCAAATATTAGCAACAGAACCAGTATCAAATACCCAGGTACTACTGCGAGCATTAGTAAGGTACACATCAATAACATGTATATCACATATACCTTTATTCACTTTGCCATCCTTCTTATCCGCCAAATACTTGGGGCAGTTCCGCTTCCAGTGTCCAGTCTGCTTGCAGTAGAAGCACTCAGTCTCAGGCTTAGGTCCAGACTTGGGTTTCTTCTCTTGAGCAGCAACTTGTTTGTTGTTCTTCTTGAAGTTCCCCTTCTTCTTCCCTTTGCCCTTTTTCTTGAAACTGGTGGTCTTGTTAACCATCAACACTTGATGCTCCTTCTTGATTTCTACCTCCACGGCTTTTAGCATTGCGAAGAGCTCGGGAATAGTCTTGTCCATCCCTTGCATATTATAGTTCATCACGAAGCTCTTGTAGCTTGGTGGTAGTGATTGAAGAATTCTGTCAATGACACTATCATCAGGAAGATTAACTCCCAATTGAATCAAGTGATTATTATACCCAGACATTTTGAGTATGTGTTCACTGACAGAACTATTCTCCTCCATCTTGCAGCTATAGAACTTATTGGAGACTTCATATCTCTCAATCCGGGCATTTGCTTGAAATATTAACTTCAACTCCTGGAACATCTCATATGCTCCATGACGTTCAAAACATCGTTGAAGACCCGGTTCTAAGCCGTAAAGCATGGCACACTGAACTATCGAGTAGTCATCAACTTTGCTCTGCCAGACGTTCTTAATGTCGTCAGTTGCATCAGCAGCAGGCCTGGCACCTAGCGGTGCTTCCAGGACGTAATTCTTCTGTGCAGCAATGAGGATAATCCTCAGGTTACGGACCCAGTCCGTGTAATTGCTACCATCATCTTTCAACTTTGCTTTCTCAAGGAACGCATTAAAATTCAACGGAACAACAGCACGAGCCATCTATCTACAACAAACATAGACAAGCAAAATACTATCAGGTACTAAGTTCATGATAAATTTAAGTTCAATTAATCATATTACTTAAGAACTCCCACTTAGACAGACATCTCTCTAGTCATCTAAGTGATTATGTGATCCAAATCAACTAAACCATGTCCGATCATCACGTGAGATGGAGTAGTTTTCAATGGTGAACATCACTATGTTGATCATATCTACTATATGATTCACGCTCGACCTTTCGGTCTCCGTGTTCCAAGGCCATATCTGTATATGCTAGGCTCGTCAAGTTTAACCTGAGTATTCCGCGTGTGCAACTGTTTTGCACCCGTTGTATTTGAACGTAGAGCCTATCACACCCGATCATCACGTGGTGTCTCAGCACGAAGAACTTTCGCAACGGTGCATACTCAGGGAGAACACTTCTTGATAATTAGTGAGAGATCATCTTAAAATGCTACCGTCAATCAAATCAAGATAAGATGCATAAAGGATAAACATCACATGCAATCAATATAAGTGATATGATATGGCAATCATCATCTTGTGCTTGTGATCTCCATCTCCGAAGCACCATCGTGATCACCATCGTCACCGGCGCGACACCTTGATCTCCATCGTAGCATCATTGTCGTTTACGCCATCTATTGCTTCTACGACTATCGCTACCGCTTAGAGATAAAGTAAAGCAATTACAGGGCGTTTGCATTTCATACAATAAAGCGACAACCATATGGCTCATGCTAGTTGCCGATAACTTCGGTTACAAAACATGATCATCTCATACAATAAAATATAGCATCACGTCTTGACCATATCACATCACAACATGCCCTGCAAAAACAAGTTAGACGTCCTCTACTTTGTTGTTGCAAGTTTTACATGGCTGCTACGGGCTGAGCAAGAACCGTTCTTACCTACGCATCAAAACCACAACGATAGTTTGTCAAGTTAGTGTTGTTTTAACCTTCGCAAGGACCGGGCGTAGCCACACTCGGTTCAACTAAAGTTGGAGAAACAGACACCCGCTAGTCACCTGTGTGCAAAGCACGGCGGTAAAACCAATCTCGCCTAAGCGTACGCGTAATGTCGGTTCGGGCCGCTTCATCCAACAATACCGCTGAACCAAAGTATGACATGCTGGTAAGCAGTATGACTTGTATCACCCACAACTCACTTGTGTTCTACTCGTGCATATAACATCAACGCATAAAACCTAGGCTCGGATGCCACTGTTAGGGAACGTAGTGATTTCAAAAAAATTCCTACGCACACGCAAGATCATGGTGATGGTATAGCAACGAGAGGGGAGAGTGTTGTCCACGTACCCTCGTAGACCGTAAGCGGAAGCGTTATGACAACGCGGTTGATGTAGTCATACGTCTTCACGATCCGACCGATCCAAGCACCGAACGTATGGCACCTCCGTGTTCAGCACACGTTTAGCTCGATGATGTTCTCCGGGATCCAATCCAGCAAAGCGTCGGGGATGAGTTCCGTCAGCACGATGGTGTGGTGACGATGATGATGTTCTACCGGCGCAGGGCTTCGCCTAAACTCCGCGATGATATGACCGAGGTGGAATATGGTGGAGGGGGGCACCGCACACGGCTAAGGAACAATCCGTAGATTAACTTGTGTGTTCTAGGGGTGCCCCCCTCCCCGTATATAAAGGGGGAGAGGAGGAGGGGGCCGGCCAAGGGGAGAGGCGCGCCCTAGGGGGGCAATCCTACTCCAAGTAGGTTTGGCCCCCCCTTTCCTATTAGGAGTAGGAGAGGGAAGGAAGAGAGGGGAGGGAAGAAGGAAAGGGGGGGCCGGCCCCCCTCCCAATTCGGATTGGGCTTGGGGGGCGCCCCCTCCTTTGCTCCTTCTCCCTCCTTTCCACTAAGGCCCAATAAGGCCCATATACTTACCGGGGGGTTCCGATAACCTCCCGGAGCTCCGGTATATTCCCAATCTCATCCGGAACCTTTCCGGTATCCAAATATATCCGTCCAATACATCAATCTTTATGTCTTGACCATTTCGAGACTCCTCGTCATGTCCGTGATCACATCCGGGACTCCTAACAAACTTCGGTACATCAAAACTTATAAACTCATAATAAAACTGTCATCGTAACATTAAGCGTGCGGACCCTACAGGTTCGAGAACTATGTAGACATGACCTAGAACTATTCTCGGTCAATAACCAATAGCGAAACCTGGATGTCCATATTGGTTCCTACATATTCTATGAAGATCTTTATCGGTCAAACCGCATAACAACATACGTTGTTCCCTTTGTCATCGGTATGTTACTTGCCCGAGATTCGATCATCGGTATCCAATACCTAGTTCAATCTCGTTATCGGCAAGTCTCTTTACTCATTCCATAATACATCATTTCATAACTAGCTCATTAGTTACAATGCTTGCAAGGCTTAAGTGATGTGTATTACCGAGAGGGCCCAGAGATACCTCTCCGATAATCGGAGTGACAAAACCTAATCTCGAATTATGCCAACTCAACATGTACCTTTGGAGACACCTATAGAGCACCTTTATAATCACCCAGTTACGTTGTGACGTTTGGTAGCACACAAAGTGTTCCTCCGGTAAACGGGAGTTGCATAATCTCATAGTTACAGGAACATGTATAAGTCATGAAGAAACCAATAGCAACATACTAAACGATCAAGTGCTAGGCTAACAGAATGGGTCATGTCAATCACATCATTCTCCTAATGATGTGATCCCGTTAATCAAATGACAACTCTTTTGTCCATGGCTAGGAAACATAACCATCTTTGATAAACGAGCTAGTCAAGTAGAGGCATACTAGTGACTATATGTTTGTCTATGTATTCACACGTGTATCATTGTTTCCGGTTAATACAATTCTAGCATGAATAATAAACATTTATCATGATATGAGGAAATAAATAATAACTTTATTATTGCCTCTAGGGCATATTTCCTTCAAAACCTACATCATATCTTCAGTCTGCGCATCGTCGCCTCTGATCTCGTCCTCTCCTTCGCACTCCCCTTAGTGATGGGTAAATCCAACAGCGGCTCCCAATGGTTCACGGTGCCCACAGGTGGATTCTTGAGGTCGTATGGATCGTAGCGCCGCCGCCGCCGCTCTCTGGGCCCGTCAGCGTCAACCACTTCGCCGGCTGAAAGAAGGAGGTGGTGCTCTCCTCAGACGACGACAAGCAACAACAGCTGCCCTTCCTCATCAAGGCCACATGCATTGACGAGCAATTCTCGGTGCAGATGGCCCTCTTGATCGAGCGGTCACGCCATGACGCGGTCTGATGCCTCCCTCACCACCACCCAACCTTCGCATCAAGGAGGAGGCACCCTCACTGCCAGTGCAGTGCTTCTGTGGCGTCCAAATCGGATGTTTCATGACGGAGAAGGTCAAGGAGGTGCCCCTATTGTCACCGTGCAGCATGGACAGATAGTTCTTCCAGTAGGCGTCTCAGTCGTGCATATTTTGGTGTGGCAAGGGGTCGATGCTTCCATCACCTCCTCGTCAGTCCAGGGGCTAATGGCGCCCAACGAATATGGTGGAGGCGCCCAGCCTGATCACCAGCGCACACGGCCACCTCCTCCACTACCTTGCACCTAGCAACGACGGTGACTCCTTGCGCAACATGATAGCCGCCCACAAGGAGGCAGCCGAGCAGGCACGCTGGGACCGGTGCAATGGGCCCTCTTTGCAAATTTAGACATCACGCTAGATTGGGTCCTTGTTGACCCCAACCTCAATTAATATGTGGATGTGGGGTTGATTGTGGAGGGTAGTGGGGCTCTGCGACATTGTAGAGAGGTGCAGTAGGAGGTTTGGGTGGTTATGAATTTCTCTTGAACCTTCCACATCATGTGTGTTTTTGGACTAAATGAGGATGATGCGGAAGTGGGGGCTTTAAATCTTGTATCCAACTCTTCTTTGACAATGGTGTGAATCTCCTTTATGGAAGCAGATTTAAATTCCGTCATTAAGGATGTGATTTGCGCAAATGTCAAGTTAGCGGTGGGTGCAAGAGCAACGACTTTGTGCGGCGGCGGGATCCTTAGATGGTACCTCTAGGGAACCTCTGTTGGCGTGTTGTCCCAAATCCTCCTCCCTGGTATTGGCCATATTCTCTTTAGGTGGTTAAGCCCTCATAAAGAGTCATCGTTCTGATACCAACTAAAAGGATCGATGCAGACGGCTAAAGGGGGTGAATAGGAGACTACAAAACTTAAGGTTATCTTCTTATTTTAGGAAATTGCATATAAAATAGGTTCTCTAGATATGCAACTAGGCAAAACAAGCTCAAAGCAATATATGCAAGGAAATAAACTAGTTAGCGAGCCAACAAGCATACAAGGCAAGTAAAAATACGGGAAGGATTAACCACAAGTGAGTCGGGGACGTGGATTTCATCCTGAAGTTAACACTCCTTCGGGAGTGCTAATCTCTATTGGAGCGGTGCCGAAGCCAAAGCTCCGGAATGCCACCAAGCGGCTCACCGTATTCTCCTTCCTAGTCAGCCCAACAGATGAGCCTCGAATCATTCAGGTTTGGTCTTGAAGGCGACCACAACACCTTTTCAAATGTATCTGAAGCACACCGCATCGCAAGGAAGCTACCAGGGGAACCTCTAAATGCCTAAGAGCTCAACCTCTAAGAGTAACAAGTGTTGATGTGGAAATCGAGCAAGGAACACAAATCATTTTGGTATGGTCAACCATCTCTCAATAAATCTCCAGGAGTAACAAGGTGTGGTTTGGATGACAGCCCTTTTGAAGTGTGTGTGTTGGGGGGCAACCACCTCCTCAATAAATCTCCAAGGAAACAATGGCCTCAGATAAACCTTAACAAATGTCATTAGCTTCACTAACCACATTGTCGTCACACCAAAATACCATTTAGAGATAAATGCACTTTCACCGAGTGTAACACCAC
>NC_041387.1:429923649-429925838 GCF_002162155.2 Triticum dicoccoides | reverse complement strand
AGAGCCGTCGTGAGTTCCGGGCATTTGTTGTTTTTTCTTATGATGGTTCTACAGCCTCGACCGAGGTGGTGCCTGTGCAGGGGCAAGGCTTGGCTTCTTTCGGATGGTGGAGGCAGTCCAACCTCCATGTGGCGTGGTTGATTCTTTGCATGGTTGGCTGCTACATGATAGGAGCCTTCTCAAGCGTGTGAAGGTTGCATTGAGCAGGCACTTTATTGTGCGGCTTGTCTGAGATCGATGTTGACTTCATGGATGACGGGGATGCAGAGTTCTATGGTTGTTTCTCCCCTCATGGTACGACCTCTTCGTTGGCGTTTGTCTACCTTTACCTCTGTGGACTAGGCCTTTGTCATTACTCTAGCACTGGTGTTATCATGCATGTTTTAGGGAACTAATTTCGCCTCTATATCCCTAGCCAGGCGTTTCCAGATGGGAATCATTTGTGTTCGGCGCCGGCCAAACTTTCGGTCGGCTTGCACGCCACACTTGCTTAAAAGTGCCACAAAACAAACCACACGCGAGACGGGTGTTCACACTGGGCCCACGCATTCTATTGGTCCCATGCGCCGTCCTTATCTCCTTCCTCTTCCCAACTCTTCTCGACCATTCGTTCGCCCCCATCCTGACAAATTCTTGTAGCTCTTCCATTATCTTCCCCTCCGATCCTCCTTTCCCTTCACCACAAACGCATGCACGCTGCTGTTGGTGCCCGCCGCAACCACACACCCGTGCGCCCAGATGCTATTGCATTTGCAACGGGGGCGGCCACCATGTGCTCCATGCGGCTCCCGCACTTGCAGGGACTGCAAGGACCACAAGCTGCAACGCGGCCGGCCATGCTGTGAGCTCGCACGTGAAGCTGCGGCCATGGGGCGGGCGGCTAAATGCATCCACGGGGTTTTTTTTCCTACCAAGGATGCAATGCGGAAGTTTGCTACAACCAGCGGCGGCACGCTTGCAAAGCTGCATCCACGGGGCGAAGATGCTACGACCGGCGCGCCAAAATGCTTCAACCACCATTTCTTTGTTGGAGCCAGTCAAGCGTCGACTGCAAGAGTCGACGCGGCGGAGCTGAAACCACGGCAAAAATGTTACAATCGGCGTACAAAAATGCAACGTTTGACATATCGTTTGCTGGAACCAGGCGAGCGTCAGCGACGACAGCAAGGCGGAGGTGCATCGACAACAGAAATTTCTACGACCATCTTGTGCTTTTGCTGGAACCAGTCGAGCGCCCGCGACGACGGCGAGGCGGAGCTGCATCCACAACAAAAATTGCTACCAGTGGCATCTATTTTTGCTGGAACCAGTCGGGCGTCAGCGACGACGACGAGGTGGAGCTGCATCCACGGCGAAAATTGCTACGACCAGTGTCTATTTTTGCTGGAACCAGCCGAGCTACGAAGAGGCGGAGCTACGTCCACAATAAATTTTGCTACGACGGGCGTATGATTTTACTGGAACCAGCATGAGTGTCGGGCGGCCATAGAGCGCCACCCAGAGTTGCTACCACGGGCAGCTCAAGATGCTGCAACCAGCCACCGAGGTTGACATGACCATGCCCGGCGACACTACAATGGCCACATGATGTTGGGGACGGCGACGACTCTTTGGTCCGTGTTGCATCGAACAAAGCCAGGGCTGGTGGCGACGGCGGCACTCTTCTTGGACGAGCGCGAATGGCCGGGGAGCGCGTGCGGTCGGGGGAGACAAGCGCAGGGGCCACAGGTGTCACCGATGGCTGGCAAGTGCCGGCGACAGTGTGCGCAGTCTCTTGACATGACCGCGAGCTATTGGTCAACAGGACGCGAGACGTGGGTGGAGACATGATGATGAAGCGGGTTTTTTTTTTTGCACAGATGATGACGTGGGGGACATAGATAACGGGTACTATTGGACGAATCCAACGAATGCGCAGTTTCGGCCGGTCCACCGGCGCCTATCGTTCACGTTTCCAGATGTGGCGAGTGCTGCGCATTATGTTGCTGCCACGCGTCAGAATTCAGCATGTGGTTCTTGTAAGCGTCGAGGTTGTTGTGGCCAGAGCATCGGTGTCAGACCTCGGGGTCATATTTGCCATCAAGCTTAATGATTTTCTCACAAACTTGTTTCCTAGCATTAGCAAGGTGCTTGAACGCCTGTTGAGGGAAAAAAACTCTTCCTCAACCCGGCATCCAATTGGAGAAAGC
>NC_041387.1:429894984-429923248 GCF_002162155.2 Triticum dicoccoides | reverse complement strand
CCAAATGGAGAAATCAAGCAAGTGCAACCCGACCTTCTCCCACACACACCAATTTGTGATTCATTTTTAATCTCCTTCGTAAACATTTAGCCGGATAGCTTTCCAAGTGTGTCTCCGACAAAAACATCACGCCTGCGTTGCATGCTCGCTAGACATCCAACAACGCCCGAACTGTTGCAGCGTTTTCGAGCCCGTTACAATTCCAGCTTAAAACTTTCATGATGATTGGACAACCTCCGACGAGAAGGCCGTGAATCTGGTGATCGACGAAACCGCCGAAAAAACTCTCAGCCGGCGACTCGGCGTAGACGCCAGAAGACAACAAATCACAACTTTGCAGCGGTGATTCACAAAGAGAACTCGGGATCAGCGTAGCTGCCGGAGGACACAAACCCTTACTTTCTTAGTCAGGGGACGGGAACCTGAAGAGGGGGCACCTCGTTAGGGCATCAAGCCAGCCTCACGTGGAGGTCACACAGCTAGCGGCTGTGGCAGCGACGCACCAACCCTAGATTGACAGAAATATCGCCTCTGCGAGAAATGCTACTTCGGAAAGATACTTCGAAATGTGTGAGATCGATGTTGACTTCATGGATGACAGGGATGCAGAGTTCTATGGTTGTTTCTCCCCTCATGCAACAACCTCTTCGTCGATGTTTGTCTGCCCTTCCCTCTGTGGACAAGGTCTATCATTACTCTAGCACTGGTGTTATCATGCATTACGTTGCTGCCACACACTCGTCAAAATTTGGCATGTGGTTCTTGTAGCCGAGGTTGTTGTGGCCAGATTGTCAGTGTCAGACCTCAGGGTCGTATTTGCCATCAAGCTTAATGATTTTCTCACAAACTTGAAACTTGTTTCCTAGCATTAGCAAGACGATCAAACGTCTCTTAAGGGAAAACGCTATCAACCCGGCATCCAAATGGAGAAATCAAGCAAGTGCAAGAGCAATAAGTGTGGTGATAAAGGGTGGCGCAGGTGGTTCCATGATGCACCTCTTTGAGATGCAAACGGGGGCTCATTTGTGTCAGTTGTCAGAATCCAGATCGGCCAGGCAACGAAAGAATGCAACTACTCTTATGAGAGAACAATTCGAGCAGAAAAGACTTGGTGGCCCCACAGTAAGAACATATAACTGATATGAGAGCAAAGATTGCACATGAATTCTCAATGTATATAGTCTGTAGATTGTGCAGTACGGTCATTTCACAGAAGCCTATTGCTGGGAACCTAAGGGTCAAAAATCTCCAACAACCAAGTGAACATTATTACAACAACGTTTCAGCTTGTTTTAGATAAACAAAGAATCATGGACGCCCAAATGCCCATGCTATCTAAAGCAGCTGAAATGAGACAACCGCAAGTACACCAAAAAAGCCTGAACGCTCGAGGAGCGAATCTGTAGGTCCCGAACACTTGAACCGAGACCATATGGTAAACCTGCACTTATAACGAACTGAGGAGACATCTGTAGTCCTCTCACAGTAATTGCTGTGAGCATATCTACTCTCCTACAGTCATTCCAAAACCAAACTTGTAGTTCTTCTTCGGATGGTCAATCTGTGTCACAAAACACAAGTTCAGAAGATGGTAATCCAAAATATCAGGACATTCATTGCTGGGAGGAAGGAAACATTTTTATCAGAAATGGCATAAAGTGCAGCTCATATTTCATCGGAACTGTCATACTACAGCTCATACCTCTGCAGACAGAAGAAAGTTGACACCCATGTTCAATCTCTCCTCCAAGTATGCAGCAACGACACCATTTGAGTCAACTTTGCCCCTTAGACGACACTGTAATGGAATGCAATAAGAAACTTAAGCTAACAAAAAGAAATTTCAGAAAAAAAAGGCAGCACACCGGTGAGAGTACATGGTTTTATACTGTTGGTACATATATATCCATTGGCAGCAACAAGACCATGCAGATAAAGAACCCAGTTAAGGCTAATTAATGCAAGATGTTTTTGCAGTTTGATTTGAAATGAAAAACGTCTTATATTTAGGGACAGAGGTAGTAATATAGAATGTCAAATACTCAAATGTGTTGTAAGGGACACTGACCTGCCTAAGGATATAATCGTAACCAACGCTGGAAGTCACATCTCTGGACATGTGGTTATACATAAAGTCAGTAGCAAGAGACACCTGCACTTCGGTATACTTACAGTTAGAACCTGGTTAAAATAGCATGCAAATAATTCATGTTCATAATAGTAGTGTCTAACCTTTTCAGAAACTTTCTGGACATAACTTAACGCAACAATACCAGTGCTAGCAACCTGTAGAGTACCCACCTGCAATGGTCGTAAAAGATAATGTTCAGCCTCAGTCCTACAGTAGCTTCATTTGCTATGTATCAGCTTGCATTCTCGTAGTAAATCAATTCTCTACACGTAGCATGAGTGAATATTCAAGTCATGTGAGCAAATAGTGACTGATTAAGGAAAAAACTCTGCTCTCTCTTAGTTCTTCTCGATACCGTAAGATGTGTATGGGGATAGCCTGTCTTAATTTCCCTTAAACATACTATTAAACCACAATCTGAACGGAAAATTTGACGAACTGGCACATTTTTCTTTGTGCTTTGTCGCAAAAGCCACACCTTGTGTCATTGACAGGTGGCCCCAGACCCCACATGCAAGCGACATAAAGGAATAGCATTTTCTTTGTCAAAGCCAAACAAAAAAGTGAGGGTTTTCCAAATCCCTCCCCAAATTAATCCTTTATACCAACAATAAATGGATGGGCTTGTAAACTTAAGTATGTCACATGCGGAAGTTCAACCTACATGCCATCCAGACAGCAAAGACTTACGAAGTTCCTTACCATCTTATCTGTATTGTAGCGAGAATTAAATCCAATTCCTGACTTCCTTTGCTGACCAAGCCAGAATATCTCTGTTCCCATCGACAAATTTGGCGTAACACTCTGGAACACCGAAAAATTGTTAACCCGTTGTCAACACAAAGAGTAGATAAAAAACATGTATTTGCCCACTTCATCACAAACCAACTCTCATATGCGCAGCAAGGTTATTTAGTAATTAATGTAAATGTGTTTGCCACTAACAAAGTTTTGAGCTGATTCTAAGCATAAGTTGAGTCCATTGAAAAATGTAAACATCACTGCTACAAATTATTGCTGTGATCCTAACAGAAAGCAAATAAATGCACAAATCTTACAGTGAAACGCTGAAACTGTAAACATCACTTGTACAAACTATTGATGTATTTCCATCAGATATCAGATATAGCAACAAAATGCATAAATCTTACAGTGGCCAAGTTATTTTTAAATTGTAAACAAACTTAATACTGCAATATTCTATAGCCTGTTATACACAAGTGTAGTTTGTTTCAAGTCAAAACATTAAACAAGTTCAAGGTTCAACAGAACCAAAACTGCAAAATATGCTGGGCCTTAAGCATAGCCACAACACTAACCAGATAGCACGTGGTGAGGGAACATGATATAAAAGAAGCTCAAAAGACAGCAAAGGGCAAAAACTGAATATAAAGACATTAACAGAAATTCCTGAACTCCTGTGCAGAATTTAAGCAGTCAAGGAACAAATAGACAACTACAGAGAAGCCTGAATATACTTGTATTCCCTTTTTGTTTCCCTTGGGTGATGCAGGTAGAGTATGACGATGAAACTAGGAAATAATGATCTTTACCTGGATATAATTTGCCCCATAGAACGCATTGTTTCCAATTTGAAACTGTGCTCGATAGTCGGTGCCCTATATAAAAGTGTAAAATGTTAACAGAAGGTAGTAGTCGGGTAGAAGCACACACTAAGAGAAAATTTAAGCATTGTTATAAGTAACTGACAGCTAATGTAGCTGAACAGATATGCTTGGAACACAGATATAGCTTACCTTGTAGTCAAAGTTGAACATCCCTTGAGAGTAATGAGGCTCACTAGTAAGCTGGAAAACAGGAAACCATCAGCAAAAAAAGAGTAAAATAGAAGTCACCAAACAAAAAATATATCAAATTCAACTACCTGCGCATTTATTTTCAGCGCGAGATTCTCTGTCAGATCACATTTCACACGAGCATTCAGCCTTCCATCAGTCATCAACCTTCCGATAAGCATTAACTAAGGAAAATTCCATACACAGTTAAAAACAGAGTTCATAAATACAAGATGCCACAGAATTATATCAAATGTGAAGAGAACAAACCTTTGGATCTAAAAAATTGGCACCAAATTCATACTGTGATGTTGGGACTTTTATAACATCAGCTGACTGAGACGGAACTTCCAGGGAGCCCATAAGGACACTGTTAAGATGTCAGTAATAAGTTATCGGCATACATCATAAATAAGACAAACAAGAAGTATCACCAACATTTTGCATTTTGTCTCACCTATGGCTAAGAGCGAACTTCTGGGTTAACATCTTTGTGAAGTCAAACCTCAAACCTTCAAAAAGTTCAGGCTTCAGAGACACTGCAAATTGAGCATGTCAGTAAATCCCATGAAAGAAGGCTCAAGAGCCAAACTGCATATACAGCAAGCAGGTAGCCAGGTAGGTAAACACCAAATGAGCAAAGCAAACAATTAAATTCTCTTACAAGTTTAAAATTGCATATTTAGTTATGTAAATATTCTAAGAATTATGAAGGCCTAAATAAAGCCCACGATGACCATAATGTCACATCAAATGCATCTCTCTTGTCAATTAGTAAGGTGTAACTGAGGATTGGAAATCTTACGGTATTGAATTTGTTCACAGCTGTATTATTACTAGATTTCTCACAGAAATATTTTCATAATCTCACCATTTGCAGTTTTTTACCAACCTGTCCTAAAAACTATCTGTCAAAGTTGAAAGTCTGAGACAGGCCATGTCCACATAGGGTCATAACAAAAGGAATAAATTGTGGATAGTGGAGGTATGAATGATTGAGATATTGGTTCATTTCCTAAATCATAACACTGTTCCACTACCTAACGATAATATCTAGAGAAGTACAGTAAAAAGATCATGTTAAGCACCGTATGATCCCTTTGTTAGCTCTTAAGTTATGTATGATATATGTCAACATGACTAGGTTGCTCTGCTTAAGGATCCTTTTACAAGAGAAGTGGTATACTTTGGTGTAAGTTCTGGAGAACATCGACATCTTATATTTCTATACAACTGTCGCATCAAAGTAGTGCTTTGGTGCTCTCCTAATCTCAGATGGACTAAACTTGGCTACTCTGTAGCTTTTGATCCTAACAGCACATCACAAAAACATTTACAGACTACAGGAACCTCATAATAATCCACGTCAAGCAACCAAATCGCTACCAAGGAAAGGATTATGGCACAACTTCATTACCAACCACAAGAGCACACACATATACATCAACTGGCAGTTTAGCAATGCTGCAGCAATTAACACACAATGGCAGTTTAAAATAAATAAAACTAAAAAAAGAGAGGGGAAGGGGACGAACTGAGGGCCTCGCGCTGGATCTCCTCGTACGGCACGGGGCAGGGGAGGTTGAGGTAGTCCACCTTCTCCTCCTTCTTATCATCCCCATCCGGCTTCTGAGGGAGGATGCCGGCGAGCCCAGCCCCATACGGCGGCAGGGCCCCGTGTGGTTGCGCTGGAGAAGGCGGTGGCGGCGCTGCGTCGGAGGCGGCGGAGGCGGCGGATCCCATGGCGGCGAAACCCTAGGTTAGGGGTTATGGGGTGGGCTTTTGCCTTTGGGAGGTTCTCGTCTTCCCACCACGCGACGCTGAGGAGGTGGATCTGTTTCGGGGGGCCACCTGACTTTGCTCTTGGTTTCTACTAGTACTGCAGATCGGCGGGCTCTCCTGAGTTCTTCGGAGGTGTCCTTTTTTCTGCGTTTTTTTCTGAGATCCCAAAGACCGACCGGTAGTTTCTCTCTCAAAAAAAAAAGACCCACCACTGTTAAAAAAGTAAGAATCAGAATCAGGGATTATATATATTCATTCATCATGGTAACAATCTTATGGAAGGCTAGGATTTTTCCCTTTTCTCTGTTAGGCCTTGTTCGGTTGAGGTGGTTTTTAAAGGGAATGGCAGGGTTTGAGGGGGATTAGATCCCCTACAAGCCAAAATTCTCTCCAATCCACTTCAATCCCCTTGGAAGGAGGATTAAACGAGTAAGGCTTTAAGAATGTTGTTCCTCTCCATCTCGAACCGTCGTCGAAGCACAAAAGGATGGAGAGGACCCGCCGCTAGGGTTTCTCCCTCTTATGCATTATAAGGTTGTTGTTCACCGCCCTCTAAGTGTAAGAAGATGGAGAGAAACTTGGTTGTTCGTACGATAGGTATTTATTTTGTCGGCGGTGACGCTGATGTGACAGTGACATCATGGGATGGAATAAGTCCCTTCGCCTCCCTCCCCATCTTAATGGTGTTCGTTTCAACCACAAACATTCATATGAAAATAGTAATTCCATGTGAATTTGTAAACATTTTAGATTTGAAAAAAAACTGGGATATGATACAAAGTGGACAGGATAAAAACAGGCAAAACAATGAACGCATTAGCAATAAAAACATTTCTTGATGTGTGTTACCTACAGAGAAAGGGAATGGTCATTCAAACATGATGAAAATGTCATCCAATGGATAATAAAAATACCATCATGAACACTAAAAAATGCCATACAGTGAACACTAAAAATGCCATCATGAACACTTTGCCATACAAAACACAATGAAATGGGCATCTAATGAAAGATGACAATCATAAAAAGGGAATTCAAACCGGAAGCAAAAAAAGGCCATCTAGCATATATTAGAAACTAGAGGATACCCCGTGCGTTGCTGCGTGAATTGGTTGATGAAAATTTGTGTTGATAACATATAAACCAAAACTAAAAATGCATAGTACTTATTAATATTTGATTATGTATAGTTGTAACAATATTATTTTAATATAAGTAGAATAATTAAATGGAAAATATTTTCTCATGAATAGTTGAATGTTGTGATGGGTCTTCTCTCATGCATAATTGCATGTTGAGGTGGAACTTATCCCATCCATATATGTATGATGAGGTGGCATGCTTGCGTGTTGAGATAAATAAGTTAGTGAGGATAACTCCCCTAGGTATATAGGATATAGGATTTCATAATGAACAAGAGAAAATGCAAGGCAATAAGAGAATGATAATTTTCCTATACTAAAAACAGTGTGAAAATTGCCATATTGGCATGATAAAAAATGGCATCCAAGTCACATGAAAAATGCCATCCAGGTTGTATGAAAAACTCCATCTAGTGAACTAACCTGCAACTTGCTAAAAGACCCATCGGCCTTCCTTTCTGTCGCGAGAACAGCTTTGATGGCCTCATGAGACCAAGTTGCTACAGCGAACGTGTGAGCAGGCGACCGGCTACCGACCCCGATGAATTTGAAATTGTTGATGTCAAGCCTATAAACATACATAAGTTGTAGAAAAGGGGATAAAGAGGAGCTACAAAAGGCGACGTAGGGGGCAAAAAGGGTTGTGCATTGATCAAAAGCAAAAAAAATGGATAAAAGCAGTTAAGCTTGCATCATGAAGATTCATTAAGTAGGTGAAGACAACAACCCTTATTGTATCTCTTTTTGGCAAAACCACCATGAAGACACCGAGCAATGAACTTGCAACAGTTCATGTTCGTGATGACCCACGGGTTTAGGGATCAATCGTAGTCCTTTCGATAAGTAAGAATGTCGAACCCAACGAGGAGCAAAAGGAATTGACAAGTAGTTTTCAGCAAGGTTTCGCTGCAAGTGTTGTAAAGATAGTTTTGATAGCAAGATAATTCATAACAAGGTAACAAGTAACAAAGAAATAGGTGCAGCAAGTGGCCCAATCCTTAAGAATGCTAAGGACAAGCCGAGGTGTTTCTTATAATATCTAAAACACTCTTGAGGGCACACGGGAATCTCGCCAAGTTACTTTCATCATGATTCATTAATTTACCGTTCATTGATTAGGTAAGTGTTGTGTGGGTGGACCGGAGCTAAGGTATTGTCCTAACTTGAACAAATACCTACTTATGATTATACTCTCCATGCGACCATCCACAACTACAATAGAAGTAACTAAGATAAATCTAACCATAGCATTAAACAGTTGGATACAAAACAACCCCACACGGAACAATTCATAAACTGGGGTTTGAGTTTCTATCACTCCCGCAACCCATAGTCTACAAACTAATTCCACAATACCTTCCCTAGGCACAAAGAACTAGGGTTTGGAGATGAGATGGTGCTGGTGAAGATGTTGATGAAGATGATGGTCCCTGGTAACCCACAAGTATAGGGGATCAATTGTAGTCTTTTTGATAAGTAAGAGTGTCAAACCCAACGAGGAGCAGAAGGAATTGATAAGCGGTTTCAGCAAGATATTCTCTACAAGTGATGTAAAAGAGTAGTGACACAGTTTGATAGCAAGATAATTCGTAGCAAGTAACAAGTAACCAAAGGCTTCCTTGCTCACCCCCACCTGGTCCTTTGGGACCCTGTGTAGCGTGAAGGCGGTGACAGGGGCTGGATTCGTCATGGGTGTGGGCTTAGATGTCGGGGTTGTGGCCACAAACTCAGAACCAGCCTGAGCCAGAGGACTCGGACCCGCAGGCTTCGCATCAGCTTTGGCGGGAGAGGTGCGGCTTGCTCGGCTCGGCGAAGCATCCCGCATGTTATGTCAGTGCTAATCGGCACCCTTGTGTCAGCCTGTGGGTTTGGCGGGTCGGCCTTGTCTTCGTCTTCAAGATGGATCATATCGGTTGGTGATGCGTTCATATGAGTGGCGGAAACGTTAGTCTGCAAATCATTCAAACAAGATTCAGAGAATAAACCGGCCAGTAACTTTGCAAGTGGCAGCATCTGTGATGTTGACTTCAGTCTGGCCCTTCCCGTGGCATTCGGATCCAGCGAAGTTGTCAACGTTTCGTTGCTGCAGTCATAAAATCACTCGACGATCAGTCAATACAAATTTATACAAAGAAGAAATTTGGTCTTTGATACTTACATCGAAGCCATCAACACGGCCACCTTGATCTTCGGCAGGACAACCTTCCGGGGCTTGGTGGAAATGTGCTTGGGCTACTTCTCAGCCGACTCGGTGGACTCAGCTCGCCCGCGCATCGTACTGCGCATGGCGGGGGCTGGAGCAACTGTCTTCGGTCCACTTGGCGCCCGAGCGCCTCCCGCGCAACCACTTAGATTGTGATGTGCCTTGGTGTAGTCCTCCCGGGGAACATTCTCGGATGGGGAGGATTCCACTTCCTCTTCCTCCTCGGTGCTCTCTTCCTCCCCATCGCTCTTTTCCTCCTCGCTTTCCTTGGCGTACTCCCATTCGGTGTCGCTCGCCACGTCGTCAGGAGACTGGTCGACCACCGACACCTAGAAGATCATCTACTGAAAGCTCTGCTGAAGAACAAAGAAAAAAAGATCACAAGTTCAAGATCCAAACTTGCAGAAAGGAACATTGGGGCAGTTCGACTGATCAAGCATAAAATTACCTCGACTGGCGGGCGGGCCTTATCGTGCGGGGGCACTCTCCTAGCTTCGTGTGGGTTGTCACGAGCCGAAGTGATGTTCTTGATCTTGCCTTCCACGGCCTTCTCGACCAGCTCCTCCTCGTGCACCCGAGTAAGATCACTCAGGCCCTCATACAACCACATCGGGTGCGTCCTTTCCTGCAGCGGCTGGATCCGCCGACTAAGGAAGACCTCCAATAGATCCATGTCGTTCAAACTTGCCCTCGCGAAGCCCACCAGCGTGTCAGCCAAGATCCCCACTTCCACCTTCTCCTCCTTTGCCACCTTAAGGGAACTGGACCCCCTACCCTCTCTGCCGAGTATGGTGGACGGCCCAACTAAGAGCCAGCCCTCGGGATGTCCTGTCAGTAGAACCAGCTATCCTGCCATCCTTTGACGAAGTCGGGGAAGCTCATATTCGGGAAGGCACTTTGCCCCCTGAGCTGAATCCCCAATCCGCGCGCACTGCTGCGTCACGTGGGCCTTCTCCTTGCCGAGTGTGTCCTTCTTCACGTTCATTGACCAACACATGAAAATGTACTTAAACAACCCCCAGTGGGGATAGCAGCCAATAAAGTTCTTGAAGAGCGAGAAGAAAGCAGATAAATAAACGATTGCATTTGGCAGAAGGTGGTGGAATTGTGCGCCAAAAAATCCAGGAAAGCACGGAAGAAGGGATAGGGCGGCATGGAGAAACCTCTCTTGATGTGGGTGACGAGGAGGATGCGCTCGTCCGCCTACGGCGGGGGCTCCAGATCGCCCACCTTCGGCAACCTCCAACAGCCCGCCGGAATCAAGTCCTCCGCCTCCAGCTCCAACAGTCGCTTCTGCGTAACATGAGAGGGGGTCCAATCGCCAAAGTTCGGCCCGCGATGTCGAACCCTTCCCCGTCTTCTTCGCTCGCTCCAGCTTTTCCATCATGTCCTTCCCCATCCTCTTGAAGCACTCGGGTGTGCAGAGTGGTGGTGGGAGCGATGGGGCGGGTAGAGTGGGCAGAAATGAAAAGGGGATCTGGGGGAATTACCCTAGAACACCTTCTTTTATACCATAGGTAAATCCGCCCGACGGATCCACAACCGTCGATTTTGAGATCCAACGGTGTCCGGGCGAACTGCCGCCCAGAGGAAAGAGAGCATGTGGCGGATTTCTAGGCGGAAATCAAGGCGTCGTGCCCCACTTTCCCCACTAACCGCGATGTAACCGCTTCCGCGCGCACACACGATTTCAGAATCCCAAAATTTCAGCCGCTAATCAATCCGATTGATTTCTCTCTATTCCTTTCCTAAGGAACACCCATCGGTCCGACCGACCACCCTCCAACGGTCACCGTGCACTCGGACACATAAACACATCCGACTGAAGTCACCTTCAGGATTGCAATGGGATGAGCTCGACGTCCCTCCATGAGTTAACTTGGCCCTTCTTCTAGGCTCCAAGGTGCGAGTCTCATAAATTTGGACTCGGAGATGGCCCGCGCTGGCGCTCCCCTGGGATAATGAGTGGCATCTCTCCGGATAGTCAGACCACACCCGACATCATCACTTGAGTTTCATGTCATGTCCTCATTCGGACCTCTAGTCTATCGCTCCCGAGAGACATACGAATGTCACCAAGTTTTTTTTTTGATAGCTTCCTTGCGCCCGAAGGACACTCCCAACCGAGCTATGAGGAGGCCACGAGTGTTGATTGATGGGGTCACCTACTAAGGGTAGGATCATACGCCTGGCATCTAGGACCCACCTAGGACCTCCACATCATCATTGAAGGTCCGAGGACCATAGACGCATTTGGATGCATACCCATGAGTATCCACTCGGATACACCAACACCACTCGAACGGCTTCCCTCCAGTCGGCCTCACCAGCTCCACTTGGACAGAGGAGTCGTAAAGGCGACATGGGAAATGCAACGGTCAAGAGGCTTTACGTTGGACTTCAAGTGTAGTTATAGCGACAGTTACCTCTAATTGTTGTAGTTATGCTCATTTATCTCTCTTGTAACGTGGCATTGATCTTGGCGGGCACACTCTATATAAGTCACCATTCATCTCCGTGCAAGGGTCAACACCCATTGTAATCTTACAACCCAAGAGAAAACACAAGCCTCCGGTCACGAGACGTAGGGCTATTACCTTTCTGAAAGGGGCCTGAACTCGCTAAATCCAAGTAATACATCTGTGCTGTAGATAGGCTCTGCCCCTTGTTCGTACCCCTAGTACTCATTGCCAGGTTCGTTGTCTCGACATTGATAGCACGCCCTATGGGTCGCCCCTTGAGCTTGTGAAGCCCATGGGCCCCAATTGCCTTGATTTTTGCATAAAAAGTTCACATATATTTCACAAGAAATCTCTATAAATTTTCATCGCATTTGTACCTTTCTAGATATGGAGTTTCTGTGGAACAAAAACATGCAATAAACAGAAACTAGTAATGGGCACTAGATTAATATGTAATGTAAATTGTTATAAAAAATATATGTAAAAGTAATAAAATAATGTTATGAAACAATCAAAAATTATAAATATGTCGCAGACGTATAACACGGTTGTCCGGGAGGGAGGGCGGCGAGCCGGCGAGCTTTGAAGCTGGGCATGTCGCTCATCCATGGCGCTCTTGCCCCGTGCGTGCTAACGTGATTTCGGGTAAAAACAAATGAAAATGGTGTTGTGGCGTCGAAAGATGCCCCGATTTGATGGCTAAAAAGCGTCGAATGGGACGAGCATGGTGCAAGCGGCCGAAATTTGATCCGGTTGATGAGCGCCTTGCGTTGTCTAATTTAGAGATGGGGTGAAGAAACCAAAACATGGAGGGAAAAAGAAAGGAGGACGAATCTAGCAGGTTGGACAAAGAAAAAGGATAGAAACAGAACATTATTGTGTACACAAGATTGCACTGTTAATGGTCTGAGGCCCCGCCGGTTTACGATCGTAGGGACGTCGGCAACGGATCAAGTAAAAACTACAGAAGCCAAAACGATCCCCTCAGTCACAGACAGCAATTCATTGCGACCATAAGATCATACTTCAACCGGGCAATTCTCTTCTTCTTAATCAATGAAAATGGCAAGTCTATTGCCTGGTTTCAAAAAAAATAAGATCATACTCCAGCGTCGTCACCACGCTCGAAAAGGCATATACATCGCTTTTGATTTTGTTTTATTTTCTTGATGTGAAAGCGGGCGTGCAGTTTTTCTCACAAGAAGACGACGTCGCTGTCGAGATGGCGTCAACGGTGTCTGCCCGCCGGTCCGGGCTGCTCGGAGACGGACGGACGCATAGCATCATCTCGAAGTTTTGCTCAACTTGTGGACATAATTGCAATGGGCACTAGAACTAGATGGCTAGATGGACCGGCGGCTGTGAACTTGCTGTAGTTTTTCCACATGTCAGACAGGATTTGTCAGCTGTCAGCCTGTCACTGATCTCTATAGTAGAGTGAGAAGAGCAGAACGTCTCGAGCGATCACGTGATCCTGTGACACAATTTCAGATCCTACTTCGTCTATAACAATGTCGACCACCATTTGATTGATCCCCTCGCTGATTGGCTACTTGCATCGCTGTTACTACAGGTAGGCACCGGCGTTAAATTAAATCCAAAGCCTCTTTCAATAATCGTGAGAGTTGTAACTAAAACGTACACATTTTATTTGGCCGAGGCAGACGGATGCTTTTTCTAGAAGATGGAGGTGAATGATTGAGATGGCGACAATTGAGAAACAATGTAAATACCCAAGAACAAACAGATCCATCAATATGCCCAATGGGGCTTGAGGATCTTGATCATTTGCTCTTTAAGTGCACTACAACTAAGGAAATTGAGAAGAAACTGAAACTTGATGACCTAGTTCGTCCAGCGAAAGGAGCGGTCATTCTGAAAGAGCTTATGGAGTCTGAACATCGCTCGATAGTTTTCCTTTTCTTTCTTTCTTTTTTGAATTTTCAAGTGGGGGGGGGGGTGATTCCCCACCTGAATTTTATCATATATGCGCGGGGACAATCCCAAGGGTAATCATACACAGATGCGGGGGCATCAAGCATGAGGGAGAGAGAGGGGGATGGGAGTCGAAGGGCGAAAGCCCCAACGCCGCATTCATGGCATAGCTCCCTAGTCACACACGGGAAAAAGCACGCAGCCAAGCATCAACATGCGATCGATGCTCCGGATGGAAACACCCCCTCCATAGCACCGCGTCCTCATGACAACCCGCGCAGGGCGACGGGGAGGGAGGGTGGGCGAGCACGGAACACCACCGCCTTACGATAATATTTCCAGAAATCAGTGTGAGGAAACTTGTTCTTGTGACTGCATGGTTAATTTGGTGGGAAAGACGCCATTTGACACATGTGGAAGATATCCAGCCAGTTAACAAGGCAATCACATCAACTAGAGTGCTGAGGTTGGACTATACGAAAAGCTGTAGGAGGCAAGTTCAGAGAACCAATGTGTTGGAAATATGCCCTAGAGGAAAAATATTTATATTATTATGTTCCCAATTCATAATTCAGAGTTTATCTTCTATATTATAACTGCTATGATCATGGAGTATGTGATTCAATGGAAAACTCATATGCACGTGTGGAATGATAAACGGTAAAAAAAAGGTTGCTAGTCTCGCCTCTAGGACTAGCTCAAGTGTTGTTGGTGATCACATTTTTTCATATCTTGGGATATCGTTAAGGGTAACTATGATCCTAAAACAACATTGAGATTATGACGTTAGAAGAACGATTATATTGAATTGAGTTAATATCGTCTGCATTCAATTGTAATGACATGGAGTATTAACGTGTGATATTGCTCCCTAGACCATGAGAGTATCGTGGTCATTTCTTATCGTACGATGAGCTTTGGGGTTTCTCAAACGTCACCTGTGACACGGTGATAATAACGACAACTTACATGTTCATCAGAAAGTTTGACAAGTGACCGTATAGCTTGAGAGTGGGATTTTTCTCCTCTGATGATGGAGAGATATTCTCATGGCCCTCTCGGTGTGATGACACCAATTATCATTTGGCTAGACACAGGTGACTTCGTCACGGGGATGCCAGAACACAATAATGAGAAAGAAGAACAAAACCGATAACGAGGATTTCGGTATAATGAGCATGGCGATGACTCGGGAGGATACTGATGCATCCCAGGTTTTGTGAAGTATTGCGAAGCAAAGGGAACATCACATGATAACCAAAGGTTCACTCGAATATCTTTCATGTGCTCACAAGGACCAATATGGACGTCCACGGTCCCACTGCCCGTCATTGAACACACGGTTTTTCCATGTCTATGAGTTACCGAGCCTATGGGGTCACAAGGTTAAGGCAATCACGATCTGCTGAGTGTTAGTAGGACGGGAGTCATGCGATTGTATTTTTGGAATTATTTCATGAGTATTCGGAATAGTTTCAAGAGGATCGAGAAGCGTTTCGGGGCCAGCGGAAGGGTTTCGGTGAGTATCGGGTAATACCGGGTATTACCGATAAATTTTATATAGGTGGAAAACGTTTTTGGATATGTTAATATATATATATATATACTTATATAATGGTCTATAAGTATTTAGAACATTTTATATTTAATTTAATATCAACAATCCTAAAAAGGCCCAGAGGTGGAAGGCAACTTGGGCCAAAAAGGCCCAAGTGGGAAAGTGTCTCCTCCCCAAAAGGAAGGAGGCCGAATTGGATAAGGGGGAGGAATCCTCCTCCCCATACTAGGACGGCTCCCCCTCACCTCCCCCTCCAACCTATATATACATGAGGGTTTTGCTCTTTTGGATATACAAGTTTTGGAGCATCCTCTACTTCTTCTAGTTCTTGTTCTAGTTGGTCCTAGTTGACTAATTAGAGCTTGGATAATCCTCTTGTACTCATAATCAGAAGCCCAGTGTGGTTCTAATCTCCTCCCTCTAATTCTTCGGCGACGATTATCTCTAGACGGCGAAGTGTTGCTGGATCGTGAAGGTTGCATGCTTGCAACCAAGTAGAGACGTCATGCTTTCGGTCTTCAGTTCGAGGGACTGTTTGTGGGCGGTATGAGGGATCGTTCACCGAGGGTTCGAGGGACTCCAAGTATGATCTACACTGACACGTTCTTCTTCCGTTGCAACTCGGTGACGGTAATGATCGTGAACCCAACCCGTTATGCATCTTCATATTGATCTTGGGTGATCGTAGGTGCAAATTTGTTTTGTTTTCTACTACGTTTCCCAACAGTGGCATCATGAGTAGTTTTATGAGTATATGCAGGTTGCAATAGAGATCACATGTGATTCTGAGGGTTGATGTTCTTGCTATGTTTCCCTCGAGTGTTGGTTCTGTTGAATTCATCAACGACATGGTTTCGCTTCTTACAAGGTTCTGAGAATCGATTGGCTCTGGCTGCCAACGATCTGCTAGCAGTTCCCTGGGCTTCACCATAGTTGAGAAATAGTGAATCGTCGGGTACACAAGAGGGTGCTGATGGATGATCTTCTAGGGGGTCACGCGTATTTGAGGAAGTTTAGTGTGGGGCTATAGATTTTTAAGTCTCTTGTTTCACATACCCCTAAACTTAATCTAGCATCAAGAATCATCGCCTAAATTGTGGACGTAGGTAGCTAGTATTACTTGTTAAAACTGGTTAACCGCGTAACTAAACTTTTGTTAAAACCGATTAGAGGACGGCTAACTTGGTTTTGCAGGGTATGCATATGATGTGGTATAGCCTTCATCATGATAATGAGTTTATGTATGAGATGGTTATATGTTGTAATGGTAAGTGGCCTGCGTGTCACGGCATGATGGCTGGAGCCATGAGATTGTCACATTAATGTAAATATCGTAGAGGTAACCTACAGGTTTCATGTGACGATGGCAACCATACACGAATGACCCGACGTGGACAAGGTGTACTTGGAGCGGGACGAGGAGCTATAATTTGGTGCCATTGTGGAATTTTATAATTTGGTGCCACAACAACATTTTCTGAAATGATTGCACAACAACATTATCTGAATTTGTCGCCATGACAACGTTTTTGAAACGGTTGCCACTACAACGAAATATTGGCCTTCATGACGCTTCAACTAGAGATTGAAGATGACCACGAAGATTCCCGGCGCCCATGTAACACCCTCGATGCGGCTATATCTCCCACGTGTCGAAGCACGACTTAGAGGCATAACCGCATTGAAAGCAATGTCGCAAGTGAGGTAATCTTCACACAACCCATGTAATACATAAGGGAAAGAGATACATAGTTGGCTTACAATCGCCACTTCACACAATTACATGAATAAAGCATTACATCATCCAGATACAATCAAGGTCCGACTACGGAACCAAAATAAAAGAAGAACCCCAAATGCGACAAAGGTCCCCGATCGACCCCAACTGGGCTCCACTTCTGATCAACTAGAACGGAAACAACACAAAGGACAAGATCTTCATCGAGCTCCTCCTGAGCTTGGTTGCGTCACCTGCTCGGTAACATAGGCACCTGCAAACTGGTTTTGGAAGTATCTGGTGAGCCACGGGGACTCAGCAATCTCGCACCCGCGAGATCAAGACTATTTAAGCTAATAGGAAGGATGGAGTAATGAGGTGGAGCTGCAGCAAGCGACTAGCATATATGGTGACTAACATACGCAAATGAGAGCGAGAAGAGAAGGCAAAGCACGGTCGAGAAACTATGATCAAGAAGTGATCCTATAACAACCTACGTCAAGCATAACTCCAACAACCGTGTTCACTTCCCGAACTCCGCCGGAAAGAGACCATCACGGTTACACACACGGTTGATGTATTTTAATTAAGGTCAACTTCGGGTTTTCTACAACCGGACGTTAACAAATTCCCATCTGACCATAACCGCGGGCACGGCTTTCGAAAGTTCAAATCCCTGCAGGGGTGTCCCAACTTAGCCCATGACAAGCTCTCACGGTCAACGAAGGAATAGACCTCCACCCGAGACACTCCGATCAGACTCGGTATCCCGGTACAACAAGACATTTCGACAGGGTAAAACTAAACCAGCAACACCGCCCGAATGTGCCGACAAATCCCGATAGGAGCTGCACATATCTCTTTCTCAGGGCACACTCAGATGAGCGCTCCGTACAACTAAAACCAAACCTCGAGTTTCCCCGAGGGGGCGCTGCACAGGACTCTAGTTCGGACCAACACTCAGAGGAGCACTGGCCCGGGGGGGTTAAAAAATGATGACCCTTGAGTCTGCAGAACCCAAGGGAAAGAAAAGGCTAGGTGGCAAATGGTAAAACCAATGTTGGGCATTGCTGGAGAAGCTTTACTTAAGGCGAACTGTCAAGGGGTTCCCATTATAGCCCAACCGTGTAAGGAACGCAAAATCCGGGAACATAACACCGATATGACGGAAACTAGGGCGGCAAGAGTGGAACAAAACACCAGGCATAAGGCCGAGCCTTCCACCCTTTACCAAGTATGTAGATGCATTAATTAAATAAGATATATTGTGATATCCCAACAAGTAAACATTTTCCAACAAGGAACAACATCTCCATGTTCCAACAAGGAACAAACTTCAATCTTCACCTGCAACTAACAATGCTATAAGAGGGGCTGAGCAAAGCGGTAACATAGCCAATCAACGGTTTGCTAGGACATGGTGGGTTAGAGGTTTGACATGGCAATTTGGGAGGCTGACAAGCAAAAGGTAGGCATCGTAGCATTGGCATAGCAAGAGCGAGCAAACTAGCATAGCAAAGATAGTAGTGATTTCGAGGGTATGATCATCTTGCCTGAAATCCCGCAAGGAAGAAGAACGAGTCCATGAAGAAGACAAATGGCCGTAGACGAACGAATCCTCACAACTCCGGAACGAAACCGAAGCTAACGAGAGAAGCAACCCGGAAAGAAACAAACAACATAGTAAACAACCAGCACATCAACATGGCATGATGCACAATCAAGTATGATGCATGTCCGGTTTAATGAGGCATGGCATGGCAAAGTGCAACAAACAATACTACAAGTTAAGTGGAGCTCAATATGCAACGAGGTGCATGTTGACGGAACACCACATCAATTATTTAGTTATCTCTCGTTTAAGCTACCCAACAATATTAACTGTTGTTAAACATGGCAAGAGGTGAAGCATAATATAAACTATACCATCTAAACAATTTAAATGGGGCCGGATATAAAAACAACAAATCTGGTAAATCCCCATATGCATTTAGCAATTTAATGCAACAACAAGTTTAAACATTTTAAATGTTGTTATCATGATGCGGATGACATATACAAGTTTTATGCAATTTTATGAAAATGTTGACATGAGCATGATACGAGGCATTTGGTCACCATGGCGGAATGAAAAGGGTGCCACGGCGGCGAGACAAAAATGGTGCCACGGTAACATTCCGGTCCCGGTAACTCATGGAGATACCGGTGCAAAAGGAGGCGTGCCGATGTGCGCAACATGCTAGAGATGGTGGGGTGCTCCCGACTACCGGGTTCCCACGGTTCATCGGCATGGCGAACGAGGAGGAACGTGCATGAAGCAAACGGGCACGGTGCAAACATAGGGTGCATCTCATACAACACATGCATTCGGTCCACGGACGGCGTCTCGGGGTTATACCTTTGAAGCGTGCGTTTTCGGAGCGGTTCGAGTCGTCGAGGGAAGTAGTTGTTCACGGCGACGGTAGAGGTACTCGCGATCTTGGCAATGGTAGTCGTACATGTCCGGAGAGGAACTTGTCGCATCCACGGTATTCGGGCGTAGTGGAAGTAGTTGTTCAATTGTTGTCGTGGGAAGTAGTCGTACACGGCGTCGGTAGTGGTACACGGGTCTTCGGGCGACGGTAGATGGTACATGTTTTCGTAGATGAACTTGGCGATCCGAAGGGGTACTTGGCGCATCACCGTATAGTTGTACATGTTAGTCGTGGTACTTGCGGTCTCGGCGACGGTAGTCGTTCACGTTTCGTAGTCGATGTAGTTGAACTTGACGAAACTCTCAGCAACAATAGTGGTGCCTATCGTAGTGGAACTTGGCGCATCCAACATCTTCGGGCGTAGAGGTACTTGCAGAAACCGAGATGGTCTTGACGATCCAGCGAGACGACGTGGTTCGGGGCGGTCTCGGTCTTGGCGTCCGTGCGGTAGCCGCGAGCTCATGGCCTACAGCAGCAGCAAGGGGCGGAACGGGTCGGAGACGCCGTGCGCTGATGGTGGGGGCGCAGGGGCTTCACGCGAACAGGGCCACGGCGATGCTGATGGGGAGGCGCTCGGCAAAAAGGAGCAGCTCCGGCGATGGCTGCGGGGTGGAGGAGGCGCGACGGGACGGCTCGGGCAGCGGGAACAGGCGCTGGAGGCGCAGGCGACGGAGAGCCGCCGGAGTTGGCTGCACTGATGGGGTCACCGGCGTGGCTTGGAGAGGAAGAGGGACTGGCCGGCGGCGTGGCTCGAGCGAGAGGCTCTCGCTCCTCTCTGGCGGCAGAGGGAGGAAGCAGCAGCGACGAGGCTCGAGGAGCTGCTCTCCTTGAGCGCTCGGGTGACGGGGCGGCTGGCGTCGGTGGAGGGAGGAGGCGGCTAGGGGAAAGGAAGAGGGGTCGCGCAAGGAGGGCCATGGCTGCGGGCATGGGAACGAGAGGGAGATGGGGATCGAGAGGAGGGATGCGGGAGGATCGGGAACGGGCGCAGGAGAGGGCGATGGGGTCGAGCGATGCGGCACTGGAGGGAGGACGAGGGGAGAGATGAGGGTCGTGCTAGGGGGGCTAGGGTTCGGTCGGTGGGGCTGGGCCTTGGGACCAAATGGGCCGGCCTGGTAGGAGGGTTAGGTGGGTTGCGGCTGGAGAGGCCGGTTGGGTCGGCCCAAGTGGAGAGGAAATGGCCAGAGGCCTGGCTGGGCTTATCTCTCTCTTCTCTCTCTTATATTTTCTTTAACAGAAAAGCAAAAAGAGAGAGGAAAAGAAAAGGAGGGTTAGGGAAAGAAAATGCGCAAGGGGATAATTTTCCCGGACTCACAAAAATGAGCTCGATCCAGGAAAAATAGAAGTGGGCATGATCGAAAGATTTAAATTCAAACTCATTTGAAATTCAAATGGGTTTGAACTAGGACTTGATGAAAGGAAGGTCCAAAAATGTTCGGATTTTTGGTGGAGCTCCGGAAAATGATGAAATAATTATTGGCAAGGTTGGAGACCAAACTTGAAGCCGAAAAGGAACGAAATTATTTTGTAAGTGTGTTTTGGTGATTCCAAAATAGTGGAATATTTAATATAGCTCCCTAATATTGGAGGATATGTTATAAAGAGAAGTCACCATGTGAGTCCCTCGATTTAAATGGATCGAAAAATCCATACAATTTATTTAGATGAGGTTTTAAATATTAATGATATGATGGCATGATGACATGATGCAATGCACATGATGCAAGGATGAATGCAACAAATAAAACAAATCACACGACGAAACTCGGAATAGCTGGAAGTCTTCTGGAGCGTCGGTCTCGGGGCGTTACAGCCCAGGGCTATACCATATCATGCTTTTATGAACTGCCCAAGATGTTTATCCATTTGCCGTTTTCACCCTTTGATTGCATAGTAGTCAATTATTAGGATGCTCACTCACAGTAAATATCGAGTAAAAGGTGCTCTTCCCAGTGCTGCAACCGTCTACGACATTCTAGCATCTCGAAGTTCATCTTGTCCACATGAGTTCAAACGAGATGAAAGATGTAATACGGAATGGTCAGACCATATCTGCAGATAGCACTGGGTTACCTTGAAGTTCTAGCAAAATCGTTCTAAGATCGGAGCACAAAGCATCGGAAGATGAACAAGAGTCTGATACGTCTCCAATGTATCTACCTTTCCTAACACTTTTCCTCTTGTTTTGGACTCTAATTTGCATGATTTGAATGAAACTAATCCCGGACTGACGATGTTCTCAGCATAACTACCATGGTGTTGTTTTGTGCAGAAATAAAAGTTCTCGGAATGGAATGAAACTTTGCAAGGAATTTTATATAATATATAGGAATTTTTGGAGCCAAGACCTACCGGAGAGGGGCTCCTGGGCGGGCACAACCCACCAGGGCACGCCCCCTCTCCTTGCACGCCCAGGTGGGTTGTTCCCACCTGGTGGCCCCACAGACCCTGAAACAGATGCTATAAAATCCTATTTTTCCAGAAAAAAATTAGGGAGAAATAATTATCGTGATCCACGAGACGGAGTCGCCATCACCTCCTGTTCTTCATCGGGAGGCCAGATCTGTAGTCCGTTTGGGGCTCCAGAGAGGGGGATCTTCGTTCTTCGTCATCACCAACCCTTCTCCATCGCCAATTCCATGATACTCCCCACCAGAAGTGAGTAATTCCTTCGTAGGCTCGCTGGTCGGTGAGGAGTTGGATGAGATTCATCATGTAATTGAGTTAGTTTTGTTAGGGCTTGATCCCTAGTATCCACTATGTTGTTAGATTGGTGTTTCTATGACTTTGCTATGCTTAATGCTTGTCACTTTGGGCCCGGGTGCCATGAACTCGGATCTGAATCATTTATGTTATCATCATTATATCCATGTTCTAGATTCGATCTTGCAAGTTATAGTCACCTACTATATGTTATGATCCGGTAACCCCGGAGTGACAGAAACCGGGACTTCTTTCGGTGATGACCGTAGTTTGAGGAGTTCATGTATTCACTATGTGTTAATGTTTTGTTCTAGTTCTCCATTAAAAGGAGGCCTTAATATCCCTTAGTTTACAATATGGACCCCACTGCCACGGGAGGATAGGACAAAAGATGTCATGCAAGTTCTTTCCATAAGCACGTATGACTATTTACGGAATACATGCCTACATTATATCGATGAACTAGAGCTAGTACCGTATCACCCTAGGTTATAACTGTCTCATGATGAATATCATCCAACAAGTCACCGATCCAATGCCTACGAATTTATCCTATATTGTTCTTACCAAGTTACTACTACTATCATCACTGTTACACTTGCGACAAAATTACTACTATCACTGTTACCGCTACCATTGCTATTGTTACCACTATCAAAACTATCATACTACTTTGCTACTGATCACTTTGCTGCAGATAATTAATCTCCAGGTGTGGTTGAATTGACAACTCAACTGCTAATACCTTCAAATATTCTTTGGCTCCCTTGTGTTGAATCTATAAATCTGGGTTGAATACTCTACCCTCGAAAATTGTTGCGATCCCCTATACTTGTGGGTTATCAAGACCTTTTTCTGGCGCCGTTGCCGGGGAGCATAGCTATATTTGTTGAGTCACTTGGGATTATTATCAATTTATCACTATGAAGAATCTGAAGGATGCTAAGACTAAGATGTTCCCTCAAAGACGAGGGGAGGTAAGGAACTGTCATCCATTTCTGCTTTAGATTCACCTTCTGTTATGAGTAAACTTGCAACACCACCACATGCTATCAATTCTAATATGTTGCAAGTTACTGATGATGCTACTTCTACTATGAATGATGCTTACGATGATGCTAGTACCTTGCTTGATAATGATGATGTGCCACTTGGTGATTTTCTTGATGCACAAATTGCTATAGTAATACAACATGATGTTGTTGAATCTGATGATGAGCTTGAAACTGAAACTCTTGAAACACCTGCTAGAACTAGCTTTCCTAGATATGAAGTGCCTAAGGTACCAGAAGGTTATGTTATGAATGAGGAGACAACTAGAGACATTCTTGCTTGTAAGGATAGAGATGATCTAGAGAAATTATTATGCAAGTATAAATAAAAATCTCTGAATGCTAGAATGAAATGTGATCCTAAGTTTGCTACTTCACCTATCTTTATTGATGATAAGGATTATGAATTCTCTGTCGACCCAGAGTTAATTACTTTGGTTGAATCTGATCCTTTCCATGGTTATGAAACTGAAACTGTTGTGGCACATCTTACTAAGTTGAATGACATAGCCACCCTTTTTACTCATAATGAGAAGACTCGCTATTACTTTATTCACAAATTATTTCCTTCCTCATTAAAGGGTGATGCTAAAGCTTGGTACAATACTCTTGCTCCTGGTTGTGTGCGTAGTCCATAGGATATGATTTATTACTTCTCTGAAAAGTATTTTCCTGCTCATAAGAAACAAGTTGCCTTACAGGAAATATTTAACTTTGTGCAAACTAAAGAAGAGAGTCTCCCACAAGCTTGGGGGAGGCTTTTCCAATTACTTAATGCTTTGCCTGATCATCCTCTTAAGAAAAATGAAATACTTGATATCTTCTATAATGGACTAACCGATGCTTCTAGGGATTTTCTAGATAATTGTGCTGGTTGTGTTTTCGAGGAACGAACTGTTGGACAAGCTGAAGAATTATTGAATAACGCAATAAAAAATTATGACGATTGGACTCTTCCTGAACCACCGCCTAAACCCACTCCGAAGAAGAGGGGCATATTATAACTCAGTCCTGAAGATATGCAAGAGGCAAAGAAATCTATGAAGGAAAAAGGTATTAAAAGTCGAGGATGTTAAAAATTTACCTCCTATTGAAGAAATACATGGGCTTAATACACCACCAATGCCTAAGGTGGTAGAGGTAAATTATTAATGAAGTTCAATGATAATCATAATCCTCACAATATGCATCCTAGCCAATGCATTTATGAGTTTGAAAACTATATTAGAAAACAAGATCACTTCGATGCAAATGTTATGAAACAATTGAAATATAATTCTGATATGATTGCTCGCTTGAGTGACTTGTTATTTAGAATATCAAATGATGTTAGAGGTGTTGGAAAACATGCTTCTATGGTTCAAACTCAATTAGAACAAGTTGCTAAATCACAAAGAGAATTGCTTGATGAAATGAATAATAATATGCATGACTTTGTTGTTAGAGTTGCAACTATAGGAGGTAAAATGACTCAGGAACCACTTTATCCTGAGGGACACCCTAAAAGAATTGAACAAGACTCACAAAGAGTTAACATTGATCACTACTGGAATCAGGATCTTTGCCGTCAGCCAGCTCTTTGCCATCTGCTAACTGACGGCAAAAAAGGTCTTTGCCATCAGCTTACGGAAAGCTGACGGCAAAGAAAGAGCGGACGACAAAGAGGGTGTTTGCCATCAGCCTGCTCTTTGCCGCCAGCTAGTTGACGGCATAGAACCTTTGCCGTCTGCGAGCAAACAGCAAAGAGGGTGGGTGGCTGACTAAGGGCATGGCCAATGGGCCGCCCTAGCCTAATGCCCCAGTGGCCAGGTAGGTTTGGACTCCACCGTGGCCACTTGAACGGGTGCTCCACAGGTGTCAGAGACTCCTCTGCAGGAGGCGGTCTCTCCATGCAAGAAAGCAAAAAGGGAAGAGAGAGATAGAACGGGAGGAAGGGATAGCAAAGGTAAAGAATAGGAAAAGGGTAAACGGCTCACGTCACAAGGGCGCATGCGTGTTGGATAGATATGAAGCTGCATGGTGGTTTCAGTTCCATGCGCTGATGTGGATGGCCTGGGGCAGCACCATGGTGCTGCTTCCATTGTACATGCCCTAACAAGAACGACCTAACGACCACTTTCTTTGCCGTCTACTAGAGCCTGAAAGTAGATGGCAAAGAAAATAACCTAACCCCCACCCCCGGCAGACGGCAAAGAAAGAAACACATGCCATAGATCGATCCCACGGATCAATGACTTGGCACACACCCACCCACAACCCACACAGCCCCACGCCCAACCCACGCACAAACACCCACGTTGGATCCCATCTCTCTCGTCTCTCTCGTCTTCCTCGATCCCCTTTCTCCACCCCACGTCACCGCCAGATTCCGGCGATCCCCGCCGTTCCCCACCGCCCAGCTCTCCTCCCCGAGGTCACCTCTTCCCGCTCACCATCTCCACCGACTGGTTTCTCTCCTAGCCCAGGAGAGCAATGCCCAGGCACTGGTGGTGGTGCACCGCGAGAAGGCCCCAACGACGTCGAGCTGTTGTTGTTGCAGGCACAACGACGTGCTAGGGAGGAGCTACGTCGGGATGCTGCTCGGATGGGACACGAGAGGCAAATGAAGACCGAGGCGGTTGGAGCGGAGTCGGCGGCGGCCGTGGGTGGCGTCGGCGATTTCCCACTGGATCCGGTCTGCTGGTGCCCCCCTCCCCCGCCCCTGCCCTTGCCCCTCGGTTCCCCTCCAGCAGTAACCTCTGTAATCTCAAATCTTCGCCCAGCTTGCTGATATTCCGGTCGTTGCGCGCCACCTTCATGACGATAGGATCGAGGTGGCGTGAAGGATGGGTGGTAGTGTGAGAGATTCATGGGTGGCTGCACATGACAGTTGCGGTGGCCACGGGGGCGAGGAAGCAGAGACAGCGGCCCTACAGAGTTCGGCGAGTCGGCGGTCAAGCCCGATCCAAAGACTCCATGCTGGATAAGGAGGTATGGTCCCGACAATTCCCCAGTGGAGGATATATATTGTTTTTTGATTTGTGTGTGGGAGCAAAATTTGTGCGTTAGTGGCCCTGTGTATATTGCATGAATGCTGACAAACCTCATATTCCATCACATTCATGTTAATTTTCTGGCAATCCCAAGAGATGGAAATACAAAACTCCTCAATATACTCATGAGAAACACAATCGATTTAACCTGAGGTAAGAATGTAAGATACAAGCTTTGGATTCTCGGTAAGAAATTTTGTAAGCAACTCCAGGACCAACTGAACTGATGGTATATATAGTGAAATACATCTACTAATCAAAACTACCTATCACATTCACATGTCTCATTCATGCATGCTAACCACCAGCGCGCTGGAAGAGTAACCTGTTTCCTAATTTCCTGATCACTAGCTCAGCCTTGGTCACTGTTGGCAATTGGTTATCTTGTCAGTACTTCACAATTAGGATTATGCATTCCCATACTTCTCTTAGCCTGTTGCCCATTCCCGTACTATTTTATTCAACTGGACGGATGTGTTTCTTACCCTGTTCTGAATCTCTCTAATTCTTGGGTGTAAGCGAGCATGTGTATGTTTTATTATTTTATATCTGTTAAATATTATGACACATACTTACAAATTTAGTGAAGTTAGATTTTCCCAAGTTTTTTAATAGAAGTGTTTGTATCCTTATATATCAGTTTTTTAGGCTGCAAAAATTGAAATTTATGGGGTAGTTGTGGTGCAGCGAACCAAAGGCATGGATGTTTATGCAAAATTTATATATTTTATGCATTCATATATTTATTGTTCAAATAGACGGGTGCAGCAACGTGCGCCGTCAGTGATCTAGTAGACAGAAAAGCTGCGCAAGTTTGATTTTGGTAGTACCGTTGAATTTGATTGCTGCTATTCATTTATGTATGTGAAGGAATTAGATAATGTGCTCTTTTTTGTTTGCAAAATGAAGGACGCTGCATCTAGGTAGTGGGAATAGTTAGTCCTTGCTATCAATAGTAGTAGCATTATTCACTGTTGAGTGTGAGGGAATTTGATGATCATCTACTTTTGCCTATCATCTACTTATGATCTTTTTCCTGAAAGTGACACGTGATCTTCCTTTGTTTTTCTTTAGCTGATATTATGATAACTGCTTGCTTGGCAGAAGTTATGGTTGTGTTGTTTCTTAGGTAAATAAAGAAACCGAGATTTAGTTTGATTTGGAGCGCCTCTTGTTGTGCCATGGTTCCTTCTCTAAAACTATACTTGTACTGCATGTTTTGGATCGGGAGGGGAAAATGCCCTTCTTTCAGTCTCTGTTGAAGTCAAACCCATCCATGCAAAATCTATACTATAGTAGAATTAATGTAGATGAATATATATGCCTTGCAGTTTTATCGTGCATGCCATTCAACTAACTTGCTCTTGTCCATGCAGATGGAGTAGGAGGACGAGCGGCAGTAGCAAATCAACCTGATGATGATGGGGTGCAGGAGGCACTGGTGATCATGCTGATGGCATGAAGAAGGCTGATGACCACAACCGGGACCTGTTGGCATTTAGAGAGGGCAAACACAGGCGGCGTGGAGACAACAACCTGGACCACCCACCTCCCTTGCCTTTTTAATTTTGGTTGTGGTGGTTGCATCACTGGCGCGGTCGCAAATCAGTATGTAGTGTGCTTGTGGAGTTGGGTCTGGACTGCAGTGTCCATCCAGTAGGTTAGGTGCTGTTGCTGCTAGATTCCATGATGCTCACATGAGTTTTGTGTTATGTAGAGGCCAACCTTTGTGATCTTATTTGTCGACACTTGTGTGATTTGGTCTTACTTTGTGATACAAGTCATATGATATATATGTTTTTATGGATGATCTTGTGATGTTCTTATTTTTTTGTGGTCTGTGTTGATATTTGTGATATACGCATGGGCTATACATATGAATATGAATTGCTAACCATATTGTAAATCAATGACAAAGATGGCAAAGAAGGAGATTTGCCATCTGTGCATCTGGACACTTTGCCGTTTGCTAGTAGACGGCAAAGACCTTTGCTTCTTTGTCGTCTGCCAGCAGACAAAGCACGCTGTTAACCCCTTAACGGATGTAAGCTGCCACGTGTGCCGTCCAGGCTCTTTGCCGTCTGCTAGCGGACAACAAAGACCTTTGAATCTTTGTCGTCCGCCAGCAGACGGCAAAGAGGCCTTTGCCGTAGCCTGTTCAGCCGGACGTTTTGCCGTCTCCTGGCTGCCGGCAAAGGTCTTTGCCATCCGCCAGGCATGCCTTTGCCGCCAGCCATGGCGGACGGCAAAGTTTTTGATTCCTATAGTGCATGCACCTAG